>NC_143409.1:6270833-6594375 GCF_052110815.1 Crocodylus siamensis | reverse complement strand
CCACCAGGTTGGTCTGACAGGACCTGCCACTGATGAACTCGTGTTGGTTGCCCCTAAGCATAATCTCCTCTGCTGGCCCCTCGTGGATGTGTGCCAGCATAATTTTCTCGAACAGCTTGCCTAGGATCAAAGTAAGACTAACTGGCCTATAGTTCCCCGGGTCCTCGTTCTTCCCCTTTTTGAAGATGGGAACCACGTTGGCCCTCTTCCAGTCCTCTGGCACCACACCAGAGCCCCACGAGTGCTCGTACAGCCGGGCCAGGGGTCCTGCAATGATCACAGCCAATTCCTTTAGTACTCTAGGGTGGAGATCGTCCGGACCGGCTTACTTGAATGCATCCAGTCCCTCCAGAAGCTCCCTAACTAGTTCCTCACTAACCCTTGACCTAGGTGCACCTCCCCTGGGGCCTGAGGGGGGCCCAGCGGGGGGGTGGCTGTTCCGGTCCCTGCTTAGGAAGATGGAGGCAAAGAAATCATTAAATATGTTGGCTTTGTCATCTGGTGTGACGACCAGATTTCCTAACGTGTCCTGCGGGGGCCCCACATTACCCAGAACCTTCTTTTTACCCCCGATGTATTTAAAAAAGGACTTCTTGTTGTCCTTAATCCAGGAAGCTAGATCCAGTCCCATCTCTGCCTTGGCCTTCCTGACTGCTCCCCTACATCCCCGAGCAACTGCTGTATAGTCATCCTGGTGATGCCCTCTCTTTTCCGCTGGGTGTATGCTTCCCTTTTAGCTAGGAGACATTCCCAGATGCTTTTGGTGAGCCATGGGGGCTTGTGTGCCCTCCTTCTCCCTTTGATCCTCGTTGGAATTACCTCTCTTTGGGCTTGGAGGATCGTCTCCTTGAGGAGCAACCACTCTCCTTGGACACCTGGCTCCCCTCCCCTCTGGGACCTCAGTGCGTCCCTGACTATTCTCTTTAGCTCACTGAAGTTTGCCCTCCTGAAATTTAGGGTTGTTGCCTTGCTGCAGGCCTTTGCCACCTTGCGCTGAATGGTTTTAGTGAGGGATGATCCTGCCTTGAGCAGGGGGCACTAGATGACCCTTTGAGTTTCTCTCAAGCATAAGGAGAGAGCACAAAAGTGCCTGCTTGACAAGTAATGAATGGGGGATGAAGCTGGCGTCACCGGCATTGTGTAGGTCTCACTGAAGAGTGCATCTTGTATGCGATTCGACACCGCAGGGCAGGCAGCTACAACCACCCAGCAGAGCCAACGTGACACTGTGCTAAGGAAATGCTGGAATGGCCTGTGGAAGGCCCCCATGGTCGGTCACACAGACTGGGAGCAGATGTTAGCCACGAGGGTGAGGGAGAGAGCTGGACGGACAGTGACGATCATGTGTGAACACCATTATTCACATACAGGCAGTCCTCAATTGGTTCCTGAAAACCACAGTCTTAAGTCAAAACATTGTAACTTGGAACCAATTTTCCCATAAGAAACAAAGTTATAAATGAGGGGCTGGTAACTGATCCAAGGCCCAATACCCTATTTTCACCAAAAATACCCCAGAATTTTGTACTCGATCAATTATAGATGAGTAATACAGCTACATGCATGTATTTATCTTGTAAATAGCAACCACAGTGATTTGGAAGGACTTCGTTGAGGTGTCTTTGCTGGACGTTTTGAAGGGCTCTTGGCTGGACTTTTTGAAGGGCTCTTGGCTGGAGTCTCCCCAGGAGTCCTGGCTGCAAGTTTTTCTGGAGTCTCGTCTGCTTTCTTAAAGAAAGTGTCTGAGGAAGTTTGGACAGATGTTCTCCGGGGAGACAAGTGACACAGCCAACTTGTTTGGATCCAGTGTTGTGAAGTCAAAACCGACATCGGATCCAGTGTTGTAAAGTCAAAACCAACATCAGAAAGTTGAAACGGCATGTCCATTTAGGAACGTTGTAAGTACAAAACGTTGTGAGTTGAGGACTGCCTGTATTTCAAGATGCGAATCATCTAAGTGCAAGGAGTCAGCAGTCGATCCCGCGCTGGACACAGCTCTAGCTGGCGGTCAGAAAGCAGGAGAATTTTCCTTCATCTTGAAGAAACCTTGTCATTGTTTCAACTTCATTCTGGCTATGCCATTTTTGGAGTTTTTCCATCAGATGTCATGTAGGGCATCAGTGAGACCCACTGACTGCAGTCCGATGGCCTGGAGGACCTGTTATGAGTCAGGACTGTCACTTTTTTTCAAGGAGAAATGATGGGCCTATCACTCCTTTCCTAACCTGTGGAACTGATCTACATCTAGACTTGGACTTGTCCAGCTCTGGCCCAGATCTCAGAGTCCACACAGGCCATCCCCCCGAGACACGGCGCTCAATGTATGCTGATTTTTTCTCCCACTGATCCAAAAGCCACCCAGCAAACATTTTTCCTTTGTGCTCTGCAGTGGCTCCCAGGGGTCAAAGCAGACATGGGAGTGACATCAACCTAATTCTCCAAACTTAGAAGAAAGGATTCTTGACCATAAAATAACCGCTGTAAAAATGGGAAAGAGAAAGAGAGTAGCAATGGAAGACGGTCTAAGTCGGCTGTTTCCTGAAATACTAGTTCAGTGTTTTCATCATCTTCTGGGCTCTGTAGTATGCCCCAGGCTCGAATATTAATGTTGGTTTTCCTGCTACTGGGTGGGAAATGTGAGTCTGAGCATAGATGACAATTAGGCTTGGACACCCCTCTTCTCTGTCCCTGCTGCCTCTGCCGCCTTCAGCAAGCCACTGACCTTTCCGCTCTGTAAAAGGACAACGGCTGCCAGGGCTGTGGGCAGCAAAGGGCTGTGCGGGAAAGGATGGTTTCTGTCCACATCCCAGCACGCGCGTTCGCATCACAAAGGTTCCCGGGAACGGGCGCTCTGCACGGCAGTCTCCTCAGAGTGGGGAAGGAAGGAAGGCAGCCTCAGCCATCAGGATTAAGCTGCATTAGCTGCTAGTCTGAAGAAACTCGCTCTGCTCTATCGTGGCCCCTGGACAACCAAAGGGCTGAGTTTGCCTTGTCTCTCAGCCCTGAACCTTTTCCCAGAGCTAACTTCACCCAGCATAAAGGAGGCTGTGATTATGCACAACTGTCTTGGCCTGGGCAGAAGGACCCTCTTTTGTAAGGGGTGCTAGGAGCTGTACGTTATTGTACATAATAACCTAGGCGGATAGCTCCATAGACTCCCAGAGGCCAGCGACACTTATCTCAGCTGTATTTTTCCCTTCTTCCAACTCTAGCCAGTAAGGGCAAGTCAGCTCCCGGGCACTGCTGACACTCACTCTTCCCGAATGCTTCCCGTGTCCTGACCTGGGAGGCACGCCATTCATCTCTCCTAAAACAATGCATTTCTACGTTATAACAGCTTCCTGCATCACTCTGCTGATGTAACCTGGAGCAAGTCTCTCTCTTGCCCGTGTGTCTGGAGCCATGGATGGATGCTTTGCTGCGGATATGCTGCGCTGGCATTACAATTTTTAATCTCAGTTTGCCTTGGTGCTCCATTAACTTGAAGGCTAGGAGCAGATGGTGCGTTTGCCCCTCGACAAGGGCTGCCTGCATTTGTCCTGGAGCAGAAATATCCCGAGGCTGGCATCACCTTTCGAATCCGGGTTTAGCGAGTGGCTTGAATACACCGCCATTGATTCAATGATGCAGTCCCAGGATAACCATTCAGATGCACTTTGCAACGCTCCGGGATAAACTATTAGCACTTCTTATCCCGCGAACGTTGCTAGGATTTATCCCGGGACCACAGACATCGATGTCTATATGGCTGCATTTTGTCCCAGGATAAAATGGTTTATCCCAGGGCAAATGCAACGTGTTTTAGCCAAACTCCTGCATGCCGGGGGACACTGCTGCCCCTGAATTAGTTGCCCTCTCGGGTCTCTGCTTAACAGAAGCTGCCTCCTGCCCTTCCCCACAAGCTATCCAGCCCGTGCGTGGGCTGTTGCCCTTTCCTCCCCACACGTGTTACTCTACGGACGACGGAGTTACTCGCAGCGTCGACCACCCTCAGTGCCCCCTACCCAAGGCTTCCTCAAGGCGAGCAAGGCCTACAAGCCAGCGGGACCTGCGCCCACCCTCACCGAGCGCCACACAGCACCAAAAGTCTGTCAGAGGCCTACCGTCCAGCTTCCCCCTCGCCCCTCAGCCCCTTCAGGAGAAAGGACACGCGTGACCAACCCACTGCCCGGTGGATACCGGGGCCTGCCTTGAGCAGGGGGCACTCGGTGACCCTCTGAGGGGGCACGAATGCTCCGTAGAGGGCGCCTGGCAGCGCCCGCCCGCGTCGGGGCCCACCGCAGCGGGCTCGTGAGGGCCACCAACCGCCGCCTCGGGCAGCGCGGGCGCCACACACAGGAGGGCGCACGGCGCTGCGCATCCCCCGCCCCGGCCCGCCCCGCCCCGCGGCAGCGCCGGAAACCAACTTGCCGCCGCCGCCGAGTTGGTGCGGAGGCGGCGAGCAGCGCCCGGCCGCCCGGCATGCCCCAGCGCCGCCGCCCGCCATGCACGAGGAGGTGAGTGGGGTGCCGCGGCGGGGCAGGGCGCGGCTGCGCGGGGGGGGAGGCGAGGCGATGCCCGGCCGCCCCTCTCCCTGCAGGCTGAGAGGTTTCACGCGTCTCGGAGGCTCGAGGAGCCGCCCCCCCCCGCACGGCGGGGATTAAAACGCCGCAAACTTGCGCGCCGCTGGCGGGGCGGCCATTCATTGCGGGACAGTCGGGGCGCGGAAGTGCTGCCTCCTCCGTGCCCGAGGTAGCAGCCGCCGGCGCCTCCTGAGAGGACTCCGGCGCGGGCGCGGCGACGGCCGGGGACCCGAGATGCAGCCTAGCGGGGTAGGGACGGAAAGTTGTTCTTACCCCGGCCGACAGGACATCCGCCCGCACCGCAAACGCCGGGTTGGAGCCGGCCCCCGGGTGGGCCCTGCTGGGGGGAGGACGGCGGTCTGGGGGCTCCTTCCTCGCCCTCTTCGCCACTGGCCTTTTGCTGGCCCTTTGGAAGCACGGCCTCAAGTCCTGCACCCTGTCCTTAGGGGCTGTGCTCATTCTGGCTTTCCGGGAGCCGGTTCGAGCCCGCTTGCTAGGCGTCTCTGTGGACTTGGCCGGCTGCGTGCGATTCTGCCTCACCCTGCTCAAGTCCTGACAGTCCGCTTTTGTCACCTTGCGCTCCGGCTCGAGTCCCAGGGGAGCGTGGAGGAGGGGGAAGAGCCGCCCACCGCCCGCATGCGGGGCGCGCTGGGCTGGGACGGCCGCGGTTCGTGTGCCCGGCAGCTCTGCCCTCTCTGAACGGTAGCGGCCAACGGGTAGAGGCTAGTCTAGTGACATGCTGCGTGTGGAAAAGCAGAAGCCGGGTTCAATCCGCTGAAAACGTAGGAGGCTTGTTTTGGGGTCTTTTTCCACAGTGGCAGCCAGAAGTGGAAGGAAGTCTTTGTTGCTTTTGATCCGTCCCGGTTAGCTGCCGGAGGGGTCTCTCTGATGCGACGCGGCTCTCGCTGAGCAGGGCCCCTTTGGAAAAGGAGGTGCATCTCGTTCCAAAACCACCATGGTGATTCAATATGTTTGGTCAGAAGAAACTAAACCTCTGCGGTTTGTGGGCCTGTAAAATTTAGGGAAGGGAAGGTAAATGGAACTGCTCGAGCATTTATAAAACAAAAAACAAAAAAACCCAGACAGACACAAAGACACCCTTTTGATTTTATGCCCCTGCAAAGCTTTAGGATGGGAAGTGGAAGCCGAGCGTGTCTCGCCAGTTGAGTCAGCCCGGCGTATATCACAGTGGTGACTGTCAGACCAGTCCCTGGAGTGGACTGCACTGGTTTTCAACTGGTGGCAGAACAGCTCCGTGGTCCTCTTGGTCACATCCGCTGGCCTGGAGCTGTGTCGGGGGAGTCGCTCCTGATTCATGCCCCTGCTGCAGGATGCTCATGCTGACTCTGGGCCTGCCGCCACGTTCCCGCCGTGAAACTACACCGGGGAGCTGGGATGGGGCTGGTGGAAGATGCTGGTTCTTCGAGTCCTCGTCTAGGCAGGCGGGATAGCCCCTCTGCGATAGCTGTGTGTGGGCACTGTTGTCAGGATGTTCCAGGCTTTCGAAGCCACTCAAATGCTGAGAAAAGCACGGCTCGGCACTGAGTCCTGGGGAGCTGGCAGCAAGTTAAGGCCCATGCCGTTTCCTCCCTGAGCTCCATGGGGGTGATGGGTCCCTGCCTGCTGAGAAGGGGGCACAGCAACTGCAAATCCAGTCATTGCTTCTCCTTTCCTGGGTGTCTGCTCCTGGCAGGGAGGAGCCCATGTAGGCCCGATTATTGGTTTAGCTTTGGGGCTGGAGGCAGGCTAAGTCAGGAGGGCCAGGGCCGGGGCTAGGCTAAGCTCATGCGGGGAAAGGGGGGAGGGGCTGACGCCTTGGCCTCTGCCTAGAGCCCCCCTACCTCCCCGGGTCTAGTGCTGCTTTAGTTCGAAGAAGAATAAATTCCTGGCCTGTATTCTTACAGCAGATATTTTTACTGAAAACCACAGAAAACAGGGCTAGTTCGCATTCTGCAAAGCAAAGGAACAGGTCACGGTACACGGATTTCCTCTCTCCCCTCTGATTGGCGGGGCAGCAACGATGATATTTAAAATGTGCCTGCAAAATGAGTAACTTGCCTGAGCTTCAGGACATGGGTGCAAGCTAAATGCCGGGGGGGGCGGATCTTCCTGTCGGAGCGGCCCCGGCAGAGCTGCGCCAGAGTAGAAGTGGCAGCCCTGAGCTCAGCACTGGGCTCTGGCTATCTCTCTGCAACATCAAAAAGGCCCGGGCTCCCTCAGGAAACCAGCACGGCTATATTTGTGCAGTCGCTCGGGTGTGCTGAAGTGACAGATCACGGTAGAAGACAACTTCCTGGCAACCAGAGGAGTTAGGTGAACAGCAAAAAACCCCACAAAACACAAGCTCCACATTACCAGGACAACAGTTTTGTGTGCTGCCGCCCTGTATCACAGCTGGGGATGGTCCAAACAGCCCTTCCGCAGCAGCATTTGCTACTTATGCAGATGTGTGAAAACACGTGCAGGGATACGCCAGGGGTTTGCCTTTCTCTCTGTGTGAGGGCCTGGTCCAAAGCCCGTGAAAACCAAGGTGGCTTCACGGGCATTGGAATAGGACTTCATCTGCAGATCACTCGGGCCCCTCTCTCTCGCCCTCTCTGCTGGCGTGATTCTCCTCCGTGTGCTTACAGTTCAAATAAGCGGCAGCTGCTATCCAAAAGCACGTCCAGCGCAAATCTGATGCATGGAAACAGATTTGCTTCCAGCGTTCCTCCTCTGACACGGCCCTGTGCTAAGTTTCTGCAACTCCTCTCTATGCACTGGCTCTGCCTGTAATTGGGTCTGGGGTGGGTGCTCCAGGCCTGCGCTTCCACCGCTGCATGTTGCTTTCCTCCATTTTGAGATGCATAACAGCTAAGATGCAATTTGCTCCGATCCATTTTCCAACAACAGGATTTTCCTTCGGTCACGACCAAATACCATGTCAGGGTGGGCTGGGTTTCTGCCTCCTTATTGCAGGCCAGTTTTGGATGGGTCTGAATCAGAAGCATGGTGCGTGCCGCTCCGATGACTTTTCTTGGCACTTTAAGGAAGCTTAGCCTGTGTTTGGGGTGAGGTTCTCCCAAAGTACAGGGGGAGGCCTGGGTAGACCTAGTGTTGTGGTCACAAGGTTGCTGAAGCACTGTATTTGAGGGGATTTGGCTCAGCTGGATGCAGGGCAAGGGCAGAGGGTCAGTGCTGCCACTGGAGAGTTGCGGAAATGGCAGGCAGCGTGGACAGGGGGATGGAGAGGCTCTGTTTGTAAGGAGGGCTCCTCTTCCATCGCAGTGGAAGCTAGAGCGTGTTTTGCCATCTAGCAGGTCACTCACCCCACCCACCCATGAGTTTCCTTCTCCCTGCTTTAAAAAATAGTGGGCATCAGGTATTGCAGTTTGTTTTTGTTTTTTTTAAATTAAGGAAGAAACACGGTCCCTGTTTGCATTAGGTCTGGAAATGGATGGGCTCAGGAAAGAAAGTGTGACCCCCTGGACTGGTCTACTTTATGTAGTGCTTCTGCACGCTCCCCATAGCTGTGGCCCATATACCCACCCCAAATCCTAAGACTCAGAAGTTTGCTTCTTCCTGAGCGTGGAGCTAAATGGGAACATTTGGGGCTGGGGGGTACGTCCCCAACACCTGCGCACAAGCTCTTGGAACAAGCAACTTGGCTCTAACACTGGAGGTCCAGTGGGGATTTCCCTGGTGCTGGTGAGATGCAGGAGTCACTTCATTGTGCTTGGTGCAAGGTAGAACTAGCGCATGGGAGATAGGAGTTGGGCTGCGCTGCTCTGGAGCAGAGCGGTTTGTGCCTGAGAAACCTCGCCAGCAGCAGCTGTCTGCAGCCCACCCCCACAGACGGACAGTGATGTCTCTTTGTCTAAGTAGTGGAAACTAAGACTAGCCTGGGGAATACGCAGAAGAGGTGTCTTAATGCAGCAGCTGGGACTAGAGCATACACGGGATCTGCCCGACAGTGCTGCTGAGACCTGGAAACAGAGCAAGGTCTTTCAAGCAATGCTGGATTTTCTTGCTTTCTGCAGTCTGTATTCCTGTATGTTCCCCAGGCCAGTGGGGTTTGCTACAGAGACCATCTCACCCCCAACCCTGTGATGCCACAAGGGCAGATGATCCTCCTCCTCTTTGCCAGCAAAGAGAGGTCTGTGTGTGGGCACTGTTGTCAGGATGTTCCAGGCTTTCGAAGCCACTCAAATGCTGAGAAAAGCAGGGGGCTGGCAGTGTGTCGAAAGGGGAGGTGAGCATTCAAATCAGAGCATGAGGGACAGAAACCCGGGCTTGCAACATCTGTGAAAATGCACCAAATAAAGGGAACTCTTGGTTCAAACTTCCTCCTCTTGCCAGCCCTGCCAATCCCAGTGCAAGCCTGCCTGCTCCTGAGGTTAATCTGCATTTCGGATTCAAGGAACCACAGAGTGTAGAGAGCAAGGCAGTAGTGTGACTAGGGCAAGGTGAGAGGGGCACGAACTTAAAGGGGACACCAGTATGGCCACCTCCTTCCCCAGCCCCTGGGAGACTTTTCCAAGGCAGGGGCAGCTCAGCCATAGAGTCAGGCAAGCACAGCTCCATGCCCCGTAGTGTATCTGTAGGGGAAAGGGCTGAATGAGGCAAGTGGCATGTACCCCCCAGGCTTTGCCATGAGAGCTGCAGCCCTGTGCCCAGCAGCATATTTGGTGGGAGGGAGCGAGCAGGGTATCAAAAGTGGTCCCTTGGAGTCTGCATCAGCTAGGCTGCTGCCCCAGCGTACAGCGAGCCCATGCCTCAGCTGCAGCAGCTTAAGTGCAGGCTGCTACAGCAGGAGCGGTGGCAGCTGTCATCCAAGCACAGTGAGCAGGGGCAGGTAAGCTTATTCTCCTTCTCCCCTGCTCTCCAGTGGTCAGCATAATTCCCCCCCCCCCCACGCTTCTCTCTCTGCCCTGCGTGCTGAAGTATCCTGCTACATCTCTGGAGCAAAGCCTGGGGCTCTTGAATCGCGTGCGGCCAAAATACTGCTGGTGAGAACATCTCAATCCCATGTGTGGCTGACAGCAGCCCAGAAGGGCAGGACATTGTACATGCTGCCATGTGGGCTTCTGGGGGCATCTTCATGTGTGGCTGGAGGACGAGGCCAATGGGAAGGCAAAGCAAGCCTAGGGACAACAGTGAAAGAGCAAAAAGTAGATGGAGTCATGTGAGTTTTGCTGTTGACTTCAGTGAGAGCGGAGCAGAAAGCAGGCTTCTTAGGAGTCTTCAGGCCTTGCTAGCTAGGGTAAGGGTAGAGCTGAGTCAAACATGAGGCACCCATTGGAGAGGCAGGTGGTATCTGTCAAGAGGGCTATGAGCCACTCAACTTCCTTTTAAGCAGCAATCCCAGGAGAGTAGGAGCAAGGGAAAGGCTGCGCTGGAAGGAGAGCGCGGGGGCTCACCAGGGAGGCAGGTGGCATAGGCAATTGCACCGTCTCCCCGGTCCCCGCCAATGCACTGGCTCTGGAGTGTGGCACCTGCCTGTTCCTCGGACTTCCTTCCCCAGGGCGGACACTCCACGAGGGAATATGGCTCGTTCCTCTCTCCCATGCAGGGGTTTCTTCTGGCATTTGGCATAATGATGGGGCTGGAGTGGGACACCTGGGGTGGAAAGTGGCCAGACTTGGAGATCAAATGCTGATCTGTTTTGGAAGTGGGATTGTGAGGTCCTGCCAACAGCTTTGACTGGAGTGGCAGGTCCCTGTCACCCTCCTGATAAGGCCTTTTCAATGCTCAGCTGTTGATGATGACTGCACCTGGTGAGTGCTGCAAATACTAATCCCTTCGTTCCATTTCTTTCCCCACTGTCAATGCAGGGTGTGAAGGAGGAGGTCACAGAGAAGCCGAAATGTGCTCCGACTGCAGACAAAGCTGGCTGGGTTAAGAAATGCAGCGGAGGGTTCTTGGGAATCTGGAAAGATCGTTACATCCTGTTATGCAAAACGAAGCTCCTGGTATATGAAGATGAGGTAAGGGCAGCTCATCGTGGCTAAATATAGGCCCGATCCAGTGTAGTCCTGAATAGGATCAGGCCTGGGGCAGCAAGCGCTCCAGTGCTCTTCAGCTGTTTCCCTCCGGTTCCTTTGTTTCTGATTTGCTCTGTGCTCTACCTTCATGCAGACTAGATATGTGCAGCATTCACTTCACCACATAATATGGCACCAGTCCCAAGTTGTTGCGTGCTGCCTATGTGATGACAAATGCCAGTTATCTGCACAGCAGCTAAGTGAACAAGTGGCTTAAAAGTGCAGAGCATCCTTGAGCCCCACAGTGTGCTTTGCACCGTGCGTGTAACTAAGTTAACTGCAGAGGAACTGGAACTGTATCCGTCTCATTTTAGTAACAGTCAGCCTTTAACTACCCCCAAAACAGTAACAGGAAAGCCACTGTCAAGCTGGGGCTACTATTAAAGCCCTTAAAATGAGATGATCAGTCTGGGGGCTGTTGCACCACAACACTGACAGCACTGCCTGCTTAACTGTTCGCACTGAGTTTAAGTAGGTGCATACGCTGAGCAGGCGTCTAGCCCATGTTCAGTCCCAATGCTGTGCTCTTAAATGGAGCAGCCAGTATATAATACTGTATTTTCTCACATACAATCCCCTCCCCTCTTGCTTTTGAAAGGCACAATGAAGGGGGAAAAAAGACCTTTACTTAAAAATACTGGTAAGTAGTGGGAAGTAAATAAGTAGCAGCTTCTGAAATGGGAGACTTTGCCTGGAGGTGTGGGGGAAGGGGAGAATAAGGAGCAAGTGTCCACAGCTGGCAGTGACAGAGCCCTATGTGATGCATTTCCCTGCTTATAATGTGCATCGCAGTTTCCAGCAGCTGAATTTGGGGGAAAAGGCACATGCTGTATGGAAGAAAAATGGAATATACTAAATATTTTAGTTCAAATTTTGGGGACCCAGGGTTGGAGTTCTGTGAGAAGGCAGATTAAATGGTTGGGAAGAAGCAATGACATGGAATTTTTTACTATTCTAAATTATGCAGCTGAACTGCAATGCACTGACTTGCCACCTGCTGCTGGAGTGACTGACAGGCATCCTTGCAGCTGTTTGACAGCCGTCAGATATCCAGCTTGCCACATTTCCAGCCTCTTCAGGGGTCCGCTTACCTATTCCTGGGTGCAAAGTATATTCGGGAGCTTTTGCAGAGCTCCTTCCATGGAGACCCCTACCACATTTTACGTGGCTCCTCCCTTCCATTTCATCAAAGCCAGCGCTAAACTAGGGCTGCATCCTTCAGGCTCGCTCCTGGGATCAGCCCCCTCGATTTGACACGCGCCAATGTCAAGGCCTGGTTTAGTACCATTTTCCATCAAATGGGAAGTACGAGCTGGGTGAAATCTGTCCCATGTCCCTATTCATGACAGATTTAAAGATGCATGAGCACCCAGGGACCAGTCCTGTATAGCTTCAGTGAGACTGCCTGTGTGAGCAAAAGTTTCCAGGAGCCGGCCTTTTTTGCCGTGCTTTCAGGAGGACTTCTTACGTGTGCAAGAGTTTGAAGGGTTGGGCCCAGAAAAATGAGTGCAAAACGCTTGCAGTTCTGCGTCTACAGCACCTAGCATGATGGGGTCTGGTGCCCCCTGCTCTGAAAACAAGGCAGAATTTTTGTGTTCATAAGTCAAGGGAACAAGCTTGGGAAAACAGCTCACTTGGTATCCAGCTTCGCTTCCAACATCTCGCTTAAATAGCGTCTTAATGTCTGAGAAATTACCTGGACTTGGCTGATCCACACCCGGCGGAAACCATGCTCACTGGCAACGCAGCCTTTTCACCTGTCCTTCTGGCTCTTTCCCGTGCATCTCAGACCACCTTATGACTCTGACAAATTCTTATCAGATCATGGCTGCTTTATCATAGAGTAGCAAAGCTGGATGGGACCTCCAGAGGTCATCTAGTTCAAACTCCTGCTTGAGGCAGGATCAGCCCTCTCCAAACCATCCTATTCACATCTGTTGTTTAATCTATTAGCAAAACTACACTGTCAACCCTGCCACAACTACAAGACAGAACACCCTAACCTGCCGCAGATACAGCAAGGAGGACAAGGCGACAGGGCGGCCTTGTAATGGATGGTTCGTAGTGGGTTTCACCCATTGTGCAATGAAGTTAGGAAGTAGACATCAGGGCCAAAATGTTCCTAAGCAGTTAATATACTTGGTAGCCGTGTTGGTCTCTGAACCACAAGTTCTAGAGTTTTGCATTCCTAAGGAGTTAAGCCATTTATGCATTTAATTGAGATGCAGAATAACCAATGCTTGTTGGAATCCAAGCAAGAGGCAGAAATTTGGAACTGGCCTTCTGCTATGCAGTTAAGCAAAAGATGCATTTAGCTAGTAAGTATTCAAGTGGAGCACCTTGTATTATTGTGAAGGTGCCAGGAACAGCAATGCTGAAAAGTGCATTTGTTCCTTTCTCTTTCTCTCATGTGCTGCCTAGTGGTGAAAGTTTGATATAATCGACAAAGGAAATGGGAATTAGGCCCCCTCAACCAATGCTTTAAAAAAGAGGCTTGTTCTTAGTTTTGAACTAGCCAGTGCCTTAAAAAAGTGTGAGCTCATTTAAAGGAGAAGTCCAAATAAAATGCTTGATGGCTGCCAGGTTAGGCAGAGGTAGGGGGAGATTTCTGCAGTTGCAGGATTAGGCTTTTGTGCCTAATTCGCAATGGACTGAGCCCCTCCAGACCGCTGCTGAGTGCCCTGGACAGCTGACGACTCTAGCCCAAGTGCAGGCACTCCAAACCTCAGAGATTCAGGTCTGTAAAGAGGAAGTGAATTTTGCAAAGGCGACACCTTTAAAAACTAGAGCCACTGTGGTTCTGACTGCTGTGGGAGGAAAGGAGGCATTTTACTGTGAGATTAATTCCCGCAGCTGCTCAGGTGAAGGAACCCCCCCCCCATCATTCACGGAGGTAGTTGATTATCTCAGCCTGGAAAATGGCATCTGCAGCCTTCAGACATAATGCTCTTGCGTAGTGCATGGGCTGTGGTAACGTCCTGTAATAAATTGTATCTGTGAGCTGGAATAGCTTCCACATTCCATGATTGTCAATGAAGGATCCTGTTAGTATCTATAGGCTGTTACACTGGCTTATATTGAAGGAAAATATCTGAGGAGAGGAAATGGCTACAAATATTATCTGTTTGTGCATGAAGACGGTGCTGCCATGCAGATTTGCTGTAGGCGGACTGAAGGAAACGATAATTTTTGGTGATCTATTTAAGGTGCTTATAACAGTCCCATCACCATAGTTATCAGAGCAGCCCACATTTATAAATGCCTTTATCTTCCCTGTAGCCTGGGAGGTAGGGCACTGCTATTTTCTGCTTTGTACAGATGGGAGAACTGGGTTCAGAAGAGCTAAGCAACCTGCCCAAGGTCACAAAGGGCATCTGGGGGACAGCCCACAGTTGAACCCTTGATTTTTGTGTCCCAGTCCACAGTTTCATCCATCCTCTTCCCCGTTCCTCTGTATCCCTCTCGATGCAGAACTGGAAAAGAACATGGCTTGCCTTGCTTTTTTTCAGAACTGCACATTACTAAATGGAGAAGTTTGCACTTGTAACACTTCGGGGTGAAGATCCCTAGAGAGGGAAGGCCTTTCTTTATAATCAGGACAGGAACAGCAAGAGGAGGATCAAGTGCCTCCTTGGGGTCAAGCCTGCCCCAAAGGGGTGGCCTGCTAGAGGCCTTTCTAGGGAGACCTCCAACAAGGGTGGGCTTGAAAACCATACGTGTCTGTTCCTGCAGTGTCCAGCCTTCACTGACCTGCAGACAACTATACCAAGCAAGGCAGGAATGGGGAACAAAGTCAGACTTGGCTCCCAGGCGAGAGTCTGATTGTCTGTGGGCGCAAGCTGTGTCAGATGGTTGCCCACAAGCCCCGGTTTGGAGACCACTGGTCTCCTGGGAACTTGTGGGCCACTGGATTTAAGCTCATGATGTAGGCAGAAGGCACCTCTTCCCTTGATCAGTCCTTCCAGCTGCCTTACCCCTTGTGAACGGCAGAGGAACCAGAATTCCTAACGTTTCCCTAAATCGATGCTTTCTTGTGGGCACAAATGCTCCTTGTTTCCCTGAGTGCACCAGCAGGCCAGCTGTGCAACCACACGTGTGTGAAGACTGGCACACGCAATCGGAAGCAAGGTTTAGGCCAGCTGAAAACGTAGCCAGTAACTGGTTGAAAATTTGCACCCAAGAATAGCCCCATAGTGGATCAGCACCATTTACAAAACTCTTCTGTCATTTTAGTCTGGATTGAAATTTTGCAGATAGCTCAGTCTAAAACGTGGCCATGGCTTTGCATCTCTCATTCAGGCTTTAGGTTGTTTTAAACATATAGTGCTCTCCCTACGGCAAACTATAAATGGCTTTTGTATCACCCTGAGTGAATGGTTTATGGAAGTTTCTTACTGTTTCAAGCTTTCTTGGACATGGCATGAAGTTAGGTGCATCTCTGCATTGGCTCTGCCAACATTACCACTTCTTTTTGCCTCCCCATGAAAGAGACCCAAACCTCCCCCCGCCCCCAGATGCATTTATAGCATATATATCACATGCTTAATAAAAATAACATTAGTTCCACACAGAAATTGGATATAATAATCTGTGCGCTCACTTTGCAGATTAGACTGTATCACATTTCAGAATTACCCCTGGCTTGTCCAGTCCAAAATAACTAGGCACATAATGTTTGTAAATTCAGGGCAGAGGGGGACATCATCTAGCATGCAAAGAGCAGGGTCAGAGGCCAGAGGACCTGAGCTGTAGCTCTAATTCTAGTGCTAGCTCTATATCTAGCTCTTCCTGTGTGGCCAGTCAAGTGAGTAATGCCTCTTGCTGTGTCTTCCCCATTTGTGAAGTGGAGGTGATGCAAACCCAAAGTTTAATACTGTGTTTCTTACTGTTTTGAGATCCTCAGGCAGATGTCTCCCTGCAAATGAGCGGAGTATCTCAGGCTACCTCAATGGAGTGTCACAAAATAAAAAAACTTCCTTTTGAAGATGGCTAATGGAGAAGAGGCCTTTCATTTAAATTAACTGGTTTTTTTTTTTGGTGGAAAGTATCTGTTTGCTTAGAAATATTTTTGCTCTTGGTGGAAACCATCAGTCCAAGCTCAAACAGAAGGTAGTTTTCAGGCAAAGCGTTCGAGTGGTTTTCATGTTCACAATGAATTCAGTTTTCAAGCAAACAACAAAGGTTTTCTTTGGAAAAGAACCTCATTTTCCCAAGGATCCCTTGCCTCACTACATATACACGTACAGTGCTTCGATTCAGTGCACATGTAATGAAGTGCCCGGTGCATTAACAACTGTCTGCTTAGGACCTGATCCAGTCATGCACTTAAATTACATCCATGCTTACGCTGTCAGTAGTCTACTATGGGAGCAAGCGGTGGGGCTGATCTTGTATTTCAAATGGCATGTGTACCTAAGGGGTACAGGTTGTAGCCGTGTTGGTCTAAGGACACAGGCAGTTCTTTGCATAAATCTAATAACTTTCATTAGACGAACTCATATAGCTGGAAAAATTCTTTGCAAGCTTTCGGGTACAAACACCCTTCATCAGGCTGAGGAAACGTTATAGCTGGTCTGTGCTCTTCCTGGATGGAAACTCCAGCTGCGGACTCTTCCTCTGTGATGAAGGGTGTTTGTACCCGAAAGCTTGCAAAGAATTTTTCCAACTATCTGAGTTGGTCTAATGAAAGGTATTGGATTTACCCAAAGAACCTTGCCTGCCAACATGTGCCTACGTGCTTCCCTGGACCAGGAGCTAAAGTGTTTATTGTAGGCTTCTTATTCCAGTTAACATAAGGGTGATTGAACAAAACATCTAAAACACTCAAAGCCAAAGAGAAAGGAGGAATGGGTAAAATTCACCACCCCTGCATTGCATCTCAGGAGTTAAGTATCGTGCCTCTTGACCGTAGTTGGCCAGCGAGCAAAGTACAACAGGACAGCACCAAACAGCTGCAGCGCAGCATAAAGTGCAACCTTCAAGTGCCAGTGAAGGCAGCTGAATCAGCCCCTCCTATGTGGTAGCACAACATTAAATGAGCATTTTCATTTCCCTCTGACACCAGAGATGCAGTCATGCCTGGGCTTGTGAAGGAGAGACAGGTGGGTGGCTCCTGCTTGAGACGGCTCTCCAAACTTGGAGCTGATGGCCGATTCTGGGAGATGCTGGGCAGTACATGGCTCCCAAGAGCCTGCCAGCACCTGGCATATCTCAGGATTAGGCCCGTAATATTCACAAATGAAATAAAGAATTAATTGCATGGGGTCTCTTTTGGGACCTGGCTGGGCCCAGAGATAGAGATGGGCACGTTGCAATGGTGTACTGGAGATTAAGAAAGTCACTCCCAGGTGCTCTCCAAAACCAGCTTTCCCTTGGTCTTTTTGACCTGTAGGCAGGGGGGAAAGGGGGTAGTTCTTCTTTCTATGGATCCAGGCCACTCTTATCAGCTAATTTACTCCCATTTCTAAAGCCACAGCCTAAAAATTAGGCCTGTGTCCCAGGATGGGGCATCCACACAAAGAGCTCTTCTGCAGCCCTTGTGTCCCCAGGTCCTCCTCAGTGGCCCTGACCCCTGCCCTCCTGGGGGAAACTCAGTGCTGCAGTGACCGTCGTTTCCATCCTGGGGGAGGATGAAGCTATGGTAGACCTGTTGTTCCCTCACCTGCCAGGCCTTCCTCCTCCTCTACCACAGCCACAGCCCCCGCAGAAGGAGGGTTTCTGGGCGGGGGATTAGGGAAGGGGCCTGAAATCTCTAGGCAGGCAAGATTGTGGGGGGAGCTAGTAATATGGCCCTTGGACTTGAGGGCATGGGGTGGGGGCAGACGCCACCCCGAGGCCTCGGGTGGCCGTCTCCCTGGCGTGGGCAGTCCACCTGGGTGCTGACCCCTAGTAAACGTTCACACGGCGTCTGCCAGCAGTGCGGCTGCTTTGGGGATCGGGCAGCCATCCACCAAAGCCGGGATGAGATCACTCCTCTTGCAGGCCTCACCCTCCTCTGTCTGGTTTATGGGGTTTATTAAATGCTCTGTTTTCTTCCTTCGTGCTCATCGTGATCCTGCCGGGCCCTGTGCGAACGCCTGACGTTTGCTGCCCGTGCTCTGCAGATGCTCTGTATTGGGGGCTGCACCACAGCTTGGAGTCAGTTGCATTTTGGCTGCTGGCTTCAGTGGGAGTGAGATCAGCCCCTTACTGCACATCATACGATAAGACATCCACTCTTGATTCGCTCCTGTCGCTCCCTTCCTCTTTTTAAAGGGGATAAACACCATGCTGAAATGTTTAATTTAAGAAGAAAAAGACAAAGCTATAGCATACCCAGACATTGCTGCATAGTTGGAGCCAGCTCTGCTTCCCAGCACTGCAAAGCAATGAAAAAATTGCAGCTTAGCATGAGCTGGCCCCAGTAACTTAAATATCAAGTGGTAAATGAAGGAAACTCCCCGCAGCCCACTTTCCTCTGAACTCTCTCTTCCCTGCCTCCAGCTGATCAGCAACTTCCCGGCAATGACATGTTTCCTCGCCCCTCCTCCTCCTCGGGGCCATTCTTTGGTCATCTGCTGAATGTAATTAGAGATTGGGCTGAGTCACACCGCTCGGGGCTGAATCTGTGCCTCGCAGTTTGGGGGGGCTCGTATTTGGGGGGTATGTTTGGTGGGAGGCCCGAGCTACAAGGTTGGGATTTGGACCCTGACCTTTTTGTGTGCCGCACGGAAATGGGGTGCTGAGTCCCAGCTGAAGCCCATGTCTTGGGTGCCCCTCGAAGACCTCTGTTTTGCTTCTCTGACTCCTCACGCGAAGGTCCTGGCTTGCTGCCTGCTGGGGCTGCTGTTGTGCCCCTCTGCGCAAGCCTTTCTAGTTCAAGGTTTTGCTACGCTGTCATTGCGAGCTACTGGTGGATGCTTGGGGCAGAAACTGCTCCTTGCTATGTCTGCATAGCACTCGGTACAGTGGGGCTCCCATCCTAGGTGGGCGCGCAGGCCTCATGGCGGTAACAATAATACCTGTTCCCTGCTGCGTTGCGGTTCTTATTGAATGGATCCGGCAAAGCGGTGCTGTCTCTGGGCCGCTGCGCTGAACTGAAACGCTGTACATTATGTCACTAGAAAGCATGGGCCAGGTGCCGGCCGCCAACTGGGGATAGACATTCCCTGAAGAGATACTAGCACTGACGATGCCAGCTTTTAAACCAACAATTTCAACCTTGAACGCTGGGAGGGACCGAAGTAGCATTATAAGAAAAAGACGGATTGTCTTTGCCACCACCGACCCTGTTCGCGTGGAAGGCGAGGGTCGCTCTTGCATGCAGGCTGAGGAGCCAGGAGAGCTGGGCTGAACCCTAGCCCTGCCCAGGCTCCCTCCCTGCCAGACCTGGAGGAGCCCTAGTCTGCCGCCTCCTCCAGATGTAGCAAACAGGGGCGCAGTTTGCCTGCGGGTGCTGGGACGCTGAGTTCAGCAGCTTTGAGATCATGACTGATAGTGTTACAACAAGTACAAGAGCCACAAGCATCCACCCGAGTTGCTGCTTTTAGGGAATGAGATGAGGCTTACAGAGAAGCCCCTTTTTCCAGCAAGGTGCTTGCAGAGATTTTTTTTCAGTTGCATCCAGTTGGTTTTCAGATCAAATCGCTATCAGCCAGCCTTGGTACACAATGGATTGCAATGTGTAATGCTATAAAGGACTGTATTCTCTCCCTCTCTTCCCTACAGGATGAACAGAAATGCATTGAAACGGTGGAGCTGGAGAACTACGACAGGTGCCAGGAGCTGCGGGCCCTCTTGAAGAGGAAAAATCGCTTCCTTTTAATTCGCTCCTCGGGTAAGAAGGTAGGACTGTCCTTCTCTTTACCCTAAAATCCTGCCGCTTGCAGGAGGAGCCCGCGCGGGATGTCTCTGCGTGCATATGCAGGGACCCGGGAGATACCACCGTTCCTGCTCGGGTGTGCAGTGTTATTGGGTGATGAACCGGGTAGTGCGTGTGTGGAGCTCCCCAGCCCCTGGAAAGAGTCTGAGCTGCTCCGTTGTATCTCGTAGACCTTGGACCGCTAACAGGCGAGGGTGATTCTTGTGTCCGTGAAGTAAGGCCCAGTGCTGCTGGGCTGGGGGACTCTGAGGCTCAACTCTGCTGTGAGATTAAGCTTCTGAGCAGCAAATGGACACAGTTGTGAGCTCTTTCCACAATGTGAGAGAAGGGTAGATGTCCTCCGCATGGGGGAGATAGGTCTCCTCCTTCACAGCTGCTGTCCCTCAGGAGAAGGTTTTCCTCATGAATTTTTCAGCCCCAAAAGCTTTTACCCGTTGGTCTCGGAGACTTTTAGCAGGGAAGGATGGAAAAAGCCTGCACCTTTGCATGCCCATGTACTCTCCTCCACTTTCTGGGGTAGGAAAGCATCCCTGTTTAAGGATGCGCTTATGCTAAGCAAGCGCCTAAAACCCGCTGCAGTCCAGGCCCTAGGCATGTACTTCAGTGTTTTGCAGCATTTGAGCAAAAATGGCCAGTCCCACTGAAAGCGCGGTACAAAGAACTGTTTCTCAAAGCGATGCCTTGGAAAACGCAATATGCATTATGATCAATTCCCACAAGCCATAGCATCCACAGGATGCCTGGGGCAGGATCCGATTACAGCCCACACCGGGCAGCAGTGCTGGCATGGGAAAGCCTTCATCAATCCACCCTAGCACCGAGTCTGAGAGCCAGGTCGTGCCTGCCTCGCTCCCATGCACAGCAGCACGGAGCACTGTATGGCCACCGCCGCAGTCGTGGTGTAACATAGGCACACCTGAAGTGCGGATGCAGCTGCAGCTGCACAGAGCTCAACATGGCCTTCCTGGCCCAAGCGACCCCCCAGCTTTGGGGGCAGGTGTTGCAGGATCTGTATAGAGTTTCACCCCCGTGCCCTAGCAATGGCTTTTATTTCGATATCTTCGAGGGATGAAACTTTAGCTGCTGTTATTCTTCGGCATCTCGGTTCTGACTTATTTCCTGAATATTTTGCCTTTTCTTTGGCCCAAGACTGAGACCACCCTGCCCTGAATTACTGCGTCTCCCAGTGCATATCTGACGGGCACAGAGGGCCTTGAACAAAACAAAGTCATCTTCATGAGGATATCGATGGCCGCAAATGTCTGCCCATAGCCAGCTCCTCACCTCTGCAGAGTTTAGATACGTAAGGGTTATTGAGTCGCTGTTGAGGGTTTTGTGCATACCCTTGGAGTCTGTATATTCGGTATTTACTACGGCAGTGTCACCTACAGCCGTGGTCGTGTTCAAAGCCCGTTGCACTAAACTCTGTACTACTATGTAGGAAGGGATAGTCCCTGCCGTGAGGAGCCTATGCTCTCAGCAGAGGCGGTGGGGGAGAGGAAATAAGTAGCACAGCTGACATTTGAACCAGGGAGTGGAAATCTCACTCCAGTGCTTTAGCCACGAGACCAGCCTTCGTCTTACTGGGATCCTATGACCCCTGCTGACCTCCTGCCCCTGGGGCAGGGGGCTGGACTCCATGATCCTCCAGCCCTAATGTCTATGAATCTGTGAAGGGTTGGGGGAGGGATGGCAATATCAAAGTAACAGCATCTCCATGCCATATGCAGAGAGCTATGAGCCCACCGCATCAGATGCCACCTGTTAGCTGCTGAATATCCACAATTTCCATTTTTTGGATCCTGTTGGCAGCTTCGTGCTGTTTGTATTTATGCCACCAGCCCAGCTGATGTCAACAGGGGAAGTCTGCTTGGAAATGGATGGTGTAGTATGAACCTATCATATATCATCTAGGTAGCAAAGCATCAAATCCTCCCTATCTCCTCTAAGTCATCTCACATTTCTGCAGGACAGTCCTCCTGAATAAGGGAGTGAAATCTTTCCCAAAGCTTTTCTACCCTGGCCAGAGGAGCCATGCTTTGCGTTCAGCCTCAACCCAGCAATGACAGGGTACCTGCACCTTTTTAGAGCACGGGTCCTTCCTACCTCCCCTGTTTCTCTCTCTGCATAATGCCTTGCTACTGATTAAACAGTGCTATAGAGAGAGGCCACTTTCTAATCCAGCTCTTTTGCTGAAACGAAGGGCTTTTAGAAATGAGACATTCCCTGTTTGCAACTTCCCCCGCCCCTTGGCCGGGACTCTGGCAGGGATGTTGACACACAACATACTTCCACAGATGTGAGACCAGGCTTCAATTAACAAGCCAATGTACACAACTGTCCTCTCTCTGTTTTGAAATTGCAGCTGTGGTGAGATATATCAGCTAAACAGTCTCCATTTGGGAGCCTCAATGCTGCGCTGGGCAGTTTGAACCTGCCCCTGTCAACTGGATGGCTGAGCTCTTCCCGCAGCGCTGATTTTTCTCCACTGCTGGTCCCAACTGCCTGCTAAATGAATGTGGAAAGGGAGGGGATGTTGGGGGAGTGCCTCTGAGAAAAAAAAGCAGGCCAGTTGTGCTGAGATCTGTTCACCTGCTGGGCTAACACTTTTTTTTATTAATGTATTTTGTGTTCCGGGTTGGATCGGCCAAATCGGTTCCCAGTCATATTGCTGGAGCAGGGCTCAGTTGGTCCAAAAACTGTATTGATTGAGCAGGCAGAACTCAAGCGCTCTAAGCACTATGTCTAGCGCTACAACCGGCGAGCATCCTCCATCCCAGGCTCTCACCCTGGGACTTCAGATGCTCCCAAATCCATTGGCAGGCATCCTACATGCAGGCCCAAGCCCAGAGGTGTTGGGATTCAGATGCCCCCCACCGAGATACTTGATCCGAGCCAAGCGGCAGAGAAGCGATACCCACGTCTGACTGTGCAAACAGCAGGTAGAGGAGGACTGACGCAGATGCCCACTTCCCTGTTGCAGCGAGTCTGTAAGGCACCACGAGCACTGGATATGTCCATTCTGGCTCAACCAAAGCATCCGTATCCTTTCTGTCCTGTGATGAGTCAGAGAGGAAGTTGCCTTGTTTGAAATAGGCCTCGTAGCAAAAGCATTTCAGACTCTTTTGCCCTTCTCACCAAGACAGGGCCTTTGTTGTGCTGTGAGAGTAGTTGAATACAAGCATTTTCATGCCGCCTTCCCTCTCGTCCTGCTCCGTTATTACTTGCTTTCCTCATGAAGCCCCGAAACACAACGCAATGTGAGGAGCAGCATTTCTCTGAAGACGTGGAAGTGAGCAAAGGATCCCTTCTGTTTAGAAACCTTCAGATGATTCAAGCCACCCACATCCGTTCGGTTAAGGAAGTCAGAAGCGGAGAAAGCTGCTGGAGTGGTGGATGACAGCCCCGGGAGCCGACAGCGTGAAGAGCGGGGTGAATCTCGCAGCAAGTGAACTAACAAGGCAGGCTACAGTTGTTTGCAGGTGGTTGGCACAAAGCGGGTATCAAGCCTTGCTCCCCCGAGGGAGGGAGACGAGGACAGAAGGAAGGCGTGAGAAACCAGTCAATGGAAATCCATCACTTCCTGCAGCTTCTGCCACTCTGTTCCTGGCACTTGCAGGTTCAAATCTGGCCCTGCAGTAACTGCATGGACGTGCCTACGCCCTTGTTACACTTTGCTCGCAGGGGGCTTCAGTGCCAGCTGCACCTGCCCTTGGCAGATATGGAGTCTGGAGCCCCTACGGATCCCTGCAGAAGACTCGGTTTGGACACACGCGCCCGGGTCCTGACGGACTTGCATTGCTGCATGCTCATGGGCAGAGTTTAACACCGATCCTGTGCAGTGAGACAGCTCTCCACGCGGGAGCAGAAAAGTGCAGTTGTTCTTTAAGTAATGGCCTGTTCTGTTCCTACCATTGTCTAGAAGAACCAAGCTGGCAGGGGTATGGATTCAGAGCAGGAAGAGGCAGAAGTTTAGATATGTAAGGGTTACTGAGTCGCTGTTGGGGGTTTTGTGCATACTCTGGGATTCTGGTATTTACTACGGCAGTGTCACCTACAGCCATGGTCGTGTTCAGAGCCCGTTGCACTAAACTCTGTACTACTATGTAGGAAGGGATAGTCCCTGCTGCAAGGAGCCTACGCTCTCGGCAAAGGCGGTGGGGGAGAGGAAGTAAGTAGTACAGCTGACATTTGAACCAGGGATTGAAAATCCCACTCCAGTGCTTTAGCCACGAGACCAGCCTTTGTCTTACTGGGATCCTATGACCCCTGCTGACCTCCTGCCCCTGGGGAGCGGGGCTGGACTCGATGATCCTCTGTGGTCCCTTCCAGCCCTAATGTCTATGAATCTGTGAATGGTTGGGGGAGGGACAGCAATATCAAAGTACCAGCATCTCCATGCCATATGCAGAGAGCTATGAGCCTACCCCATCAGGTGCCCACACTTCCTGTTAGCTGCCGAGTAACCACAATTTCCATTGCCAGATCCCGTTAGCAGCTTTGTGCTGTTTGTATATAAGTAGCCATCCCACCTGATGTCCACGGGGGAAGTCTGCTTAGTATGAACCTATTGCATATCATCATTTTGCAAGCCCCATGGACCGGGTGTGTGAACATGATACTGTCTTAACTGGGAAGGCAGATAGGATGGCTTGGAAGCTGTTACTGTTAGATAGAAAAACTGTGCAGAAGGCCCAGGGAGCAAACAGGGATCCCTCTTTATTTTTTTTTATTGTTGAGAAGGAACTGTGCAGGAACTTACTTCGTTTCATGGTTTCAGGATTATTGTGCAGCATGAACAGGCTGGTCTGCACCCCGCTCTGCTGCAGTGCACATTGCAGGCTGTGTAGAGCGGCCGCTAGATTTCATCCTGTTGACTCTTACGGGTGCACCAAGGCATGGGTCTGGATCACAACTCAGTCCCCACTGGTTTAGAGAGCAGGACAGTGGGTCAATCATGCAGCAAGTGATCCCTTGGCTCTGCTTTTGGGCCCTTCATTCTCTTTTTGAAGAGGAGCTCCAGCTTGGCAGCCCATGTGTCATGCACCTGCTGTTATATGGGGGAGGTGGGGTGTCTCTCCACCTCTTTGACATTCAAATTGCAAATGCCCACATGTCAGTAAAAGCACAAGGAAGAGCAACTCCATTTCCTTCTTCTAAGGTCCCCCTTATATGCCCAAAACTAACTTCCAGAGCCTCCCAGGGGATCAGAACTGGGCTCCAAATAACAGGGAAGCAGCTGGTTAATTGAGGTATTAAAGTACTTAGAGATAACCTGGAGAGAGAGAAGGAACCACGGGCAGGCCCCTGCCCTCCTGAGAGAGCTAGTGGTGGGGAGGGAGAGGATTGTCCGAAGGACACTAGGGCGTGCTGAGAGAGGAGGAGAAGCAGGAGAGGACATGAAAGCTAAGGGAGGACAAGATTGCAAGGAGGAACATGGGCAGCTCTGTAAAGGCCATGTGTCTCTTGTCCCTCCCTGGCCAGCCTGTCCTTTCTCATTCCAGGATGAAATGCTGCCTTGGCAGCCTGTGACACCAGGCTCAGTCACCAGCGTGTCATATTTGCAAGCAGGTGCTCAGACAGGAGACAGCAGATGGCTACAGGGAATTGGGGGAGTATGAGGAAATAGCAGCACTAATATTAGTCAGCAAAACAAGCTGGGGTCTTGGCATATCAGCCCCCCATATGCTGTCAAGGGCTTTTACAGACAACGCAAAAAAGGGATCTCGGGGGCGGATGTGCAGGAGGACGGCAAGGTAGCTTTGGGGCTCTTTACCAGGAAACTTCTAGCCAGTAGAGAACTGGGGCTCCGAAGTGGTACAGAAAAGTGTCCTAATCGGCAGGGTCAGCTTCCTCCCACGAAGAAGCTAATGTCATCTCTGATGGCATTTGACCTGTCCTCTATGAATTACATCTCTGGAGTCATTGAGGTGCAAGACCAGCATATGAGAGGCCGGCATTTTGGCCCCGGGACCACAGGTGCCACTTGGCATTGTGGCTTACGCATAATCCATGGGGGCAGGTACTTCCACAAGAAAGCCTGTGACTTGGAGAGAAGATGAAAGATCGTGTGCAGCATTGTCTGTGCACACGGAAGGAAGTGTGTGAGGGGAGGACACCCGCATTTGGGGGTGGCAGAGAAGGGCTGCAGGTTCCTTTGAATCCCGATGCTCTGTCCTTTTACCCAAGGGGTTGGATATGTCTTGCAAATAGGAGGGTGAAAATCGCTCCTTTCAGTGACCCCACTTAAAGCCTTCAATATAGGATTTATGGGGGGCCTACAGGGAAGCCAAAGCTTGTATCCTCTTCTGCATTCAGAAGTGTTAAGGTCAGAAGGGACCATGACCGTTGCCTCATCTGAGCTCCACGGTCTTGAACAAGTCAGAAGTACGGCTGCAGTGCCACGAAAGCTCAGCACCATTCCCATTTTGCAAATCTGGGGAAAAACAAGCACACCGGACCGCTTGCCCCAGATTATCCAGGCTGCGTCTGGAACAGCCGGGAGGGGACCCCACATCTCTGTCCCTGAGCCCATGCTTACAAAGCATCTTTTCAACAACCCTCCTCCTGCTGCCGTCGAGCGCGTTTGAGGGGACTGTCATTGCAGGCCAGCGTTAAGCTGCAAGACTCGGTTTCTTGCCGGGGGACACCTCGGCTTCTCATTAAATGAGGAACAATCCCCCGAGCCTTCTCCGCTCTGCTGCACAATCCCCAGCTGACACCCACGCTTAGTCACACTCGGAGGCTGAGGCTTTCTGGTGGCGGCCCAGGACAAGGCAGAGGCACGAGGGGAGGAAGCCTGCAGCAGTGCGGGGAGCTTTTCCACGAACAACATGTACGGAGGTTTCTAAGCTCCCGGTACGCGCTGCCAGGTCGGTGCCAGGCCGCCCAACAGCTGAGCCGCAGACAAGGAGAGCTTTCTCACAGGCTTTTGTCATCGCAAAGCTGAGGGGCACAACTGTTTCCAAACAAAAAAAAGTGTTTTAAGCGCACACAAAAACAGGCTGCTTTAACTGAAACAAAACCAGCTTGTCACTGGGTGCTGGAGCCTTGCCTCTATGAGGTCCCCGGCTAGCTCGCCCTCTGGGCTGCATCAGCAGAGAGTGGCTGCAGGGCAGTGCCCCAGGCGTGCCCCTTCCTCGAAGCTGAGCCGGCCACAAAACCGGGCCTCGTCCCCCGCCTGGAGGAAGCACTAAGTCCGTGCTTGCCGTGCAGGAGAAAGGCCATGCACCCCATCTTCTTCACAACCTTTACACGCCGCACGGGACTGAAGTGCATAAGAATGAAAGCCAGTGCCATCCCGCCCCTTACAGGAAGGGACTGGGGCAGAGGGGGAGGGTGACAGGCCTGCAACGCCAGGCAGCCCGCCGGGGCCAACCCGGTTTAAGGGGGATGCGTCTCGGTAGGCAACTAGACGTGAGGGTGAGGAGGCCCGGCTGCATCAGCAGAGGTGGCAGATGCTGCAAACCGTGCTCCCTGTATCCTGGGTCCCTTTGTAGCCGCAGTCAGGACGGGTAGCACTGTGTGTGAGCAAGGCTGCTCGGTCCTTCTCGTTAAAAGCCCCTGATTTCAGGTGTAACTGCTTGGGTTGGATTTTTTTTTCCATGCCACATGTCAGTCTCAGGCTGATTTTTATTTTTATTTGTGGGGGTGGCCAAAATGGCTCAGCCCTTTTTTTGAGGGCAAAGCAAAGAAAAAAATGCATTGCTTTGTCCAGGTTCAATTCTGGTGAGCTTTGTTTTGAGGAGCAGTGGTGCCGACCATGCTTTGGAATAGAGGCAAGGGGCTGATTTTGTGCAAAGCGGGGTCTTTTGTCATCCCAGTGAAAACACCCCCCAGTTTGGCTGAGCTATAAACCTTTGACAAATCACAGACCACGCAGGCTCCATAGAGACTTTTGCAGCTACGTTCCCTAAAAATTCAGTCCCCACCGAAAGTGCTCCCGCCCTGAGCCAGAGGGGGTCAGGCTGGCCTGTCCTGGCAAAGGTTGCTTGGGGTCTGGCCATACCTGGGCATCAGGTCCAGGGAGCAGAAATGAGAACAGATAGCTTCTCTATCCTCTCTGCTGTCTGGGATGCTCCTGCTGGGCCCCGGCTGCGTGGAGGGGAGAACTGCCTGGTTCAGGTGCAGAAAGGACAAAGGCTGAACCGGCTGGGGGAGATAGGAAGAGGAAATCTGGGGCAGGAACTGCGACCTCTCTTCATTCATTCCTTAGTTCGGCTTAAGGGATTTGCTTCAAACAACATGGAGTGTAACCGCTGTGCCCGAGCCCCGGAATAACACTCTCCACTGGTGTGTCTGGAGGCAGAGCTCACTCCTAGCAGTGAGGAGCTCTGAGGCCAGGACAAACTAAAAGTGACTCACGTCATGCCTGGGACTAGCGAGAAGGTTGGCGACTCGGGCTGTGACCCCCTGGCCCTGGCAGGAGGATTCCTGCAGACGGTGGCAGGTCTTGTTGAATGCACAGAGGATAAAACGGAGGGGGCGCCCAGAGGCACTTGCAGCACTGGCCTCTTATCCCGACATGCTCCCACACCCTCCACCTATAATTTAATAACTAAGGGCCAGCGCGTTAGCACTCGGGCAGCTAGTGCCTGCAGTGCTCGAGTCACAAAGGGAGATGCCGCTGCCATGTTCTCACTTACAGCGTGTCACTTCTTCACGCTATGGAGCGGAGCACATCATGGACAAGCACCTAGCTGGGGTCGTCGGACCCCAGTGCTCTTTCCTGCCCAGGGCAGGGGTCAGACTTGATGACCTACTGAGGTCCCTTCCAACCCTAGCATCTATGTACAGGCTAGAGCTTAAAACAGGGGAGACAAAGCCTGGACATCTTGCCCTTCCCCCCGCAACTCTGTCACATTGGACTAAGTCCATTGGTTTTCCCTCACCTCATTTTCCTTATCTTGAACCTTCAGGAAATGATTTCTGCAGCTAATGTATCCCCCTGGGGGGAAGCTTTTCCTGATACGCAGCCTACGTCTCCCCTCTCTGTTTTCCTCTGTAGCTCCTAAGAAAACTCAGAGATGGAGAATGCCGGTTAGGTCCTTCCAGGGTTGTCCAAACGAGATGCACATAGCTCTTCCAGCAACGGAGAACTGCATCAGCCTTTTAGGTACTTCCAACATCTGGAAGCACACCTGGATCGGACATCTACTAACAGCAAGGGTCGTTCTTTAGAAGAAATGCATCGTTGCAAAGCAGACCTTAAAAGTTTCCAGGCTGTTCATTTGTAGGTGGTGCCAAGAGCTGTATTGATGAGGCTCAGACTCTCAGCCATTTTTAATGCAGCAACATGTTTATCATTAAATGATTTTTTTAAAAATAACCCCCAGACATGCAAAAACCCGCTACATTTCTAGCATGGACGTCTTCCAAGGAGTTTCAAATCCTGAGCACAGGGCTCAGGTAAAGTTTGTCACTAGTTGGCAGGAAAGATCACGTCCCAGCTACTGAGGATTTCAGGGGGTTGTCGAGGAGTTCTCACTCTGAGTTTTCCAGCTACAGTAATTGAGAAAATAGGGTTCTTTTCTCCCCCGCCCCAGACTATTTCAGTAAAAATGGGGAAGAAATACTTTTTGTCGGCATATTGCACGGAAAAGTTTGTCCTTCTGGCAAACCAAGTTTGAATCCGAAATGGTTCAGTGGAAAACCCAAATCCTTTCCCTTCAGAAATGTCATGCACCTGTTGCTGTCCTTCAGCTAGTTTCTCCACAGCTACGCTCCCCGGGCAAGGGGAGGCGGTTATGTCATTAGGGTCCCTAACCCCCATGAATAGCCTCAGCCAATGAATTTGGCACAGGGTCTCCTTGCTGGCCCCTTCTCAGGCCAGCACTGAGTCAGATCTCCTCTCCGGTTGCAGTGCCTCACACCATGCCTGGCAGTACAGTCTTGGGGCTGTGATAGCACTCAGGCACTCGTGTCTTTGCACTGTGAGTAAGGAGGGTGGGTCCATGTGGCCACAACATTTGGCCTGCTTCCTTTCTCCCAGCCCCCCCAGCATGGGGACACCCCACCAGCCCTGTGTGTGCTGCGTAGGGATAAGGTGCGTGCGGCACACAGGGCCCCAGCACCCTGCCCCAACTCTGCAGCAAAGGCGCACAGGAGCCGAGTTCACTGCTTCAAGCTCACATTGACCCCTGGCGCACATGGGGGAGTAGGGGGTACAACATCTTAGTGCGCCTGGCAGCACTAGCACGAATGCAGCAATCTCAGGCAAAGCCACGGCACCCAGTTTACTAAGTAAAGAGCCATCTGGTACTCCCAGAAACTTCCTTACTCCTTGCTGTTTTTATTAATTTAATTGCTCGCTGCAAAAATAAAACTATAGCAACAAACCGTCCAGCATAACACAGCTCTGTTCACTGGAACTGCAGTGCAAGGCTGCTGCCAAAGTGCAAAGGAATTTCTAGTTTAAACACCGCCTGGAGCTGGACGCAAAGTAAAAACCCGAGTGATGTATAGAGAACAGCGAAGCCATTGCCCTGCCCTTGGCAAGTGCTGTTAAGATGAAAATGCCTCTTTTCTTTGCAGGTCCACGATATCAAATTTCAGGCCCAAAATTTGGAAGAAAAGGAGTCATGGATGAAAGCCCTCAACGAGGGGATCAACAGAGGCAAAAACAAAGTATTCGATGAGGTGAGACCGCGGGTTGCAAGCACCATCTGTTTCTAGGTCCGCTCTGCTTGCCCTGCTGCCTTAGCTGGAGCAGGGGCCTCGCTGAGGGTCTAATTAACCTTGGGCTTGTGCTTTGTAAGCATTTGGATTCCAGGTGAAATGTTGCAGTCTGAGCCCGTTGCTCCTTTTCTCATGTTCAAATGAGATCCGCTTTCTTGATGCACGAGCAGAGGTCACGTGCACCATGCTGCTTAACACCACGCTACAGTCATGGCCAACAAAGCCAGAACATTTGGGTCCAGGTTCAGAGGTGGTGGCACTCCCTGTGCCCGAGTTACACCCCCTTGCCAGTGTGTAGGCAGGTCTTGGTTACTGTGGGCGCAGGCCAGGCAGCCAGAACCTGCGAAGTTAAAGAGCTTCTTCTGTCCCCCTGCCAGCGGCTCTCCTTGCTTTTCTCCCCTGACCTGTGGTACGTGGGATCCACAGGCTCCCATAGGTAGAAGTGGCGTGCCTGTGTTTGAGGCATGCGATGTGTTGCTAGATGGGTGTGAATCCCAGCAAGCAAGAGAGCCCAACTTGGCCTCACTTTCCTGCTGAGGGTGCACCTTACACCATGCTAACGTCCATAACGTGGCCTGGGGGGTAACCAAATAAGGCTGCATCTGTCCCCTTCTCATTGCACACCTCTGGCTGTGTAGCCTGTACCTTTCAGGGGAGCTTCGAAGAAACCTCTCTGGGTTCACGCATCCACTGGGTGATGGCCCCGTGGTTTGCTCCCCACCACCACTGTGATGCCAGGACTCTTGAGATCTACTCGGGTCCCTTCTGACCCTAGAAACTATGAAACCATGAGAAGGACAGAAGAAGGGAATGGAGAAGTGGTATCGTTTGTGGTCAGCCTGAGCGGCAGAGCAACTAAGGGCCTGATCCAGAGCCCACTGAAGTCAGCGGGAGACATTGGAGTGACTTCAGGGGGCTTTGAATGAGGCTCTCAGTGATCACACTGCCGTCTCTCACTCCTGCTGCGGAAGGAACTGGAGCGTGGGTGTTACTGCAGCTCTCACCGGGCCCTTGCAGCTGCCCTGCTGTCTGGTCCCCTCTGGTCTGGAGGTGTCCACAGCCAACGGCCAGGTAACTGGGGACAAAGCTCTTGGCTGGGATTTGCCCCTGCCCTCAAAGAAAGGAGTGTCAAGTGACAGAACCCACCAGCTCCTCTCACTGCTGAGAGAGGTGTCATGGGAAGTGACTGCGTGGTCCCTGAAAACACCGACTCTGCAGAGACATGCCACCAAGAGCTGCCTGATGCTGCCCCGGAGAGTCTACACTGGAACGGGCTTCCAACGCGCTTGCAAGCTGGAGCTAAGCTACCCCCTCATGCAGACACTCAGAAGGGAGGATTAAAACCACGTCGCCTGGTTAAGCATAGATCTTGTCTCGTTCCCTCACCCCTCAGCTCATTGCCAGCCCTCGGAAAAGAAAAACCAGGAAGTGTGATGCATTATACAGCAGCAAGGAGGAGGAGCACAAACTGGCCCTCACTAAGGGGCAGACAACACCCCCCCAGGAGAATGACATGCTCCCCATGAAACTGTGACATCTGGAGAAATGCACGGGACCTAGGAGACCAAGCAATTAATGAGATCTGTTCAGTAATAGACCAGACAGCTCAGAAGGGACATGCAAAATCTTGGAGAGACTTGGCAGGTCATCAACGCATCAGACACCTTCCCCCACCATGCTACAAACCCGGTGCCATGGAGCAGACCCTTGGGATGAGTGCTGCGTGCTGGACCTGGGCAGTGCCACACTGGGGGTTGGGGTGAGTCAGCCTCCAGCTGCACCGTGCATAGCGCAGATTTATCATGCAGATCCAGGGTTTGTTCTTAATCGCTGGAGGCCACCTAGGAAAGGGGAGGACTGTGCTCCCCTGGCCTTGCCCTGTTCCTGCTAGTATTGGGGTATATTTATTGTTGTTTGGGGTGGTGCTGCTGTTGCTCCCACACAGTAAAAAGCAGCGTTCGAAGCCAGGAGCTGCAGACAAGCCGGGGCTGTGTTATAAACCAGAAGGCTCAGCCTTCCAGCTCGCTCCAGTGTTACAGCCAAGGAGGAGCTGTGATACAGTATCACATCATGCTGGACAGCCCTTCCTGCTTCTGCTCTCTCCCTCCATCTCTCTCTCCCAGGGGCATGGGTGCCACAAATCCCTTGGACCTCTTTCCGGGAGCATCACACAGGGTGAACCCCACAGCTGACCCGGCTTGCGGGGAGTGCGGAGCTGCAGGCAGGTCCGGAGTCCCCCCCGGCAGGGATCCTCAACCTTGTCAGACTCCAGGCCCCGCTCAGAAAATGCAGCCCTTAACTTTCACTTGTTTCTTAGCTGTGGAAAAATAACAGCAATTCTTCCGTCGCAAAGACCTCAGAAAGCCCCACAGCAGGTCACAATGGTTTTAACACTGTGAATTCCTACGTGAAATCTCTGGGTTTCTTTGGTGAATGACGTGTAGGTGTTTGTGGATCTAGCAGTGCGGTACCCCAAGGCATCCTTAAGAGGATCTCACAGCACCTGGCAGCCTGGTTGAGATTCACAGCTAAAAGCAATCAGATACCTCACTCCTCTCCAGGCGCCTAGCTCCCATGAACAGCAACAGGACAACTAATGTCTTGGAGACGTGGACCCAACAGACAAAAAGTCTCTTTGGGTGCAAAAACAGTACGGGCCTGATCTTTGGTGGATGGAAGCCAGCATTCCCATAGCATCATGCTGTATGAAAGCAGCAAGGCCAAATCTTCAGCTGTGGTCAGCGGGCCTCGGGTGGCAGCTGAGAGCCAGAACTGTGAAGAAGCCAGGGTGACTCCTCTTTCCTTCCTCGGGTCAGTTGTGACGCCGGCAGCCCGGTGTAGTTTAGAGCAGCTTCAGGACGGCTCTGCACCAAACCAGTCGATGGCAACTTTCTAATGGGGCATTATGTCCACTGGGATCGCTGGGGTGCAGTGCACTGTGCTCCTACCCTGGGCCCCTTCACTGGGTACATGAGTAGGGGCTGCTCAGGGGGGATGGGAAGTGAGCCAAAGCAGCAAGAGGGCTTTGCATGGGTTGGGAGGTCGCCCCTGGCTTTCCACGTGCTTGGCACTTCATTCTGAATCTGCTTCCAGAACGTAAACGTGTTAATTCAGCTACAGTTGCAATTAATCCAGGTCACTGCTCACACCTTCTACTCAGCTTCCTGCAACCATTAAAGCCGTACAAGGGAAGGTCTATTGCTGGGAGCTGCTGATACAGTTCACAGTCAGGTCAGGATTATTGATGTGCCTTCACCTTTTAGATGGCATGAGCAATTTTACCACGTCTCCCTGCTACGTTCAGCAGTCATTCCAAGCCCAGCCTGGGCAGAGAGCAACAAAAGCCCTCTTGTATCCTTCCTTTTCCTGCCCTGGAGGTGCAGGGAGCTCCAGAGTTTGGCAGACTGCAAAGACTCTCTTAATTTCACCCAGGCCACTGCCATGCCTAGGCTCGCATCCTATGGATAAGCGTAAGTGGAAGTGGAGAAGTGTGAACAGCCCAGTCACCCTATGTGTTGCAACCCAAGATGAGAATCTGGAGCTGGCATTACTATAGCTAAGATGCTGAATGCAGCTAATCTGCACCAGATCATGCCTGGATTAGCTTTGAAAAGTCGGTCAGGTTTTGCAGCCATATGGAGCCATGGCTCTGTTGAGATCTCCGTTGCTGGCACGCCACTGTGGGGAACAGAGGATGGCATTGATAACAAGTCTTGGCTTTCCAAGAACAGAGCCTGCAGGCTTGTCTGAGGATCTGTGGCATCAAGGCCAAGTAGGTGAAGGAGCCTGTTCCAAACACTTCCACACCCGAGATGGCTGCGGTGCACAGCACAGCACCCTGCTGACAAAGAGGCTTTGGGTAGCATGTTCAGTGCTCCAGTGTCTCATACAAATGCCTCTGGGCGGGACTGCAGCATTCAGATAAGGCTGGAAACATTTCTGGAAACAACTGCGGCCTTAAAGGCAGCATAACGACGCTGGCAAGCAGCACGCAGGTGCACAAAGGAGACAAGGAACAGTTAAAAAAAAAAAAGTAAAGGGTTGGTCAAGCATGGGAATCTGGGGCTGGATTATAATGATGACATGCTGAAAAGCCACCCTGGGCGCAAATGCAGACCCAAGAAGCAACAGGGAAGGGTGTTTTCATGAGCTCTTTTCAGCCATGCCTTGATAAGTCACTGACATAAACTCTTTTTACCCCCTCTCTCCCTCTTCAAAGGTAAAGGTAGACGAGAGCCTTTCCCTGGAACACAAGACTCGGGGCAGAGCAAAGATGGGCCAAGGGCGAAGACCACCCACCAGAAGTCATCTCAAGGAGGTAAGCGCTCAGCTCCAAGCTGCATGCCGCAGCCTGCTGAAGGCCCCTGCCGGCTTTCGCTGCTTGGATACCTTCCCAAGCAGGTGGCAGTGGCAATGATTTTGAAGCGCACGGGTGCTCACCAGCAAAGCACCCATGTAACAGAGCACAAGCTTCTGTGTGACCCATTTAAGAGCTAGTAACACTTCTAAAAGGAAAGGGGGCTGCTATCAAGGGCTTATGGGGAGGAGGAGGACAGCAGCTGCGTAAGCTATGCATCCCTCAGTCATAGCTGATGCACAATGCTGTGGTCTGCTTTGTAAGCCTTTCCATAGCTCCTGAATTGCTTTGGCAGGAGTCGCTGTTGTTTCATTAGAAAGCAGGTGGCATTGAAGCATAGAGCATGGGTCAAAAGGAGATATTTCCTTTCTAAAGCAATGTTATGGGCCAGCCTGTCTACTGTCAGCCCCAACTAGCACTTAAGAGAAGCCAACCTGTTTGCATAAGAGGTTGCCCTTTCATGTTAGATTCCTATGACTGCGGAGGCGTTTCTGCATTGGAGGTGCACTGATGCCTTAGAAGATTTAAGCACGCTAATGAAACAGCTTAAGTCTAAAGCTCTTTCTGCCAGTGTCACAGCCTTCTGACATCCACCATCTGTGCAGGTCTGAACTGATTTTAGCACAGAGGAGGAAGTGCCAAGTGCAGAGGAACCAGGAAACATCCAACAGGTGGATCTTTCACTAGAGAAATGCCCGGAAATAAGCAGATTCCTCCACTCGCCTCCTCATTACAAAACCTCCGAGGCACAAATGCTCTCCTGGAATTTTATTCACAGACTTAGTTCCCTTTACCCCTGCTGGTATTGCATGCCTAAAATCTCAGACCTTTTGTTTCGAGGGCCTGCACTTCGAAGGGGAGTGTTAGACACTTCCAGCATCACACAGGATCCTCAGTCAAATGAGGTCTTCTCTGGGCACTGGAAGCGGAAGGCACTCGCAAGGGGAGGGTGTATTGGATGCAAACTCTGGGGTATTGAAACACCACACGGACTAGTGTCAGGGACGATTTTATGGTTGTTGAATGGAAGAGGAAACGCACGCTCGAGCTGTTACGAAAGACGAGGGCAGCAGAATCTGTAATGAGCTAGACAGATTGGGGACGGGGCGAGCGAGCGCCTTGGGAATTTCACTCCCGGGAAACGCGAGACGAGTCTAAGGCAGAAACCGCCATTAGGTTGCAGTGCTCTGCTGGGTATGGAAGAGAAGGATCAGGAACCAACATTGGCTCTAGCAGGATCAGGACCTAACGTGTCCCCCAGTGCTGCCCTCGCTGAGTGTTGGGTAGAGGGCTGACCTGCACAACCAGGACTGAACCAGTCTGGCCAACTGTGCACAGCTCTCTCTTTATGGAAAGGAGACTGGAAAGAGTGCAAAGACATGAATACGGTGTGCGGTAAATGTAAAAAAGAAAGAAAAAGCCATCTATTTTTTTCTTGCCTCCTTTTGGCACCCCCAAGTCCTCCATGTTCCCATGTCATTTGCATTGGCATCGCAGAGCTCATTATGTCCAATGTCACGTGAAGCAAAGGTAGTGGCACCCTCTGTAAAGCTCATGTCAAGTCATACAAGCAGGTCCTCATGAGTATTTCCCTTATTTGCTAGATGGTCCAGAAGTCACATTTTTGACAGATTTGAAAACAAGGTGGTGATAGGAAACAATGACCTTTCCCTTCAGCAGAGCCTGTAGAGTCAAATCCTGATCCCAATCTCATGGTACCTCCTTGACCGTCAGGGATGTTTTGAGGCTTGTTTTTAGGATCAGGGACGGGTGATGGGATAAACGCTAACATCTCTCTCCTTCCATTTCAGGTGGCCAAGCGTACGTCTGATGGCATCCTGAGGCTCGATCTGGATGAAGTGGACAACGGCCCTCCAGACTCAACCTTGCCCCTCAGTAATAGTGCCAACAACGTGCCTCCTAAAGAAACGCCAAAGCCACCTATGCCTCCTGCGAAACCCAGTGTCGTGCCTGAGAAGGAGAATGTAGATGACAACGTGGCTAATCCAGAGGTTAAAAAGCCACTGTCGCCTCCCCTGCCACCGGCCAAGCCGTTTAAAGAAACTACTTCATCCAGCGATGATCTGCGCTCCAGGGATGAGGAGTCTGTCAGTAAAGAGGAGCACGCCGAGGGATCGGTATCCTCCAGGGACAGCAAGGAGAATCTCATGGAGCTCAGTGACAAAGTCACAGCCGCTGCTCCCATCCCTCCTCCTAAGATCCTATCAGACAAGCTGAAAGTGAGCTGGGATGAATCATCCTGCGACCCTGAAAGCACGGAAGAGCTCAAACCATCAGAAAGGGGCAGTCAAGAACACCTTGCTGAAGCGGTCCTGCCAGATACCGAAAAGCCTCCAGTCCCTCCTAAGATTTTGTCAGAAAAATTGAGGGCAACCATGAATCCCAGCCAGAGGAGAAGTTTAGACGATGAGGATGCAAGTGTCCAGGAGTCTGACACCTCCAAACCCACCGTGGAGGAGGCTGAGGATGGTGAAGAAGCAGAATCCACCCCTCAGGAAGTTGAAGGGGAAGAAGGAAGCAAGGAAGCCTCCGATGAGGAGGAGGAAGAAGAGACTTCCTTAGACGCAGGAACAAACCAAGAAAACATTCAGGTATTTAATCCAGAGAAAATGCCGTTCGGCCAGCTTGCAGAAGACACTTCTCCTCTCAAACCCTGCTGTGCTCCTCCGGGAGATTTGCTGCCTGAGTCAAAAAGTGCACAGAAAGCACTTGTGGATGGCGGTCCCCCCAAGGAGGCCCACCACGACCTGGCTGAAATGGAGGAGAAAGTGGCGAGTGAAAAGGAAAAGACTGAAAAACTGCTGGAGAAGGTTTTGCAGGCGGAGCTGAACCCGATGCAGGATGGGAATGGGCCTCCGGTGATTGCCAAGACGATCCTCAGCGAGGCAGTGGAGCAGCTTCGGCAGGCAACACAAGTCTTACAGGAGATCAGAGATTTTGGAGAACTGAGCAAGGAGCCCACCGAGAAGGAGAAAGAGAAGCGAAAGGAGCTAGTGATTCTGCATAGGAGAAGCGTTCCCTGAGATGGATTGCACCAGACGTGTCTTCCTCTTGACAAAGCAAAGCAAGCTGCCATTTAGGACTAACCCTGTTGCTAGGCCAGTGTTAAATGAGGTTGTGTTTTGCTCTGCACAAACCACACATGCAGAACAGAGCCAAACCTTTCAGTCACACTTCATTTTAGTCTCTTTCTGCTGCAAGAGTCCAGTCCAGGTCTTACTCCCTTAGCACAATAAGTTACAAGTCAATGAACCTTGGTTGCAAAAAAGTGAATATTCTTTTAAGGGCTCAATTTGAATATATTCAAATCACCAATTGGCAAAGACAGCCATGGGCTTTGGATTAGGCCCTGAAAAATAACTAGTAATCAGATGAAGAGCACTGGCTATTTCCAGACACACCTGTATGAATATCCCCAGGCACACCTATACCCATGCAGCAGCCCTGAACACGTTAAGTGTCGCCAGTTAAACCACTGCCACTGAGAATCACGCCCCAAACGTCAGGATAAATTGTGCCCCGTTAGTTCACTTGCTGTCAGCAACATGAGAACAAATGGTTCGTGTTCTCCGGGGAAACTCGTTCATTCAGTCTGCAGGTGCAAACGGGCATGATAGAAATTCACACAAAGCTGGCAAACCCATGATGGCAAAGGATTGTTTTTAAGGCCTAGATATAATGCAAAATCACCGCCATTTATTAGAGCGCTACAGAGCGCTCTGTGTTTTACACACTGGACCAATATTAACTGACCCTAAGCACTATGATACTATGATCCTCGTGCTACCATTCCAACAAGGGAAACTGAGGCAGAGCAGCGGTTAAGCCAGAGGAGTCAGTTGCAGAAATCAGAACCCAAAATAGAATTTAAACAAGCTTATCCCTACCCCGTATCATGTGAAATAGCAGTTCCAGCTGCCCAACCTACTTGGTTTTTTAAAGAATAAGTCAATCTTGCCCCTGGATTGTAGGAGGGGATAATTAGGCAGATGTTTGGAGAGGGGAGGGAGAGCAGTCAGTGCCTAATAGGGGCTGCAATGAAGATGCTATTTCATTAAGGATGTTAGCTGTCCTGGAAGCAGGCTCCCACCATGTTACATACAGTGGTTTTCTCTTGGGCTAGGAACTGACGGGTGCAGGGAGGTGTGCATCATGGCACCAGGCCGTGCTAAACGCCTATTCACATTGTTCTAGCAGGTTTTTACCTGCTATGCCGAGGCTACAAGCTAGGCATGAAGGCCCAGTCTTGACGCACGTGTGGGCATGCTACGTTCCTTGAAGGAGATGCAGTTTGCACATAAATTCCTTTGGGGTTGAGCCAGGGCAGCACTAGCTTAAATACTTTGAACCAGACAAGGTGTTCATGGTATAAAGGCCTGATCTGGACTTGGCCAATTTCCACCTGCATCTCTGCCCTTTGGTTAAAAGCAACCCCACTTCCCTTAGTATTTAGTGAGAGAACCAGGACTGAAGGGGGATCATCACGAAGTTATGCCTCGTGTTTGAAGGCAGGAGCACCTTTTGCACCCTGGCACGGCACACACTTGGTCACCTCTCTGTGGTCCAGGTGCACTGGCACTTCCTGGACTGAGCCAAGGGGGTCATTGCTTGTCTCCTCTTTCCATGGTTTTGCCCCAACGTTCCCACTCTTGACAGCACCACATCAGCACCCGTAGGACCCCTGCCTCCCTCGTCTTTGTTTTCTTCAGCCTTGTGCACTGGAGGAAGGAGGGGGCCTTTCCAGCTTGATTTTAAGGAGCAGCGCTTCCAACTAGCTGCCACCTTTCTGCCTGCCCAGAGTCAGGATCGCGCCATCCACCTTGATCTCAGGTTCCTTCTTTTATAGTTCACTGGGGCTAAATAGATGCCACAACCATCTTCCTGCGCAGCAGCAAAGCAACGTTCAAAACTCAGAGGCTCTTATTCCCTTCTTAATTCAGACAGTGGCCTCTCCTAGGTGTGAAAGGTGCACACCTTGACCCAGAAGATTTCAGGAACTTAAAAAATGGCAGCGTGGGTCGAGGCAGGTATTCGCTCCACCCCAGACGTCCAGGCTGGTTGGCTAGAACGACCTGGCTCTAACTGTTCTGCCTTCTTCTCAGGCTAGTCATTGGACTTGCATTGAAAGTCACTGGTTATTTTATTACACATAAAGCTTTTGCGCGCTAGAATTCCCTTGAGCTTCAAGAGTCAAAACAGCCCCAACTTCTAGACAACAAAAATCACTGAACCGCTGGTGTCCAGAACACAGCTCCACAAACTCAGCCCAAGGACGAACGCTAGTTCTGCCTAACTTACTGCTGTAGAGTCAATGTGAACCGAGAGTCTTTTTCTCTTCGGAGCTGCACTTGTAAGACAAGGGCTACCAATACAGACTTGGTCTATTCTGTGCCTACCAGCCATTTGATGGATTTTTCTGCATGTGCACTTTTGTTAACCGAACACTGTGTGATGTCAGCAGGAACTGTAGAAAAACCTGGTGCGGACAGGAAGCTGCAGGATAGCAGCTTTCAGGGAGCAGGGCAGGCATTTGGGAAATAAAACAATCCTCCGTACGGGCAAAGGAGATGCACACGTCATAGGTAAAGTTCAGATGAGGATTCAGATTCCTCTGCAGGGAGGGCCAAACCCGGGCCTGGGATCTGAATGCTTGTACCCAGGGGAAAGTTTGGCAACATCTCTAATAGACACAGATGCTTGCAAGTCCTTTGTCACTGCACCATGCTAAGTGTGACACCTGTCGAGTGAAAGCGCTGATGAAAAGCACCAGGACACCCATGTCTGCTACAGCTAAAATGACAGGCTGTGCTCATATTTACTGTATATTTTTATATAATACTGAGTCTTTTACTGAACAGATGTCTGATGTGATACTGAAACCCCGGCAATAGGAAATCCTAACAGAAGCCCCTTGAACCTGTTAGGAGACGGGGGAGCTAAAACTTTTTTACAAGCCACAGCTAAATACTGTATGTGCTCTACTAACAGAACTTACCATTTTGTACCATGTGTAAATACATATAACTTAAGTGAAATCTCTTTTAACACAGCGGTTGTTGCTCAAAAGTGTTGAGTTTTATTTTTCTGATAGATTCAGTTGCTTCTAGAAGTGGTGAGTCCACATGCACCCTTAGTTCAACTGGTCTTTTGTGTATCTGGAGAAATGAAGCATCATGATTTCTCCTGAACGGTGAATGAATTCTGCAGGTTTCCCATGCTATTCCCATTTTGATCACGAGTCTGCTCAGCCTAATGGAAGGGGGCAGGTCATTCTGTAACTGCCTTCTCCCGTGATTTTTTTTGCATCTCTTGGAGACATTTAGTGCTGGCCCCTATCAGAGTTGGGATGCCAAAGGCTTTTGCTCTGAGCTAGTCTGGCAGTTCCTACCAACGTGGCCCCTTTCCCACCACCCCCACTTCTAACTTACTCTTAAAAGCCCTAGTTGCACTGAGGTTGCTCTCTGGTGCACAAACCCCATGCATCTGTTGGGATGGATGTGATGCTTAGAGTATGTCTGTATGCCTCTGCAATGATTGCAAAACAGGCCATACCTGCTTGCTTCTGCGCTGAAGCACCACGTGGTGCAGAAATGCCACGTGGCTGATGTGAGAGGGGGGCCAGGTACTGTCGAGCACTGCTTTCAAGTGCATGCTGGGGGCTTCAAATCCAACAGCATGTGCCAAGAAGTAGCTGCCTGACATTTTTCAACAAGCAATGCGCATGGAGCAGAGTGACAGGGCAGGATTCCTCTGCAATGGTCTCAGCGTTGTGGGCAGCAGCCTAGACATGCCTTAATTTCAGGTTGGTGCTCCTGGCTGCCAGTGCCACCGTTAAATAATTGTAACCAGAAGGCAGTTAAGATGCCAGAAACCCAATGTGAAGGCCTGCCAGAAAATCAGCTGCCCCAGCCAGCCGAAAGACAACGCTGGCTTCTGCTTGTACAAGAATTTGGAGATGTGGCAATAACACCCCCCTTCAACATAATCAGCATAAGGACCATTTGCTATTAATGAGTAGGAAGAAGAAGGGAAGGGAGCAAAGGACTGTGGCATTGTTCCCAGAACAGCTTGTGCAAGCAATCTCATCTGAGCTAGCTCAGGAGCTAACCAACCATGAGCCAGGAGTGAGAAAGGAGTGGTTCGGTTTTCTGGGAACGGTCCCGTCCCCCACCCCACAAGCAGCCTGTTGCATCTAGCAAGAGCTGTTCTTCACTGCCTTGCGGGGATGACAAAGGAAGACCCCAGATTCACCCCACCAAAGGGTGAGCTAAGCACTGGAAGCGCTTGGGAGAGGTTTGAGGGAAAGAGGCCCTTTGGATCCCAGAGCGGGAGGGTGCACATGGGGAAGAGGGTGGGAGAGAGGAAAGCATGGGTGGACAACACTACGGACTAGCGCTGGAGCGCTGCAGACTGAGCCGCAGGCAGGATACACTGCAGTGGTGGCCTGTGCAGAAGGGACGGGGGCCGTGGCTTGCTTCAGAGCTCAGCTCCCTTTTGGGATCCAAATGGTTTGCAGGTGCTTCATCCAGTTTTTAAAGATGTTTAGATTGACCTTGAATTAAAAAGTGATATTGTGGTTTATACAGAGGCCTGCGAGTCATAAGATGGTGGGGGGGTCTGATCTTGCCTCTACTCTTCATGTGCCGTCTGATCTGGGTCCACTCTGAGGTTGTGAAGAGACAAGACTGGCACTAGAGCTGGGCAAAACACTTCTTTTCAGTTCAGTCAAGGGGTTATGTTAGTCAGGTGCTGCAAAATCATAGGGTTGTGTGTTTTTTCTCCGTATGACAGGCCGAAAGTTTAAAAAAAACAACGCTTTCACTGAAAAATGCTTCTTGATGAGGGCCCCTCCCCCCCCCCCGGCAATCAAATCTAGACAGGACTTGTCTTATACTTCATTGCAAGATTTAGGAATCTCCAGCCGAGGCAGCCAAGCAGCCGATTCACAGACGTTCGCAGCCAGAGAAAGATCAGTCAGAGGATTGGTGGTGGTGCGACACGTCCACACACAACTCCCTAAGGCCAGTTTGCCATGGCCTGGTTGCAGATCTGCACTGGACGCTGGGTGAAACCACCTGCCCCTTTGGAGGGAATGCTTTGGTGAACAGTGGCCAGCTACGGCAACACAGCCTCTGAACCGAAGTCTTCCTCGATGGTGGTTGCAGACAGCAGTGGCTGCTCATCCGGGGGTGGGAGGGGAGGGCTTAGAAAAACCTGTGTTGTTCTGGGAAAGGGGGGTTACTTACTGGAAAAGGGGATAAAACAGTCATTAATGCCCAGAACTGGACTATTTCCAATTTCTTTCACAATCCAGACCTATTTAGCACCTGTTTTGCAAAAAAAAAAAAAGGGGGGGAGGGGGACTGTTTTCTTTCAGTTAACTGGCTGGTTTTGAACTAACTAGTTTTCAGTTCTAAAAACAGAGATGCAAATTCATGAGCTCATAGCCCAAATGCCATGCTGGTGGCATATCAGAGAAGGTTTTTGCCAGCCTTTCGGGGTCCTGTGCAGCCCCATGGAAACCCCCAGGGCTCTGACAAGCTGCAAGGGAGTCATCGCAGCAGGGGCCAGCACTCAGTAGCCCCGTCCCCTTCTGTCCCAAGGGACAAAGCTGTGCTGAGAAGTTAGCAGCAGAGCCTGGATTGCAGCAACCACCCAGCCCAATAGCCCAAGTTCACTTCATACCAAATAGGTCGATGCCGGGAGCTCCCCACGCCACCCCCCAAGTCGCTGGTTACCATTGAGACCCCGGGTCTTGCAACACGTTCCCCACAAGAAGCCCCATCAGGGCCAAGAGGGCTTCACGTAGGTGTGGGGTCAAAATACCCATGGCTCATGGCAACAGCAGAGCCTTAATTAGACTTAATGAGAGAGATGCCTCTAAAGCACCTCCACACCGCTCTCGAGGATGTTCCCGCTCCACACAGGCCGGAAATGAGGCAGCGAAGCCACGCCAAGCACGGGTCCTGCCGTCACTGCTCCCTGTGATGGAGAGAGATTTTAAGAGCTATGACTGAGGGTGCCCCAACAGTGGCCTTGCCAGTTGCTTTCTAGGACAGGAGCAGGGGCATGGGGTGGTGGTCCTTGGGGTAACCAGCATGCAGTGCCCTGCTGTCACTCACATCTAAATTCAGCAGCCGGTAGCAAGTGATGGGGGCCAGGACAAGGGAGCAACTCATTTTTTGCTAGAGAAGCGGAGGGAGACTTTGCAGAGCGCTGCCTGGCCCGGCGCCGTTGGAGCACACTGCAGCTAAGTCATGCCCTGCAGACAAGCCGTGCAGCAAACCCTGGTGAGATGGCAGCTGAGCGCATATGACAACCGTGCGGCTTGGTCCGGGACGGCCTGTTCCCTTATAAGGATAGCTGCATCGTCATGAGGAAATCAGCTCGCTTCTGCTGCCCGCAGAGATCTCAGGCTGCAGGCTCGTCAGGGCTGAGCTGGGGGAAGTGAGCGTGCACCGTAGCAAGCAGCTGATAGAAGCAGGTCAGCTAGGGCTTCAAACACCCCAGGGCCTCTCGCCAGCTACAGCCACCCTCTCCGCTGCCTGTAGGCAGCCCCAGCATGTCAGAGATCCCTTCTGCTCCATAGCACCGAGCCAACAACACCTTTTGGGGTCCTGCGCAGCCCCCCAGAAACCCCCAGGGCTTGGACAAGCTGCAGAGGAGCCATCCCAGCAGGGCTGAGCAAGCCAGACTTCAGAGCTTACAACATAGCGATTGAAAATAACATTAACCTAGTCCAGAATTGGCCATTTAGATGTTTAACAAAAAAATAGCGGTATTTCCAGGGAGGACAGAGCAGGATACTGGCTAAGGGCAGACTAGAGTGGGCTAGGATTTTCCAGAGGGAAAGCTCGTCCTTGGGAACAGGTCCGTTTTGCAGGCACGTCCAGGAAAGGGTTCAAGATGGACAGGGGCTTCCTGCACCAGCTTTCCGGGCGAGCCCAGGGTCTGTACCGAAAGCAAAGCTTGCTAGCAGGCCGCTCTTCTGGGAAACGTCATGTCTGACTAATGCACTTGCGGCCTCGTTATTGCAAAACCTGCCCCCCGTTCAGGATTTGGGGGGGCAGCTGCAATGGGACAGGAAACCTTCCTTTTGCCGGTTTCTAAAAGGCCAGCAAGTGTGCGCAGTAGTGACTGGCAAGCGGCAAGCGCGCAGGGATGGTTTGGAAGGGCCCCCAAGTCCAGATGCCTGGCTGAGCCCACACCCTCCTGCGACCGGCCAGAGAAATGGTGACTTCTTCCTGCTTCCAGCTCATTCAGAAACCCTGCCAGGGCCAGCATGCCATCTTGTCCCTTCTGCTTCCATGCTCAGAGACCCAGCGAAGCATCACATCAAGAAGTAAGCAGACTTCATAGAAACGAAGAGGCAGTCAAGGCCAGTTGGCACATCATGCTCAAGCAGGGATTGGGGCTATGATCCCTCCTCTGCCAGCGGCAAACAAAGGCTGATGTCAACCCAGGAGAAGTCTGCAAGCAGGCAGGCGAGACCATCCGATAGCAAGGCCCTAGCTGTAGCTGGCATGCAGGAGACTGGTCCAGGCATGAGAGCCCCAGACCGCTTCGGGCTGGAGCGGTGCAAAATTTCAGGGGAGGTTTTATGCAGCCCTATTTCTTCAACCCTGGACTGACCTGATGTCAGAGCTGGAGGGAGGGACAAGCACTGCGACGGAAAGGTTAGAGAAACAGAGGTGTTTAGCATGTGGCCCCATGAAGATCACACATCACAACACTGGATTCATTTTGGTCTTGCCTATTTAGTCCTTGCATTGTTAGCACCACAACCTGCTCCACACCAGCTGCCACTCCTCTCGATGGTGTGACTACCAAGACGGATGACACAGCCAGGGCCAAGAGCCTTCATCCAGAGCTTGCTGGGAAGTTATACTGGCCGCGTCCATGGGCCAAGATGGGGTCAGTGCTCTTCCAGCCTGGCACCAGGGTGGGCTTCTCTAGACTGTCTGGTAAACACTGCCCCTTCCCCCGGGCCACATAGGATCAGGCACTGCATGGTTATTAGTGGTACTGTGGCAATGCGGCAGAGACTCCAGCTTCGCGGGTGGCTCTTGTCCTCTGCACACAAATTAAGGGGCTGTCTTTGCTCCAAAGGAATTTCTGTCTAAGCCAGGGGTGGGCAAAATGCGGCCCGCGGGCCACATGTGGCCCACCAGGCCATTCTATCTGGCCCCCTAAGAAATTTAGAAAATTAATATTTATCTGCCTCTGGCTGCCTCTCATGCGGCCCGGGTTGGCTTGCCAAAACTCAGTAAGCGGCCCTCCATCTAAAATAATTGCCTGCCCCAATCTAAACAGACAAAGGGAAGGCAGTGTTACTACCCCCATGCTGTGCATCAGGTGGGAAAGGGCTGCAAAAATCCTCAGCAGCTATATGTAGCCATATAGCAAAATCACTCAAGAAACCTGGGGCGAGCTCGTGATTGCACCTGGACCTTCTGAGCTGATATCCAGCATCTTGGGTTAGCCAGGCTTCCCTATGGGGGTGACGGGGTTTGGATGGGAGGCTGGATTCAAACAGATTAGCAATAACAGCACTGGACGCTTCTTCTTCTTCTGCAATACTCTAACTCACTTTGCAGGGGACTTAGGCTGTAGTGGGTGCTGCATAGACATCATGGAGGAGCTACCTGCCCCATGATGAGGCTTTTAACACGTCCCAGAGGAAGCAGGACTTCCTTCCCTCCCCACGCAGAAGGTGAACAGCAGCCCAGAGAATTCAGGGGCTGGATTTTCCCCATTGCCTTCAGGGGAATTTGCCTGTTGCCCGGCAGGGCTGACCACCAGGCCATTAGGGACTTGCCCAAGGCCACTGCAAGAATCGGTGTCAGAGACTGCATGAATCTGCAGCAGCTCCTGGCTCTCGGTCCGTCACTCGGGCCATTCTGCCACCAGCCGCCGCAGCACTGGTGAAGTCCCTGAAAAAGGGACTGCTCTAAGTTCTTGCTTGCAGCGCAGCCAGAGATCTCACCGAGTTCCTGCGACGGTTGTTATTCAAGCAAATTTCCTTTCTTCTTGGTCTTTCTCAGTCTCGCACAGAAAAAACCCGCTCGCTCCCATAACTGGAAATGCAGCCCCTAGGGCCAAGGGGGAGCAGGCCTCTGAAAACAGGAACGTTACAGGCATGTAGAGGTTGTCACGGCCCTTTCCTTTTTTGCGTGCTCACTGCTCAAATGCACGAAGCGACAGGGCTGCATCCCACGTGTGGGTGGGACGTTGTGGGCAGATCTTAGCACCAAGAAAACCTGTGGTGAGGAGGGGGATCTGTTTGTTTGTATGTAGAGGACGGTGCATGGGTATGTGGGTAAGCCCTGCTGAAAGCCCAAGGGACCTTGTGGTGGAAACCACATGATAATCATGTGACAGCTTCCGTTTTCTGCGCTCACAATTACCTAGCAGCTCTGGCCTCTCGGTGCTTGGGGAAAGACTTGACTTTTTCTTGTTCTGGGCGTCTTTCTTTTTTTAAATGATCTGCTGAGACCAACTAAAATATGAATCACCTCTTCTACAGCAGTTCTCAACCCAGGCATCTCGCTGCAGCATCCGAGCATCTTCCAACTGCTGCTGAAGCAACGCGACGGCTGGCGGCTCGCGTGCCGTTTGCTCTCTCCTCTTGATCTGCGCGGCGCTGGGCAGATTGAAACCAGAGAAGGGCCAGGCCCAAGTGCTTTCCCATCACAGACCAAGTCAAGTTTATGCCCAATTAAATGCAAACCACCTCTCTGTTGTGGGAAATATTTTCCACTTTCACTTGCTGTGCCAAACCTCAGAAAACCCCAGGAAAGCGGCAGCCCTTAGAGGGGCCGTGTCTGCAGAGGCTTTGGCAGCCATTTCTTTAAAAGGAAAGCCTTTAAAGCAGCGCAATGAAAAAAAAAATTATATATATATATATATATGTATGGCTGTGGCTGTGGCTGAAATGCAACACCAGCAGTTTTCATTGCAAACCATCCCGCTCCAGCTGCTGGGCTCCGCTCCCCCCACCCCTGGGCTCCAATTTCAAGCCCGTGGCATTGCTCACGAAGGCTGGGACACAAGCTCTTCTGTGCACTTGTGTGTCCAGAGGCAAAGGCAGATGCTGCGGGCCCTAGAAATAAACCACAAGCCAGAAATGAAATAGGGTTTTTAAACCTGAAAGCTTGCTAAAAAGTTTTTTTTTCCCAACTATGTGAGTAGGTTTAATAAAAGAGATCAGATTCACCCGAAGAACCCTTGTCTGCCATACTTCCAACATCACATTTACGCCGTCCTCACAGTGTTGTCCTTCTCCCCTTACCCCCTTGTTAAACTGCTGAATGGGTCAGAAACAGGTTGGCTGGAAGTACCATGTCTCCGCTCACATGATTTCACTTTGCTCCTATTAGGTGCCGCGCTGCCCACGCTCCAAATCTAACACCAGGTCTCCTGCTTTGCTACACAATTACCAAAACCTTTCATTGACTTCCTCGGGTGCAGACTCAGTAATATTAGCTACACTGAGTTGCACTTCTCTTGCATGCTGGTTTTTTTCCCCTGAAAATGCCAGTCATCCTATTGTAAGTGCTGGTTACAAGCCTGAGAGGCAGAATATTAATTCCATTTTAAGGTATCCAAGTTTAAGGTATCCACATGGAAGATATTGAATTTTAGCCTTTTAATCCGATTTCCCCCAAGCAGGAAGCAACTGTGACCACCTGAAACCTGAGACCCTGCTTCTGCTTTGGTTCAAGGTCATTTGCATCATCACCGATCCTCGCGGGAGGCGAGAGCCTCCGCACCAGCTATGAACTGCCCAAAGGAGCTTTCTATCCACTGACTCCTCGGGGAAATCCTACAAAATATGAACTTTCATTTCTACCCAGGAGAACTTTTACAATCTCTTCTCCAATACCTGATGAAGGGGGTTAGTGCCCGAATGCTTGCAATTAAAGACTTTTTTTGCAAAAATCTTGTTGGTCGAATAAAAGAGATCATCTTTACTACAAGTCCTGATTGCCAGTTCCATTTTAAAGCACATGGGGGGCAACCCCCCCCCCCAAAAACGAGGCACTAAGTTGCTTGAGGAAATAAGTGTCAGAGACTTGAGGGTCGCCCCACTAGGCCCTGCCCATGTCAAGACAGTTTAACTGAGCTGGTGTTGAGGTGAAGGTACAAGCCCAGGTATCCCCCTAGGCATTGCCCGGTAGTTTGTCATCACCAGATCCAGGTGGCACTTGAACAGTTTGGCTTATATTGCTTAAAAGCTTCAGATTGTTTAACTGACCAGAGTTTTTGAGCTTTTTCTTTAAAAAAAGCATGTAGGCTGCAAGACTGCAATGCAAGCCGAGGCCAGGATCGCTGCGCTGGCCCGATGCTCATTGAGAGGTCAGCCACCGAGTCCACAAACAACTGCAGGCGCTGGCCGAGGCAGAGGGCCTGAGCTGAGCATCCTTCATCCTGGAAAGGTCGGCACAGCACGCATGTCCGTGGCCTGGTGCAGACTGCCGCCAGCAGGAGAGCGTAGCGGGACGGTTGTTTTCCCTCGGCAACAGCAGTTCTAGCTTTCCTCAAGGGCCACATTTTATTGGGCAAGTTATTTTTTTTTTTTCTAATCCGTTCTTAATGATAATGAGTTCAACTCTCTGCCGGGGGAAATTACATTGTGTTGGGACACGGATCCATTTGTATCTTTTAACTGTTCATAGTCTAAAACAAGTAGGGGAAATGACCATTGTGATTATATTCAAATGACCCAGTAAACACAAAGTACCACAACAGTCTGTTTTTTTGTTGTGGGGGGATCTCCAGAAGCAAGCCTTCATTTTCAAAAGTAGGCAGGTAGGAACATGAGCACCCACTAAACTTTCAATGGGATTTAAATGCTTAAGTGCTTAAAATGGGTTTGAAAACAGGACTTCGGCACTTAGGAAGTCATTTCCCTCTTTCATATTCTGCACGAAACGCACATGTAGTGAACTCGGGTGTCATTTCCCAGGTCAGAGGCGTCTGTGTTGAACTGCTGCAAGACATCAGCATCTTGCCAAGCAAGGCCCGCGTATGATGGTTGGCTCGTCTAGTTTAAAGCTCAGAAGTCCCGAATCTGAGCTGAAATCTCTGCTGTTGCAGGACTGCTTTACAGAACAGCTTCACTTCTGCACCTTGTTTTAGCGCAGCGGTGGGCAAAAAGTGGCCTGGGGGCCGGATGCGGCCTGCCAGGCCACCATATCCAGCCCGCGGGGCCCCTAAAAAATTCAGAAAATCAGTATTCATCTGCCCCTGGCTGCCTGTCATGCGGCCCTCGATGGCTTGCCGAAACTCAGTAAGTGGCCCTCTGCCCAAAATAATTGCCTGCCCTGGCTCTAGTGTCAGAAGAACATGCCTGATTAAGTGAACAGAGACTGGGTTTTGCAGCAGGCATCTCACCTGGAGCCCCTGGTAAAATGGCCGAGAGGCACTCAGGCATCTGAATTGGGGTGGGAAGGACTGCAGGTATGCCAGCCACAGAGATCAAGGGTCTTTTCAAAATCTGGGAGACTTCATGGCAAACAAAAATCCTCCCTTTCAGAAGAGCTTTATCACTGGCTCCAAGGCCTTCCACTTATCTGCAGTGTCACTCGTTTCAGGTTTCATAATCAGCATCTTCCTCTTGCCTCACTGCTCAGAAACATCCCGCGCGGCGGATGGCTATTTCTGCAGTTCCATAAGAAACCCATCTATTAAGTGTCCGCTGGCAAGAGCAGTGAGGTGCTTGGCTCTACATCTGCTTTTCCATTCTGGGCACAGGGATTATTCATGTTCGCTAGAGCTGTGCATCGCCTTCACAGGGCTCTGCTGCAGACGGCGGGAGAGGAAGCAAAGATGCACCCAGCCAGCCCTTGTAAGCAGACATCAAATGCAGTGCAAGAATAGCTTGTGCCTCCCTATAGGCCGGGGAATCTCTCTACTCCTGCTGGACGCCTTTGACCCCAGCTGACTTCCTGGGCCTGGGCAAGGGGCTGGACCTGTTGATCTTCAAGGTCCCTTCCAGCCCTAATGTCTATGAAATCTATGTCTGTGAAACTCTGCCATCACCCAGCAGCAGCAGGATGAACTAGGCCATGGAGGCATGTTACGAAAGTCATCCTTAGCCCTAGTCCCTTTGCTACCTAAAAGGCCTCACTGGAAAGCGAGATTAGCCTCACTATTCCCTTACTGTATTGATATGCTCGCACCATTCAAGCTCCTCAGTCTCCAGGAGTAAGTCATGGCACGATGGCTGCTAGTAGCCATAACACGCTCACCCAAGAGCATCCCATCCTCCACCCTTCTCTGCTACTTCCCTCCCCCAGGCATGAGTCTCTACTGGCTCCTAATCTACAGTGCATGCCATAGTGGACATCTGTGCACATCAGTTGATGGCTTAAAGCTCGGGGTATGAGCTTGAAGCTCATACTGCACTCCCCGGTATCATTTATACCCCCTGAGCCACATAATTTGGTGACATTTGCATTAGAGGAGCTCTTAGAGGCTCCAAGCACTGAACAAGAGGCATCTGCTGCCCAACCGGCTTCATAGTTTTCATAGATTTCTAGAGTCGGAAAGGACCTGGTAGATCATCAGATCTGGCCCACTGCTCCAGGCAGGAAAGAGCACTGGGGTTAAGTAACCCCAACCAGATACCTGTTTAATCTCTTCTTGAACACCTCCAAGGTAGCGGAAAGCACCACCTCCCTTGGAAGCCCATTCCATATTTTGGAACCGGCTTGCAAGGGAGCCTTATTGCCTTTAAAGTGCAAAACAGACAAAGGGTAGGAGAGATCACCTCGATGAAGTGACTTTCCATGCTTCCATATGTAGCCAGGCTCTTCCCTTTTCCAGCTCTGTACCCAATGAAGATGTACCTTGCAAGAGGAAGATGAACAGAACTAATCCAGTCAGGTCTAAATCTAAAGGTGGCAGGGGCAGGCAGATATTCAGCCTCCTTTCAAGTTCTGACCCCCACTGCAAGAAAGTTGAAAGAGATGGAGATCTTGGAAAAAATCATCAAAGAAACCATCAAGAAAGGCAACTTTCTGACTTCATGGCTTCACTGCGGGTAGGTCTTTCCTGACCAACCTCATTTTCTTCTATGACCAGGTGGATGCATAACTTGGACAAAGGGGAAAATGTTGATGCCATATATTTAGATTTCAAAAAAGCCTTTCACTTGGTCTCCCATGATGTCCTCATGGTAAAATTGGGGAACTGTGGCCTCGACAACCTTATGGTCTGATGGCTGGGGAACTGGCTCCGTGGTCGGACCCAGAGAGCGATAGTTGATGGAACGGAGTCAACATGGTGCGTGGTGACCAGTGGTGTCCCCCAGGGCTCAGTACTCGGACCAGTACTCTTTAATATATTCATAAATGATCTGGATTCGGCTGTCAGAAGCCGAATGATTAAGTTTGCAGACAACACCAAATTATGGGGGGGTGTGGTCACGCTAGAGGATAGAAGTCCCTTTTTAAATACACAGCAGGTAAAAAGAAGGTCCCGGGTAATGTGGGGCCCTTGCAGGATGCAATGGGAAACTTGGTCGTCACACCAGACGGCAAAGCTAACGTGTTCAACGATTTCTTTGCCTCTGTCTTCCTAAGTAGGCACCAAAACAGCCGCCTCCCTGCTGGGCCCCCCTCGGGCCCCGGGGGAGGCACACCTGGGCCACGGGTTAGCGAGGATTTAGTTAGGGAGCTTCTGGAGGGACAGGACGTATTCAAGTCAGCCGGCCCGGATGATCTCCACCCTAGAGTACTAAAGGAATTGGCTGCGGTCATTGCGGGACCCCTGGCCCGGCTGTACGAGCACTCGTGGTGCTCGGGTGAGGTACCGGAGGACTGGAAGAGGGCCAACGTGGTTCCCATCTTCAAAAAGGGAGGAAGGAGGACCCAGGGAACTATAGGCCGGTTAGTCTCACCTCAATCCTAGGCAAGCTGTTCGAGAAAATTATGCTGGCACACATCCACGAGGGGTCAGCAGGGGACTGCATGCTTAGGGGCAGCCAACACGGGTTCATCAGTGGCAGGTCCTGTCAGACCAACCTGGTGGCCTTTTACGATCAGATCACCAGATCATTAGACGCAGGGGTAGCAGTGGATATAGTCTTCCTGGACTTCCGGAAGGCTTTTGACACTGTCTCTCACCCCGTTCTCATTAAGAAACTGGGGGCTGTGGTGTCGACACTCACACAGTCAAATGGGTCATCAATTGGCTGGAGGGCCGCACCCAGAGAGCGGTGGTGGACGACCTGGAGGGACGTGGGCAGTGGGGTCCCCCAGGGCTCGGTCCTCGGGCCCGCACTGTTCAACATCTTCATCAGCGATTTGGATGAGGGGGTAAAAAGCACCCTGTTCACATTTGCTGATGACACTAAGATGTGGGGGGACGTGGGCACACTGGAAGGATGCAACAGGCTGCAATCAGACCTCGACAGGTTACAAGGGTGGGCGGACGAGAATAGGATGGGTTTCAACACAGACAAGTGCAAGGTGATGCACCTGGGGAGGAACAACCGGCACCATACCTACAGGCTGGGGAACTCCCCTCTTGTCAGCACGGAGGCGGAAAGGGATCTGGGGGTCATCACTGACTCCAAGATGAACATGGGCCGGCAGTGTGGGGACGCGGTCAGGAAGGCCAACCGCACCTTGTCGTGCATCCACAGATGCATCTCGAGCAGGTCCAGGGAGGTGATCCTCTCCCTCGATGCGGCACTGGTCAGGCCGCAGCTGGAGTACTGCGTCCAGTTCTGGGCACCGCACTTCAGGAGGGACGTGGACAGCATGGAGAGGGGCCAGAGGAGGCCACTCGCATGGTCAGGGGACAGCAGGGCAGGCCCTACGAGGAGAGACTACAGGACCTGAACCTGTTCAGCCTCCAAAAGAGAAGTCCGAGGAGAGATCTTGTGGCTTGTTATAAACTAGTCAGGGGGGATCAGCAGGCATTGGGGAGTCACTGTTCCCCCGAGCACCGCCAGGAGTGACCAGGAATAACGGTCACAAGCTGGCAGAGGGGAGATTCAGACTAGACATCAGGAGGCGCGACTTCACAATCAGGGCGGCTAGGGCCTGGAACCAACTTCCAAGAGAAGTGGTGCTGGCTCCACCCTGGGGGGTTTTAAGAGGAGGTTAGATGAACATCTTGCTGGGGTCGTCTGACCCCAGCACTCTTTCCTGACGTGGCAGGGGGTCGGACTAGATGATCTACTCAGGTCCCTTCCAACCCTAGAAACTATGAAACTATAGGCTGGCAATTCAGGCCGACTTAGATAGTTGCAGGGTGGGCAAATCAAAACCTGATGACATTCAACACAGAGAAATGCAAGGTGCTGGACCTCGGGAGAAAAACCTCACATCATACTTATAGGCTCAGCAGTGCTACACTCACTAACACTACAACCAAAAGAGACTTGGGGGTTATGACTGACCACAAGATGAATGTGAGCCGCCAATGCGATGCCGCAGCTGGCAAAGCAAAGAAAACTCTGACATGCATCTACTGATGCATCTCAAGCAAGACCCAAGAAATCATCCTCCCACTGTCTTCAGCCTTGGGGAGGCCACAGCTGGAGCACTGCATCCAATTCTGGGCTCCACAGTTTAGGAAGGACGTGGAGAGGCTTGAGGGAGTCCAGGGGAGAGCCACGCGCATGGTCAGAGGCCAAGAACAGGCCTGATGAGGAGAGGCTGAGAGGCCTGGGACTCTTCAGCCTGGAGAAGTGCAGGCTCAGGGGGGACCTGGTGGCAGCCTATAAGTACATCAGGGCACCCCAAGGGAAGACAAGGTCTAAGGAACACAAACTGCTGGAAGACCATTTTAGACTGAACATGCGGAAAAACTTCTTTACCGTCCGAGTCTCCAGAGTCTGGAGGAGACTCCCCGCAGAAGTGGTGCAAGCACCTACTCTTGTTACCTGTAAGAAACGCTTGGATGCTCATCTTGCTGGGGTGATCTGACCCCCGCTGACTTCCTGCCCCTTGGGCGGGGGGCTGGACCCGATGATCTCGCAAGGTCCCTTCCAGCCCTGATGTCTATGAAAAATATGTGTAGCCCATGCCGGCCCATGTCGAGCTCAGCTAGTTCAGTGCAGTTTCAGGCAGCTCACTGAAGAACCGAGCTTTCAGCTCGCCGTTCCACCCAATGCCGAGCTGCTCATGGACCAGTCTCAGCTTCTGCAGAGCTTCTGCATCTCTTAGTGGAGACTGCTCAGTTTTCTGCTGAATCCCATAAATTCTCCAAGCGCTAAAGTACCAACTGCAGCTAGGACAAAATAAGAGAAGTCACAGCAAAGGAGGAAGTGGGTCTTGGTTGGAGAAGCTGGTTTCTGCAAATGCATTTCCTCCAGCAGCTCTACAAGACCTGTGTCCCAAGACAGGCTCCCAGACGCCAGACCCTACGTCTAAACAAGAGCCCAGGTTCGATCCAAGAGACGGTCACGAGATTCTGCCCTTGGACCATGCAAGCTTTTGAAATGACTCCGGATTTACCCTCCTGTATGAGATCCCAGGATCCAGCTCAGGGCTCCTCATGAACGAAAACGCAGCGAGCGTGTGCACGCATGCATGTTACACAATTCAAAGGTTTCACTGGCCTCAAAGTGACCCTGTAGCAGAACCACCCCCCATCAGTGGAGTCAATGAATCAGACCCAAAAAATTTCCTATGCAATCTAAAGGGAGCAGGAGGGGTACTCCAGTTCAGATCAACGCAGCTTTGCAGCCCGGCTTGCCCTTGTCCACAGTTGAGCCGACTGCTGACACGGTGCTATTGCCCAGCGCCAACAAGGCCATAGGGCAGAGCGAAGCGAGGAGGCTGGAAGCAGCGTGATCCAGCTCCTGCTGTCCCATGCTGCAGGCTCCCCAGGCTCACCTGCACGTGCTGTCCCAGAGGGGAACCGATGGGCCACGATTTGCTCGGTGAGAAGCTGCACGGCAGGTCTCGCATGCATAAGGCAGCTCCTCAGCTGCCAACCCCTGCATTATGGCCCATAGAGACCTTGTACTGTGGGGTCCACGTGGGCACGCTGGACAGGACAGCCCAGGCTTTATTAGCACGGTATGGGAAAGAGGAACCCAGAGGAAAGTGAAAACTCCACTGTTACCCCATACAGAGAACTGTTCATTTTTCCATTATGACTCCTCTAACCACAAGGGTAGATGCTACAGGGACTCTCGAACTCATATGAAGCAGCCAGGCAGAAGCACCAGCTACATCCGATGCATTAACATTGGGTATCGATGTAGATATGCAGCCAACAATGACTTATGCTGCTGTGCCTCACAGACACGGGGAATTTTGTTGGCTCGGCCAAGCTAAAACCCAGGGTCTTCACCTGCTTGTGAAGCAGGGACCTGCACTTCTCTGGAAACCTTCCACCTGCACAAGCTGTTCGCAGTCGAGGGATGAGCCTCTCGGATCCTACTCTTCACATTACCTAGAGAGCTCTGTCCCCTGGATCTTTCTGAGGTTAAATATCTCTCATGAAGGGAAAAAAAAAAAATCGTATAATTAAGTTCATAAAGGAGTTCACATGCCCTAGCAGGGTAAACCCCACATCACCCCAACCCACTCCTCACTCCAAGGATGAGGAGCACAAAAGGACAGTAATATCCTGGACGTGTCTCTGCATACATTTAATGCACCTGAATTTACTGCACAGTAAATTCAGACACATTAAGTTGTGCCCAGGCCCACGTCTACACATGCACCAGCATCAGGAGCAAATCTGAGCTGGATGGGAGCAGTCAGGTCTAGGGCTACTCCTGCCTTCCTCTGCCCCCCAGCAGCAACCAGGGGACGGACGCTCCAAGCTCCAGCCACAGCTGCCCGGGTGCCAGTGCCAGACTTTAAAATGGGAGTGGGCAAAATGTGGCCCAGGAGCCCCTATCTGGCCTGCGGGGCCCCTAAAAAATTTAGAAAATTAATATTTATCCATCCCTGGCTGCCTGTTATAGCCCTCGATGACTTTCCAAAACTCAGTAAGTGGTCTCCGCCCAAAATAATTGCCCGCCCCTGCTTTAAAAGGATGCCCCACACCTTGGTCCCTGGCCGCATGCTTCCCTGGCTCTGAGCAGTCTGAAGCCTGCTGGCACAGCCCTCCAGGGCACTGTCCTGAGAGCCTGTGTACAGCGCACCATGGATGCTACTTGCCCTCTCCCTGGCAGTGATGATCAATGCCACTGGCTTCTGCTTACCTCTGTGCTAGCCACACTCCACACCCACACTGACTGCTGCATGGCCCTAGTGCACCTTGCCCCCACCCATCCCACAGCCACCCCAAGCCATTGGCTACTTGCCCCTGGGCCATGTCCCAGACCACAGCAGTAGATTAATCTAATGCACAGTAAGAAACACATGTAGACGTGCCCCCTGTGTCTCACGCCGGGGACTTGGCTGCCTGGCAGATCTAGGTGTGGGTGCACATTCCAACACATTAAACTTAGATGATCTTTTATACCCACTGCTTATGCTAGGCAAGGGCCTTGTCTCAGCAACCACTTGCCAACTATACAGAAAGCCTACAGTCCACTAGGATGCCGAGGGACAGGTCTGCTTTTCAGTGCAACCACCTTGGATTTGCTAATGCAATGGAAGATCCAGCCAGGCAGATGGACCAGAGCTGTGGGTTTAACCTGCCAACATATAGCAAGGTGCCTCTCTGCATAAAAGAGACCCAGCAGACTGGCTTCTGCCTGGAACAGGCATGACAATTTAGCTGAAATGCCCATTAGATGCAGGAAAACAAGTGGCCCATTGCTGGGTGGCACGGAAGTGGAAAGGGATCTTGGAGTCCTAGTAGACTCCAAGATGAACATGAGTCGGCAGTGTGACGAAACCATCAGAAAAGCCAATGGCACTTTATCGTGCATCAGCAGATGCATGACAAATAGGTCCAAGGAGGTGATACTTCCCCTCTATCGGGCGCTGGTCAGACCGCAGCTGGAGTACTGCGTGCAATTCTGGGCGCCGCACTTCACGAAGGATGCGGATAACCTGGAGAGGGTCCAGAGAAGGGCCACTCGTATGGTTAAGGGCCTGCAGGCCAAGCCCTACGAGGAGAGATTAGAGAAACTCGACCTTTTCAGCCTCCGCAAGAGAAGGTTGAGAGGCGACCTGGTGGCTGCCTATAAGTTCATCAGGGGGGCACAGAAGGGAATTGGTGAGTATTTATTCACCAAGGCGCCCCCGGGGGTTACAAGAAATAATGGCCACAAGCTGGAGGAGAGCAGATTTAGATTAGATATTAGGAGGAACTTCTTCACAGTTCGAGTGGCCAAGGTCTGGAACGGGCTCCCAAGGGAGGTGGTGCTCTCCCCTACCCTGGGGGTATTCAAGAGAAGGTTGGATGTGTATCTAGCTGGGGTAATGTAGGCCCAGCACTCTTTCCTGCTTATGCAGGGGGTCGGACTCGATGATCTATTGAGGTCCCTTCCGACCCTAGCATCTATGAATCTATGAATCTATGAATAAGTTATAGGCTGTTAATGTGGACACCGATGAAAAACTGCATGGCTCTGGTGCTATTTCCCTTTAACCCAGGCAGTCTCTGTTTAACTAAATATTTGAGTTCAAAATTGGGCTTGTATTATTACTGGCACAGCCCTCAAGTGACAAGGGGTTCTCTAACAAGTCATTCCTCTGTGGCCATCTTATGAGAGGATGAATGCATTCTTTGAGGAGCCTCCTGGATCTCCTCATAGACTCCCAGCGTGGTTTTGCAAAGGCCCTTCAAGGTTTCTGAAGGCCCAGTGTGATTACTGGTTAGATGTTCCAGGGATTATATCTGTGTGTGGTGCTGCGAGCCCACCCCCCAGGTTTTCCATTCCCCAAAACAGAGTGGTTATCAAAGAAAATGCCCAAAATAGCCAGGCCTCTAGAGCAGCTCCAGAAGCACCCCAGGTATGAAGAAGCCAAGTTCTTGGCCTGTGGTGAGGCTGGAGTGCAACCTGCAGCCTTAACACCCTAATGTTGACCCCTGCAACTTTCCTGGAAAACAGGAAAATAAAGGTTTTTTATTTAGCCTCTTCCCTTGCCTATGTCTGAGTTACACTAAGCCATCAGCCTGTATACACAACTCCCAGGAAGTCAATGGGAAGAATATACCACTATGGCCTGACATGGCCCCAAGTGGTGGGCTTAGACCCTGAGAATAATGCCCAGGTAGATCACACACCAATAATTTCAACCGTTGTAGCCCAGGAATGACATATAGCCCTGTATAATCAGGGCATGGTTTGGCGAGAAGAGGGACAGCTGTCACAGTATCTTTAGCTTCTTGGCTAGGGACGGACATTACACATAAACCAGTTCAAGTGATCAGAAACTGGTTTAAACCTGTAACAGAACATAAGCTTAGTGCACATAAACCAGTTTCAGTCATTTTTTAACTGGTTTAAGATAAACCTGGTTGAATGTAGTATCAGACTTAACTGATTTGGGTCAAATTGGTTTATGCAATGTCTGCCCCAGACCCCTTCTGGGTTTAACTTAAACCAGAGTCCCCCAGAATCCCAGATGCTTTGCAGCCCTGGGCTGGGCTGGACTCTCTGCGCCAGAGAACAGGGCTGGCCATACCCCTCTGCTCCCTGGCTGGAGCTCCGGTGGAGACTGCAGGCACAGTAGGGTCTGCTGGGCTTCTCCCTACCTCCCCCCGCAACACCACTCACTGCTCAAGCAGGGATTCCTCCCTCCCTCCCATAGAATGGACCCCATCCCCACAGATCCTAGCCAGCGTGTGATATGCTAGCTAAGGCTGGGTGTGCACACATGGCATTTGTGTGCAAGTCCAATATCACTGGGCAGGACAAAAGCAGACAGGACAGTGTGCGCTTACGGCTTTTTGGAGCTAATCAATAGGTAGCTGGTAATGTCTCTCCATTCCTTCCTTGCAAAAAGATGCAGAAGAGCTTGAACTAAATGAGAGACTTGTTTTGTTGATGGGCTGCTAAACGTTGGGTTATCAGGCCCCTGCTGGCTCCCTCACCTGTCAGGTTTGCAGACAGTATGAGGAATCATGGAGAGGGAGATTGAAAAGCTCAGTATCAAACTGACAGATGCATGCACTGCACCCCCCACCACCCTTTGCCTCAGTGCTAGCCAGGGGCTGAGGTCTGGCTCCTGCCTCTTGAACAGTGAGCAAGGAAAAGCCTAGGACTGTGCAGGCAGGGTGGGGGCTTAAACCCCTCCCTAATCAGACCATCCTGCTGGGCCTGGCCACACACCCCTCAGCTCAGCCCCGTGGGAGGGAAGGGAGGGCTACTCTAGTGCCCCCCAGCTTCTAGCCTGAGCCACTGTTGGCATGTGCCTGCATTTCCTCAGTGCAGAGGGAATATCTGTGAACTTGCAAACCGGTTCAACGTAGTCTGCCGACAAGATTAACCTGCAAAGATTGAATCAGTGCAGACTCAGATTTTTTGAAAATCTGTTCCCAGTCCTTGAGAGCTGCACAATGCACTAGGCAAGAAAACTTCCTAGAGATGACCCATCTGTCTGCTGTGTTCTCATAGCACAACTGAAATTATCCCTGCTGCTGTGCTGTAGCAGTCCAGGACAATTAGTCTCCTGTTGTGTCCCCAGCAATGGGGAGGAAAGGCCTTGCTCTAAATTTCCTATCCCCTGCATGATAATAAAATTGTGGATCTGATTTTCTAAACTGGGAAGTGAGCAATTGCCAATGCATAATGCAATATCATGGCTCATTTGTGTGCAACATTACATGGGTAATCGTGCATCAAATGGGCTGAGTTTACTTGCACATACAATGGTATGAACAGATAAATAAAGGATGACATTGTGGTTTTAAGTTGGGGTGGGCAACATACGGCCCAGGGGCCATTCTATCCACCCCACAGGGCCCCTACAAATTTAGAAAATTAATACTTATTTGCTCCTAGATGCCTGTCAAAGATGACAGGACCCAGGGGCAGTAGGGCCCAGAGGAAACTGGTGGCAGGACCCAGCAGCAAGGCCTGCCCAGCCCTGCCCTCCACCCCAACCAGATAACTCTGCCTAGCAAAGGCTTCTGGCCTGGGCCACAGGGCTGTTCCTGTTTCCCTGTGCCACAGAGGGAAATGTGGCCCTCAACAGCTTGCCAAAACTTGGTAAGTGGCCCTCCGCCCAAAATAATTGCCTACCCCTGTTTTAAGCAGTGCAATTCCTGATCTTTGAACGTTTGAGGTTACCCATTATACCAACATGAAGAGGTCATCAATTATTCATACAACATGGGAGGAGCTCTTACAGAAAGGAGTGAGAATCGGTCTCCAAGCCAGAGTCTGCAGATGGAGCCAAGGTACAGAGAGAGCTGTGGCGACTTGTGCAAGATCACACAGAACCTCGGTGGCACAGCTGGGAACTAAAAACCCCTCTCTCACCATCCCATGTGGGCTTTAGCCACACATTCAGCCTCTATGTCCAGGAGAGAGGGAGCAGAGATCAGCTGTGAAGCTCACATCAGTGTTTTCAGGAGATCTGATCTATCCAAACTGCTGCGAGACAGTCGCTTGGACACCCATGTGCTGATCTTGATCTTCGTAAGGTCTCAGGCACAGGTAGAATCACAAGTGGTAGTGTCCGTGCCACATACTGCAGCATGTGTGGAAGCCAGGGGGATCCTGCCCCAGGAGAGCTACACAGCACCTTTTCCTTTCAGCAGGAAAGGGGTGAACAGAATTAGAGCTACCACACTTCCAGTTCCAAAAACAGCAGACACCTGCTGCATGGGGCAAGGAGGGGGTATACAATTGTGGGGGGCAGTGATATGCCAGTGCCCTGTCCCTGCCCATTCTGTTGCCCCTCACTTCCAACCCATAGCCCCCTGGTGCTACCAGTGCCCCGCACTCTTGAACCCCCCCCCCCCCCCACTCCCAAGCCACATCCCCATGCTCCCTCCAGGGTCTCCCAGCTACACTGCCCCTGCAAGCAAAGCCACCTACCCCATGCTGCTAGCTGGGCCCCACAGTTCCCTGCTGGAGAAACAAGCCCATCCCCTCCCCCCGCCCCATCCTCAGTGCCTGAACAGCTTCCCCTAGCTCTGGAAGAGACCCTCCCCCCCCCCACCATCCCCTATACACACTCCTGCCACACACTACACATGCATGCTCCCCCCCACCCCGCGCCCTGGACAGTGCCCCCCAGACCTGGCCCTCCACCCCCTACCCCCTATAGACTTACCTGCATCCAACTGCTGGGGCTACTCTCACCACCCCACCTGACTGCATGCTGGTCACGTGCCTGTGCGCCCTGCTTCCAGATCACCCTCCCCTTGCTCCCCCCAGCCCAAAGCAGCTGCTTGCTGGGGCAAACCAGGAAAAACTTCAAAGCTGAGCTGACCCAAACTCCAGACATTTGATCATATTTAAAAAAAAAACCCAACAAAAAAACCTGCCTGGACAGAGAGATCGGAGGATCCAAAGAGAGGACATGTCCAGGAAAACCTGGACATATGGTAACCCTAAACAGGATGCCCTTTTGGCCCAAGCAAGGAGCCAACACTCAGGCTTGCTCCCAGCAAGGGAGGGAATACAAGATATCCTGAGGTGTGTTTTCTGGTGTTAAACTGTTGATTCATGCCTGCAAAACCCTTCTTCCCTAAACAGACAGCAAGCAGGTGGCTTCCTGGCTAACTCTATCCTAGCCTGTCTCTGCCCTGCCCTACCCTATCCTTCCTAGTCTGTCCCTACCCTACCCTACCCTACCCTTCCTGGCTAACCCTATCATAGTCTGTCCTTCCTATCAGCTCTGTGTCCCTGGGAGGGACTACTAAAACCTTCTCTTTCTCTTCCTCCAAGGGCTCCCTCTTGCATACACATAGCTCACCAAAGAATAAATACTTAAACCAGTGATCCTCATATTGGGTACCGCAGCATCCTGGAGTGCCTTGAGATCCTTTTGAGGACACCACAGAGCACTGTCCATGTTAACCCTGTTAGGGTGCAAACATAATCCACAAAATAAACCCAGAGATTTCAAACAGGAATCCACAGTGTTAACAGCATTTGGACTGCTTATGGTCTTTGAGCTCTTTGCAACAGAAGAGCTGCTCTTTTTCTGTAGCCAAAAAGAGAATTGGCATTTGCCAAGGGGTGTCACAATTCGTAAAAGGTTCAGAACCACTGCCCTAATCCTTGCATTTGCAATCAGAAAAAAAATCCCTCAGCTTGCATAGTTTAGCTTCAAATCAGGTCTCAGGTAGCACCTTCTCCAACTATCCCTCTGCAAAAAGGACTTAATCATGCCCACACCAAACCTGAAAGGCAGGCAGCTGGCATATCCCCCAGATTTATCCATGTCTGCAAGCTCCCAATAACACTTCCCAACTTAACTGCATTTCCAACTGCTGCTTTGTTCCCCAGATCTTGCAGACAGAGCTAGCAAGAGGGACAGGACATCTAAACTGTACCCACAAATGACCATTGAAGGCTGAGGCACAGGCACTAGGGTGGCCAAAGTTGCACGTGACAGTGGCAAGAATCAGTCTGAAGCCAGCAAACTCCACAGCCTGAGGCCATCAGACCCTCCCACCGTGGCTCCAGGATAGTTTTCTCAACAGCTAGTCTGTTCAGCGTGGCTAACTTTGTTTTTTACCTTATAACCTTTAAGCCTGCAGGTGCAAAAGCATTGAACAGGTGAACAGTATCCCAAATTATGCATCCCCAGTAGTTATTTTCTGACACCGAAGTCAGGCCTAGAGACGACAGTGGAATTACCTGCAGTCAGGGGTGCATCTGGGTGGGGGGTGCACTTGCACCCCCCTTTGATTCCTGGTCAACCCAAAAGTTTCAAGGCAACTGCCCAAAAGTGACAGCAGCATTTCTATTTAGGCAGAGAGGGAGCCCATTACTTCATGGCTCATTAGAATTTGCTCAATTCCTTCTAAACTTTTAATTCCACAGGAAACGACCCTCGTTCCTTTTAAATGGTCTGTAATGTTTCCACTACTCTAGTCATCCTTATTTGTGCAATGCTGTTGCCTGTTAAGTCCTAGGAGCGTTGCTCCTATTTCATAGCTGTGCAGACTTTTTTTTTTTTTAAACTCTAGCTAAAGCCATTAACTACGTGTGAAAATATCAATTCAGGCAACATTAGCTCGGGTGTGGAAAACACTTAGAAACAGTGTCCAGATGCTCAAGAAGGCCTGATTTTGTTTTATGAATCTAAAAGAAGAAAAAAGTATCTTTGACTATGACTCTAGAACTGAAGAAAACACATCTTTGGATTACTGTTACCTAGTTTCTTTTGGTTTTTATATATAGTAGCATATAGCTGTAACCCGGGCAGTACTCCAAGAGGTACCCCCTCTCCAACTGAAGGGATCAAAGCAGGTGCACAAGCGCTGTGGGAGGTGTAGGGACTCTCCTCCCCCTATAGAGCAGAGCCAGACCACCACTGGGGACTTAACCATATACCTTTTAATACTGGGAACATAACAGGCATAAATCAGAGGGCAGAGTGGGCACTGCAATGTCCCAAGGGGCAGGATTCAACAAAGGTGTTGAATCCCCGATCAGGGGACATGGGGGGTGAGTATCTGGGGCCTGATCGGTGAGGAAAGGGAATCCCAAGTCCTCCAATCATCTTTTGCCCTTTCAAACCCCCTGGGCCAGGTCACTGCCAGCCAGCCCGTCACATCGCAAATTAATGCACATTCTAATATAAATTTTTTGCTTCCATCTTAAATAAAATAATTCTACTTAGTAGCAGGGCTTTTAATTACTTTAACTGGAGAAAAAAAAAGGGTGTGTCGTGTGTGATGATGCATCATAGCATCTGAACCCCCTTTTTGAAACATCCACCCATGCCTACAGTTGAACCCAAGTTTTTTTGTCCAGGGGTGGGATCAGTAGCTCTGAGGGTGCGGACGCCCTCCGAGCTCAGACAGGCAAAGGGCCCTTGGAAAACTGCGGCAGGACTTTCACAGCAACAGCACTCACCTCAGGTAATGCCCAGCCAAGCTAGACACCTGCACCTGGGAAATGTGGAAGATTAAGCGGTCCTTGAAGGGATAAAACTTTGTCACTTTGTTGGCCAAGGCATTCTGACAAACCTTTCCACAAAGCCACGCTGGCAGAAGCCGCCGGCATAGACAAAGGTTATCAATTTCCCTTCAAGAGTCAAACAGCCAGCTGGGCAGAGCTGCACAGCGCAGAAGTCCGCACAGAGACCCAGCTCCTCTCCACCCTACGGTCACGATGCTTCCTCCGTACAAGGTCCCAGCACCCCCCCTTTGCATCCCATTTCCCCAATATACCGGCAAGAAGGTGCAAAGGCCTTGCACTCAGCCTGCGACGGGGGAACCCTGCCCACTGGCACGTCGCGCCAGTCAGTGCAGGGGCGCAGCATGAAGTGGAGAATCCGACGTAGCTCCTGGGAGCGGGGCCCCTGGACAGCAGGAGACCACGAAAGGAGCTAGGGACAAACGCCACAGCCTCTCCAAACACCACTGGCACCCTCGTGTGGTCACCTAAAATAGTGTAACACTCCCAAACAGCCCCCAGAGCAGAAGCGGAGGGAAGATGCTCTGAAGGGCACAGAAACCCTTGTGGTGCTTTTCCTAATAGGCAAGAGAGTTAAAGGCTGAGCTGTTGAGTTGGGCTGGGAGCCAAGCAGGAGACCGGAGGAAGGTACCTGAGATACCACCTGGCAGAAAGGGAAGGGGACTCGGATGCCCCCGGTTACAGAAGATTAAGAGGGCATTAAAAGAAAAGTCAGCGCGATGCACCCAGCCTGTGGAGCTCCCTGCCAGGAGAAAGGGCTCATTTGGGTTCAAAAGAGGACCAGACATGCAAGTATAGTACACAAAGGAGGAAGAGACCCTTCTCAAAGGGAAGCCCAGAGCACTGGGGGTTGGCTTGGAAGAAAACATCTTCTCTGGGCACATAATAGGCTGCCAAATCTGGAGAGGGCAGTAACAGAGGTTAAGGCACCTCGCTACGGCTCCATAGTTTCATAGCTGGTCGGGTCGGAAGGGACCTGAGTAGATCATCATGTCCGACCCCTGCCATGGCAGGAAAGAGTGCTGGGGTCAAACGACCCCGCAAGGTGTTAATCCAGTCTCCTCTTAAAGACCCCAGGGTAGGAGCCTGCACCACTTCTCTCGGAAGTTGGTTCCAGACCCTAGCCGCCCTGACCGTGAAGTCGCGCCTCCTGATGTCTAACCTAAATCTCCCCTCTGCCAGCTTGTGACCGTTATTCCTGGTCACTCCTGGCGGTGCTCGGGGGAACAGGGACCCCCCCAGTGCCTGCTGGTCCCCCCTGACTAGTTTGTAACAGGCCACAAGATCCCCTCTCAGCCTTCTCTTGTGGAGGCTGAACAGGTTCAGGTCCTGTAGCCTCTCCTCATAGGGCCTGCCCTGCTGCCCCTGATCATGCGAGTGGCCGCCTCTGGACCCTCTCCATGCTGTCCACAGCCCTCCTGAAGTGCGGCACCCAGAACTGGACGCAGTACTCCAGCTGCGGCCTGACCAGTGCCGCATAGAGGGGGAGGATCACCTCCCTGGACCGGCTCGAGATGCATCTGTGGATGCAGGACAAGGTGCGGTTGGCCTTCCTGACCGCGTCCCCACACTGCCGGCCCATGTTCATCTTGGCATCAGTGATGACCCCCAGATCCTTTTCTGCCTCTGCACTGCCGAGAAGGGAGTTCCCCAGCCGGTAGGGATGGTGCCGGTTGTTCCTCCCCAGGTGCAGCACCTTGCACTTGTCGGTGTTGAATCCCATCCTGTTCTCATCCGCCCGGCCCTGTAACCTGTCTAGGTCCGATTGCAGCCTGTTCCTCCCTTACAGTGTGCCCACATCCCCCCACATCTTAGTGTCATCTGTGAATTTGAACAGGTGCTTGTTACCCCCCTTGTCCAAGTCGCTGATGAAGATGTTGAACAGTGCGGCCCCGAGGACCGAGCCCTGGGGGACCCCACTGCCCACCTCCCTCCAGGCCGTCCACCACCGCTCTCTGGGTGCGGCCCTCACGCCAGTTGGCGACACATCTGACTGTGTGGGTGTCGACACCACAGCCCCCCAGTTTCTTAATGAGAACGGGGTGAGAGACAGTGTCGAAGGCCCTCTGAAAGTCCAGGAAGACGACGTCCACTGCTACCCCTGCATCCAAGGATTTGGTGACCTGGTCGCAGAAGGCACCAGGTTGGTCTGACAGGACCTGCCACTGATGAACCCGTGTTGGCTGCCCCTAAGCATGATCTCCCCTGCTGGCCCCTCGTGGACGTGCGTCAGGATAATTCTCTCAAAAAGCTTGCCCAGGATCGAGGTAAGACTAACTGGCCTATAGTTCCCCGGGTCCTCCTTCCTCCCCTTTTTGAAGATGGGAACCACATTGGCCCTCTTCCAGTCCTCTGGCACCACACCAGAGCCCCACGAGTGCTCGTACAGCCGGGCCAGGGGTCCTGCAATGACCGCAGCCAATTCCCTCAGCGCTCGGGGGTGGAGACCGTCCGGACCCGCTGATTTGAACACGTCCAGCCCCTCCAGACGCTCCCTGACTAGATCCTCCCTGACCCTGCGCCTCGGTGCGCCTCCCCTGGGGCCTGAGGGGGGCCCGGTGGGGGGCTGATCCAGTCCCTGCTCAGGAAAATGGAGGCAAAAAATTTGTTAAATAGGTTAGCTTTGTCGTCTGGGGTGACGACCAGATTTCCTAGTGTGTCTTGCAGGGGCCCCACGTTACCTGGTACCTTCTTTTTGCCCCCGATGTATTTAAAAAAGGACTTCTTGTTGTCCTGGATCCGGGAAGCTAGTCCCAGTCCCATCTCTGCCTTGGCCTTCCTGACCGCCCCTGCATCCCCGAGCAACCGCAGTATAGTCATCCCTGGGGACGGCCCCTCCCTGCCATCGGGTGTGCACCTCCCTTTTAGCTAAGAGATATTCCCGGATGCTTTTGGTGAGCCATGGGGGCTTGTGTGCCCTCCTGCTCCCTTTGATCCGCATTGGGGTTACCTCCCTTTGGGCTTGGAGGATCGTCTCCTTAAGGAGTGACCACTCTCCTTGGACACCCGGCTCCCCTCCCCTCCGGGACCTCAGGGCTTCCCCAACTATTCTCCTTAGCTCAGTGAAGTCGGCCCTCCTGAAATCAGGGCTGCTACCTCGCTGCTGGCCTTTGCCACCTTGCGCTGGATGGTGACTCCCAGCAGGCGATGATCGCTGTCGCCCAGGGGGTCGAGCACCCGCAGCCCCCGCACCAGGTCATCGCCCGTGGCCAGCACCAGGTCCAACAAGGCGTCTCCCCCGGTGGGGCTGTGCACCCCCTGAGTTAGATGGAGGTCCTGCATTTGGGCTAGGGACCTACGTGTGCAGTCAGACCTGGCTGGCTGCTCTTCCCAGCAGATGTCTGGAAAGTTCAGGTCGCCCATGATGACCACGTGTTTTGACCTATCTACCTCCGTGACTTAAGGCATGACTTAAGCATTCCTGGTCTAGCTCTTCCCCGCGGTCGGGAGGTCTGTAGCAGACCCCCACCTTTAAGTCTCTTTCCCCTTGACCCCCTCGTATCCTAACCCAGAGCACTTCCGTGTGCCCCTCCTCTGACCCTGCGCTACCTGGGGAGGATGGGCATTCCTCCTTAATGTAGATCGCCACAGCCCCGCTTTCCCCCCTGTCCCATCCCTCCTGTACAGCCGATAGCCCTTGACATTCACCAGTAGATCCAGAGGGGAGAGCTGGAGCCTTGCTCCGGATACCCACCGACTGCTTCCCCCGGACAACCAGGCTGTAAGTGCACTGCTAGTCTTTCAGGTTGGGGAGTCACGGGTGGCTGGCTGTGGTGCTGGACACATCGCTCCGTTGGGCACTGCTAGCTACACACACTGGTGTGCCTGAACCAGGCTGCCCCCATGGGCCATGAGCTACAGGGGGGCTTTTCTCTGGTATGCCACGGGCGGGTCACTCCTCGGAGGCATCTGGTTCTGGTCACTGGTGGAGGGAGAGGACTGATTAATAGGGCTGTGCGAGGCTTCAGACCACGCTTCAGATCCGGAGACGTTTCGGATGCTTCAGCGTCCGAAGCAGCATGTCTGGATCGAAGCGCTGGCTTTGTTAGGCTTCTGCAGCAGTTTGGAGCCGCCTCGGAGATCCAGCCATAGGGTATAATGACCAAATCAATGACGCTGAAATATCTATAGATATTTCATTGATTCCCCATTATACCCTATGGCCGGATCTCCGAGGCGGCGCCGAACTGCTTCAGAGCCACTTCAGCTGGATTGAAGCAGGAACCGGGTCTGGAGCTCCGGATCAGATCCCTGGCAGCCCGATCGGAAGCTGGATCGAACAGCTGCCTCCTGATTAACAGGCCAGTGTGCAAGTTTTTGTGCTCGCAATGAAGTAGTTGCCACCTGTTGGATGCGATTCCAAATCTGGTGTATTAATAGGTTTAAAAATAACCAAATACACCTGCGAGGAAGACGCTGGCCAGAGGGAATGCATTTGTGTAATCCTCAGCAGAAAGCAAATGCTACCACTCCCTACCTGAGGGCAAGGAACCAACCCAGCCCCGCTACAGACTCACTGATGTTTGGGGCCATAGCCATTCAAGATACCCAAGCTAGACAAAGACCAAGCGATAGGCAAGGGCAGCCAACCCCAGTTCAGATATGCTCTCACTCAGGGGCATGATTTTGTCAGAGATCCTACTGACGTCAAGGGGATCATCACATACTTGAAGACAGAGATGCACCTCGGTTCTTTCACGTAGGTCCCTCTCAGCCAAACCTCAGTGTGAGTTTTCTGAGCAAGCTTCATAAAGGCCTACTAGATCTAGGAAGCAACTGCCGTTGCATTTGCTTCCCCCACTCGGGCATCTTAGCTTCTGACCTGTTACTTCACAGTCAAATGCTGTTTTCTTCAGAAATCCTAGGGTTTTTTTGCAACAGTGAACACAAACAAGTGCTAGACAGACATCTGAGTATTAGGAAGGCTTACAGCAGGTTTGGACTTTGGATAGCTTTCCACTTATGGCATCTGACAGGCAAAAAACAACTGGGTTGATCTTGAAGACAAGCAAGAAACCAGCCTTTTCTAGAGTGTTTAATGTGCTTACGGCATTTGTTGTGGCAGAAGCAGATTGTGCCGTGTTGATCCCAAGCTCCAGGGCTCTTACTTGTTGCCTGCAGGGTCCAGGAAGAAATAAATTCCCTCCCCGTGACTGATTTCTTAGCTGCTCAAGTTTGGGGTTTTTTGCCCTCCTTGAGGTCTGCTGTGGGTGCTTTGTGACTGTACTCTGAAAAAGAGCAGACATCATCATGGGCCAATACACATTGCCAGGTCACCAGCAACCACATGGGGATCAAAACCCAAGAGCCCCTTCCAGCCCTGTTCTCCTACAGAAAGGTACCCGGCTGCAACCCCTCCGTTCAGATGGAGATAAGGGGCAAGGCAGAGCAGAGGCAGCACAGTGCCTCTCGCCTGCCGTGGCTTGGCAGCTGCTGGGGATAAGGACCGACAGGTCTACGCTGCCACCAGTCACGTCAGGGAGCACTGCCATGGAAATGTATTTGCTCCTGCGTGCCACATGCAGCTGCCAGGGCAGGTGCCAAGCCACAGCACCATCTTTATTACCCAGTATTTGATGAGCACTGAGCAGGGGTGAGGGGTCACGCGTGCTCCCACGGCGGTGCCTCCCTAGCACCACCCGAGGCAGTGCAGACCAGCTCTCCAGGTCTACTCGGTGCTTTGCACAATGGCCCCAGATTGCGGCAGCGATCTCTGCTGTTGGAGAAATAAAAGCAAGAGCACTGGTATGTCTGGCCTCTGCTCCACCTGTTGTGTAGGCAGCAGCATCTTCTAGCTAGGGCCCCTTTTTGACCCTCAGAAAAAGACAGATATGACAGTTATGTCTTCCAGCTGCATCACAGATGGCGCGTGGCCACAGCAGGCCTCTTCATGCAAAACAATATTGACCTGTTGCCCACGTGCCCAGTTTCTCCCAGCTGAAGGGGACTGATGGCCAGGAGCTCATTCACCAGCACTGATGTAAGGAAGTCTGCAGTCTGTCGAGTCAGGCCTTTCATCCTGCAATGCTCTTAGTGTTAGTGCAACCAGTGTGCAAGCCTACTTGAGGCAGAGCAGAGTCTGAGGTGTAATCTACACTGCAGAGAGCTCTCTCGTAGGAAGCAATGGGCATGAACGTGCACATGCACCTCGCTCCTACCCCCAACCCAAGCCCTCCTTCTGTCCAAGGGCAGCACCCTGCACTGCAGCCATATGCTGGCGGTGTAGGGGTTGCACGTTTACTCCAGTAGCCTCCATTTCAGTTCCCTTTCTGGGATCAGCGAGATTCGACATTGCCAAGGAGCAGCAGGAGTCTGTGGCACCCGGATCTTCTGGACACCGTGCACGTGCGGCCCCAGGTGCATCTGCTCTGCCCTGCCAGGGCCTAGCGGGGAAGTCAGGGCTGACGCACAGCCCAGGGGGAGGCTTTGCAGTGACGCCAGCGGATCAGAGCGCATTGCTTGTGTCAGCAGCTCTCCCCAGGAAAGGCGAGCAGCTTTGCAGGTGGCATTTGCCACCACATTCGCTCAATTTTTAGGACCCAGTCGAGCATCCCCTGAGCTGCATTAAGTGCAAGGGAGCTGAAAGCAAGTGGCAGCTCATATGCGTAAAATGCTCAGCCCCAGGCAGGATTGGGGGGATGCGGTATACAGAAAGTACCTTTAAAGGGGCCAGCAGTGGGATGGCTCCCCCCCACCCCCCGGATGCCCTGTGGGTTTGTGGGGGTGGGTAGTTGTAGTCCTCCCTGCAAGCTGTGAGCATGCGAGTTGATGAATCCTGTTCCTAATAAAGATAAACCGGTTTATGACCCCACCGGTCTCTGCTGAATGGCGACTTGAGGACAGGACCCCAAAGTCACGGCGGTCTGAGCGAGTGCCCCGTCCCTGAACCCAGTGGCATACAGCAAACACTATATGGTGTCAGAGGTGACCCGTCTCTCTCGGAGGAGTCACCAGCAGCCTAATTAAGGGGGTTACAATTTTCATTCAAAGAGAAAAAAAATGGAGCATTTCCAACCTCCACCGGCATTATGCTTTCCTGAAAATCCTGGGGAGAATTGGAGGAGATGGGAACAGAAGCTCTGATTATCCCTTGCGGCCACAAAGGCTGAAAAAGAGGCCAAGGATTATAAAACTGCAGTCACGCTTCACTGCATGGGGGATAAAGCCCTAGAGGTCTACAGCAACGTGCAAGGGGTGTTTGCAGACCCTAACAACAACACCCTTGCAGAGGTGCTGGCAGCATTCAACAACTACTGCGAGCCCAGGAAAGACCCCGTCTTTGAAAGGTCTCAGTTCCGGCAGCTTGGACGCAATGAGGCTGCAGGCATAAGTGATGGTTACAGAGCTCAGAAGCACAGCACAGCATTGTGAACTCGGACTTGCTGAGGATATTATGTTGAGGGACAAAATTATCTTCAGCATAACTAACTGCAAACTCAAAGAAAGGCTTCTGGAAAATGCCGCCCTCACCCTAGCACTGGCTGTGGGCATCTGCAGAGAAAGGCTCTCACAAGGGCTCAGGCCCAAGTTGTGTCTGCAAGGGCAGAGCCTGCAAAAGGCTTGGTCCTGCCCAGCTTTTGGAAAAACACGCCACAAATGCTTGGGAGTGAACCACTTTGCAGAAAAGTGTGCGAATCCAAGGGAGAGGCTCCAAAGTCTGCAAAAGGAGTCAGTACCCTATAAGGGAGAGGCTCCAAAGTCTGCAAAAGGAGTCAGTACCCTATATATGGGCACACCTGCAACCAGGGTGGACCTTTGCAAACTATACCTGGACGCTTGGGCCAGTTTCCTCTTCACTATACCAAAGGCAAAGACATGCTAGTGGCTGGCACGCTTTCTAGAGCTACACCACTCACTCCTCCTCCTCTATCTGGTCTTTTCCACTCAGAAAAGGCGATTGACGGTCTGACAGAAATGGAGCCACTCAGCGACCAGTGACTCCAGCACTTACAGGAGCACACAAAGTCCAACCAGGACCTACCGGCCCCGAGAGCGCAGCATCTTAATGGATGGCCGAGCAGGCAAAAAGCAAGTCAAACCTGAACTGAAGCCCTACTGGCCTCTCAGAGACCAAATCCAAATTCAGGATGATTTGCTTATGATTGGGCTGAAAATAATCATTCCAAGCAGTGGGAGGACTAACATATTCACGTTGCGTCACTCGCCTTCATACAAAGGTTGAAAGCGCGGGGTCAACAAAGCATGTATTGGCCTAAAATGAATGCCCACCTTGAGCAATGGGTTGTGAATTGTGCACCTTGTCAAGAGCTCCAACCCAGTGCTCAGAAAGAGCCTAGGATCTCGCATGAGGTCCCAAACCTACCTTGGCTAAAACTGGCAGAGGACATTTTTGACCTACGGGGACAGCCGCATTTGATCGTAGTCGACTATTACTCCAAGTGCCCTGAAGTTTTGCACCTGGCAGACAACACGGCCATCATTGTAGTAGCCAGAATGAAGTCTGCGTTTTCTCGCCATGACATACCTAAAGACACGGTCTGCGATCACGTGCCATTTACAAGTCACACGATGAAACGATTTGCGACCGACTGGGGCAGAACCATCACCCATTCTAGCCCGGGTTACTCACAATCCAATGGCCAGGCTGAACGCACAGTTCAGACCATCAAACCAATGCTTAAGAAGACTTTGCAGGATGGCCCCAGTCTACATCTGGCTTGACTCAATCCGAGGAAAACGCCCGTTACCGGTGTTGAGCATGCACCCGCGCAGCTTCCAATGGGGAGACTTTTGCACAGTCTCCTGCCTGCTACGGCGGCGCCGACTCCTACACGCCCATCGATCACCTCCCGCAAGTTGCAGAAACTTCAAAGGCGCCAAAAGGAGCGCTACGCTCGCACGGCTGCATCCCTGCCACCCCACGACATGGGGAGAAAGTAAGGCTGCAAACAAGTACATGTTGGACACCAGAGTCCGTCACGGCAAAAAAGGGATGAACTGCGCTCCTGTGCAGTAACAACCCCCAGTGATAATGTCTACAGGAGGAGCAGAAGACACCTAAGAAAGGATTACTTGTCGGCACTAGCAGGACATGTTGATGAACCTCAAGAGACGGCAGCAGAGCAAGCTTCAGAAGACCAACCAGACCGCCATGAGCAAGAGTTTCATCACGTTGCGGAGAAACCACCAGTACCCACCGAGGACCCTGATGACACCACGCAAGCTAAGAGTGGCCGTGTGGTGAGACTGCCTGTGAAGTACAAGGATATATAACGGGATAGCGATAAAGGCCAGACCCCACCGGCAAGCCAAGTGCGAGCAACCTCTGGCTCCGCGATCCTGAAACCTCCCGTATTAAAGTAGCACTGATGAACACCCACCTAGTTAAGAGGGAGCTCCCAGAGTAAGGGAGGGGGTGTGGTATATGGAGGGTACTTTTAAGGGGCCAGCAGTGGGCTGACCCAGTCTCTCCCCCCGATGCCCTGTGGGTTTGTGGGGGTGGGTAGTTGTAGTTCTCCCTGTACACTGAGCATGCGAGTTGATGAATCCTGTTCCTAATAAAGGTAAAGCCATTTACGACCCCACCAGTCTCTGCTGAATGGCGACTTGAGGACAGGACCCCAAAGGCACGGCGGTCTGAGCGAGTGCCCCGTCCCCGAACCTAGTGGCATAGAGCACATATTATAGGGGGCTCCTATAAAACAGGGTGAAAAGGTACCACCAGAGCAGTGCAGATGCCCCGTTCCACATCCTGCTCTCCAGAGTGAACAAGCGACTCGCACTACCAGCAGGTTAGAGCTCATTTCTACCCAGGAGAACTTTTACAATCTTTTCTCCGATGCCCAATGAAGGGTGTTTGTGCCCGAAAGCTTGCAATTAAAGAATATTTTTTTGTAAAAATAATCTTGTTGGTCTAATGAAAGATATCATCTCTACTACGAGCCCCGATTGCCAGCAGGTTAGACACATCTGCAGGGCCAGGAAGGGATCAGCAGAGACAGGGCTGGACTCAGCACTGCAGGTCTGCAACAGGGATCTTTTCAAACATGCAAGCAGGGGTTGTCTTACCGGCATTACCCTGGGGGCTACCCACTTGTCCGGGCCTCCTCCTTCACCTAAAGGGCTGTTTGCACCAAAATCCCAATTCCTACAGAAAAGGAGAGGTGGCCCTGTTCGCCCAAGGCAAAGTGCAAGCCCACACTGGAGAAGACATTGGAGCAGCCTGGAGCCCTCCTGCAGGGACCTCATTAGCGAGCTGCGAGTTAGAGGTGGTGTTTCCTGCAACTAGTTCAGACAAAAAAAAGAGAACAGCATGGAAAACTCAAGCTGGTCACCTGTCCCTGCCCAACGCTGCTCTGGTTTCTGCTGCCAAGGAGGCCAGGCCCGAGAACGTGCAGTTATTACACGGGTCCGCCAGGTGGCAGAAGGAAATAAGTCCATGCACGCACCCCTTTCTCATGGTACCCAGGCTGTGTCTATACACTGCGGAGGGAAGAGAAACCCTTTGTCCCCTTTATTGTTCCCAAGAAACACGCGTGCAGCTGTCCCTGGGAAGGGCAGTGCAGGACTGCGGCTGCCTCAGGACCCTAACGCTCGATTGAAACTCCACATCCTCTAGATCACCGAAATCAGTAGGCGGCCCAGGTCCAGAGATGAATACTCATAAGCAGGGATCTGGGGTTTTCTGTTTCCCATGGGAAAGCAGAGAAGACAGTGGATTTTAGCTTTTACCAGAGGCAAATGTGGATTTCTCATTTTACTAGAGAAACGCATGGATTTTGCAGTTTTGCAAGAAGCTCTCTGCAGGCCGGCAGAGCTCCAGCCTGCGAGGGGCTGGGGGGAGCAGGAGGGCGGTGGGGCAGGGGCACCATGCACACGTGCATGCACATGGCCCCAGGCAGCCTGGAGAGCAGCTCTCAAAAGTAAGTGTGTGTGCGTTGGGGGAAAGGGGGAATTGAAGCCCCCTGACAGAGGGGAGGGAGTTGGGCAGGGCTGGGGCTGCTGCCCAGCCAGGTGGTGCATGGGGCTTGGGGCTGATGCATGGCCACAGGGCCCCAACAGGGACTGGGGCTAGGACGGGGCTGCAGGTGGCTTGTTGGGGGGAGGGTGGGGGGACAACTCCCTGCCCCCCAGGGGCAGGGCAGGGGCAGGTGCATGCTGCCCACTGCAGGCTCCCACCCTGCTGCCCTCCCCTGGGGCCTCTGCAGCTTGGCAGGTGCAACCCGGTGCTGCAGGGAACAGCAGGAGGGTCCGGGGAGGACAGCAGGGTGGGAGTGTAGACCCACAGAAGGCAGCAGGCATCTGTCTCCCCCCCAGATCTGGGGGGCATGGGTCCCCTCTGGGAGTGCACACAGCTGCAGGGAGCCAGGCCCACTGCTGCAGGAGCCCCCGTCTTCATCCAGGGGCAGGGGACTGTGGACCTGGGTCCCTGCCCCAAAGCCCTGGCGGCTGGGGCACCCCTCTGGCAGGGCTGGAGGGGACAGGAAGGGGAGTGAGAGGCCTTCCATTTAAAAAAAAAAAATCACTGATTTCGGGGTTTAAAAAGAGAGAATTTGCAATTTCAGGGAAAACCAGGATCCCTGCTCATAAGCAACTGGATAAGTAAGCATCTGCACGTGTAGACAGTGACACTTACTATGGAGTAATTTGGTCTAGTGCGCAGTAAAGTGTCATGTGTAGACGTGCCCACTGGAAGCTAACTCTAAAGCCTCACAGGCCAGGCAGCTTGGTTCAGGCTCATATTATCTGGTCATCCTTTACTGGATGAACTAATAATTCTGCCACCCTCCCTCAGATGAGCCGTTATCCGCTCTCATCACATTGCACCTTTAAAACGAAGTCCAAGGGTGTTATTTTATCCAGGCTCCACAAGCAGGTTTCTGGTGCAGGCTGGCTAGGCGGGGAGGGCCCTCACCAGCGCGCGCTCCAGCAATGCCGGTTCACCTGCAAGACACCTCGGTGGGCACACGTCTCACGGCCCCGGTAGCTTGCACTTTGCTTTCTTTAAGTGCAGCAATACCTTACTGATGGGATGTGTTACTCAAACCCCAGAACACCTTGCTGGCAGGCACTCACGTGTGCTGCGTACCCCCACCTTTTGCAGCGACAACCTGGGCACACCTCATCCCCACCTTGTCCTGCACTTCATGAGACACATAAGGATTGCTAAATGCCTCCATCATAACCACTCAGAGATAACCAGAGCATGCATACATGCAGTCCTCTCACTTACCCCATGTGTTCTGGCTGCCTGTTTTCCTCTGATCTTCACTCTGCTGCTGTCCGGCTCCTCCTTGCACCTGGTTGTATTATACAGAAAAGAAAAGTTAAGATCAACTCAAATGAGGCCAGCAAACATAATAGCAGCAGTGATCAAACCTAGACAGAAACCTCTTCAGAGCACACCCCTCCCCTTCCTTCCAAGGACCCCCCATCCCCACTCTGTTTTATTCCTCGATAGACTAGGACTGCTAGTGCTGGGCAGGGCCCTGGAGTCTCGTCATTATTGAGACCAAAAGCAAAGCCCCCCGTTAACTTCAATGGCCCTCTGGTTTTTACACTGTCCATAAGAGCCACGCGCTGCAACTAACCCCAAGATGCACCCTGGGTTCGTGCCAGCTTGGCACCCCGCTTCCAAATGGGCATGCCCAGGTTATTGAACTGATTCCTGGGGTAAATTAACACACACGGGTCAGTCAAATAAATGAGGGGAGACGGAAAGGTTTACTGCATGGAAAGAGAGACCGATCAAGTGCTTTGACAGCAGAATATGGTAAAGGGACCTGACCAATCCTCACCCTCTGTTCAGGCCACCCCCAGCCCTCCACGAAGACCCCCACCAGGGTCACGCTCCCCTCAGCTGCCACCGGCTCCCGCGCAGGGACCCACTCCCAGCCATCTCCCTCCAGACCATCCCTCAGACCATGCCGTCAAGGGAGCCAGAGTCACCTGGAGCCTGTGGCTCCGACGTACTTGATGGACTTGTCTATACCAGGGGTGGGCAAAATACATCCCATGGGCCAGATCCGGCCTGCCGGGCAATTCCACCCGGCCCATGGCAGGTCCCTTGGGCCCGTCACGGGGGCAGCCCAGGCCATGGTGCATGCAGCTGGTCCCACCTGGCCCAGCCCACCCTGTCCCCCCACGGCTCCTGGGCATCGTGGTCCACAGGGCCAGGCAGACTTGGCTTCCTGACAGTCCTTGCCACGGCCACCCAGGAGCAGGTGCGTGCCCTGCCAGCTCACACCCGCTGCCAGGGGCTCGGGGCAGAGCAGGCAGGGTTGCCATGAGGAGCAGCCCGGGACCGGGCGGACGTGATGGGGCCGCAGGCAGGCGGGGAGTGGTGCCAGAGCGGGACAGGTGGAGGAAGCTGGAGCTGGGATCGTGGGGTGGTGGCCGCACAGGGCAGAGCTGCCATCCAGTCTCTGCAAGTCCCTGGGACCGGTGCCGGCTCTGCAGGGAACCTCAGTGCAAGGCACTGGTGACCGCTGCAGGGACACGCGGGCAGCAGATCACGGTTCGCCCTGGGTCCTGGCCCTGCGCCGTCACCACCGCGCGACCCCGGCCTTGTCTCCATTTGCCCTGCTCCTGGATGCTGCTCCCCTCCCACCCACCCACGGCCCCAGCCCACCCACCCAGCCCAGAGCACCCTGCTGCAGGAGGCCCAGGCCTGCTCCGTTTCACCCCACTGGCAGTGGGTGCGGGGCAGACAGGGCAAACTGGCATCTCCCTGGGCCAACACCCCCCTCCTGCACCATATGAACAGTGTGACAGGGGGCCAACCCCCACCCCCTGCCCTCAAGAGCTCACCAAGGCTCCTTAAGTAGTCATCCCATCCAAATAATTGTATAGACCAGGAGTGGTCAGTCTCTTTGACGATCCCCAAACTGCAAAGAAATACGCCCTGCTGACTGTAATGATTTAGGTCCCACAGTGAATAACGACCACAAGGAGTGAGGAAGAGAGCAGGCCTTCAAGGTCAGCACCGCGCAGCACAGACCACGCGGCTCCCTCCATCTCCACCTCTCCTTACCCCCCAGGGATCACGGTCAAATTCCTCACCTGGTAAGACATGGAATATGCTCAGAAATCATAGGTCGAGTTTTGCAATACGCCTCTGGAGCCGACACTATACCGAAAGGTACGATGCAGAAGTCGATACCTCCCCAACGGCCTATTGGATGTGCATAATTTTGAACTTTCCTTTGTTAACTTCAGCTGCCACAATCCCGAAGCAGCATCTCATTTACTGAGGAACTGCGCATTCGCAATCTGAGCCATCGTCTCTTCTCTAAAATGGTCTCTCTTTATGGCCTTCTTGAGATCCCTTGGACCCAAGCATATCCTCATCTGTCCATTATTCTTCTCCACGATAACGAGGGAGTTCACCCACTCTTGTTGCCTCCTCAATTTTCTGTATTACCTGGGCTTCCTCCATCCTTTATAGCTCTGTCTTTATTTTATCATGGATGGCAAAAGGCACCTGTGTGCATGGGTGTATAACTGGGGGGACCCATTTACCTATCCGAATTGTATGTTCCCCTGGTAAGCAACCAAGGCCTCAAAACAAGTCTTGATATCCCAGGATAAAGGTCCCCATAACCGGAGCCAGTGTTGCAATGCAAGCACCCATTTAACCAAATGGAGCTTTTTCCAAGATGCTAGGCCCAAAATAGAGGTCACCTCCTTAGACTGTATGCCACATTTTTATGTCTGATGCAGGTTAGTCACTTTCCCTTGACTGGCATCTTCCCTCCTGAACAGGCAGTTACAGTTACTTTTGTAGGCCTCAGTTTTGGTTTCCTTTTCAGCCTTTTATAATCTTGCTCCAGTAAGAGGTTCACCTGAGCCCCTGGATCCAGTGTGAATGAAACTGTTATCCCATGCACTTCCAGTGGCAGGATCCAGTCTGCCTCAGCAGCTCCGCTTGATTGTACCATGTCTATATAATACTCTCCCTCTGGAGTATCTTCAACCGTACGCACCTGGACTTTATGGGCTTGCACTTCGCAACGTTTGGCAAAATGATTATTCTGATCACAATTAAAACAGAGCTTTCCTAATGCAGCACGTCATTTGGAGCCACGCTGCATTGCACACCGGCTGCATGCTTGCCCGTACTTCATCTACCCTTAGTAGCTGGGGGGACCACTATTTGAAGTGGCCTTTTCTGTCTGTCTTCACTACGCATTACATGGACAATGCTCTCAGGTGCATTCAGCTCTTTGGCCTGAGCCTTCCCAGTTTCAGCTGCTTTACAAATCTGTATACTTTTTTCTAGGGATAAGTCTCCTTCCCATAGCAGCTTCTCTCAATCCATGGTCTATAATGTCCCAAATGATTCTAGCCCTGATCAGAGAATCAGGGGCTCGCATCCCCAAAAACACAGGCCTTGCTGAGCCTTTTTTAACTGCGATATCATTTTTTTTTAAATGTGCACACAAAAACCAGATGACAGCAGACAGCACCATGTCTTTCAAAAGTCTCATTGCGTTTTGGCACACAACATACTTCAAATTTATTCAGAATCTCATTTAACTTCATGTTTTGGCCTGGAGCTAATGTAAAGTTGTTGCACACCTCAAGCACTTCTTTCCCTACCGCATGCGGGAAAACGGACGATTTAACTTCAGTTTTCTCTTCTGTTCCTATAGCAGTTAAATACAACTCAAACTTTTGTCTACATTTTCTCCAATTCTTAGCCCTATTGCCTGACAAGGAATGGCAAGGAGGGGCTTGTAATGCATCCATGGTTAATGGTGTCTGAGGTTGTTACACTTCTGCCTTGCAGAGAGGGGACTGTCCTCGCAGAGGCCTTTGTTGCTCGCCGAGGGCAGCTTCCAGGCCCTGAATTACAGCTTTCTGCCAGGATAACGCTGCAGATCCATCCAATCTTCCCCATTCGCCACTGCTGACACCAGTGAGCGACAGTGAGGAAGAGAACAGACTTTCAACGATAGCGCTGCGCCCGGCTCCCTCCATCTGGATTTCTCCTCACTCCCCAGGGATCCTGTTCAAATTCCTCACCGGATGGGACATTCCCTTGTACGGGACTGTCTCCAAAGTCTAACCCTTAGCACTACACTCACTGACTGATAAAACACCCAGTCACCGTTTGGCATTGGGCAAGCTGATGCCAGTCCCTCTGAGAAGCAGGGCTAAGATGGGCATCCTGCTAGCATCCCTGGGCATGCTCCGTCCTGTGGATGCAGAGAAGAAGAGATATCCCACATCTATTGCATCTCGCTCCATTAAAGCCTCAACAGTGACCACATTAGGCCTGTGCGAAGTGGCTAGTATTCGCTTCCGATTCGGCCAATTTGGGGGACAGCGATTCGAATCGATTTGGGACAACGATTCGACCAAATCTGATTTGGAGATTCGGCTGCTGCCAAATGTCCGAATCAGCTGGGCCCATCCCTACCAGCCCGGCAATGGCTGCCCCGCCTGCCCCAGCTCCCGGCACGGGGCGGGGGGGGACCTCAACTCGGTGGGTGCTGCTGGGCAGGGGGTCCCTGCTGCTCCCCACTGCATGGGGCGGCACTCCATGAGCCCCCATCCCTTCTCCCCCCACTGTCCCAGCCTCCCCATGGCTGCCCTGCCTGCTGCGGCTCCGGCAGCACAAACTACACCAAAAATGAGAAAACCCCCGGACTCACCACTCCTGCTGGCAGGGGGTGATCTCTGCTGCCCCACACCACACGGGGGGCTCTGCACGAGCCCCCCAAACCCCCAAGGCTGCTGCAGGAGCGGTGAGCCCTGGGGGTTTTCTTCATTTTTTTCTCAAAGGGCTGGAGCTGGGGCGGGCGGGGGCTCATGCAGAGCCCCCCATGCAGCATGGGGCAGCAGAGATGACCCCCCGCCTGGCGGCACCAGTGAGTCGGAGGCTTTTCTTTAAAGGGCTGGGGCAGCTGTGGGGAGGCTGGGGGAACAGGCAGGGGTCCCCCCATGGCTCTCCCTCCCCACCCAGAGTCAGCTCCAGCTCCCTGCTCCGGTGGGTGGGGACTGCCCGAATCATCAGAGCTCTCTGAATCTTTTCGGACAGCTTTGAATCGATTCCTTTTCATTGGTCCCCTGGTTTGATTTGGATTTGGAGATCCAGCCACCGAATCTAGCCACCACCCGAAGCTTTGCACAGCCCTAGACCACTCTGGTACAGTGCCTCTATCCCCGCGCCTGGTCCCTCCTCCTGGAGTCTGGAATATAGCCTTTGCCCCGGGATACATTAGTGCAGGAAGCAAATAACAGGATGCATGTCAACACGTAGACCTCTATTCCTGCACTCCCGGACCAGATGACCTTTGAGGTTTCTTCCAGCCTTTGATATTAGGATGTCATGTTTCAATATCTAGACCTCATCGCCCCCTGGAAGTGATGGTAGTCCAGTCAAAGTCCCAATTCTTCCCTCATCCAGAGATGAGTGCCACTGCAAGGTCGAGCCAGAGGAGAATCGAGTCTGGAGGGCTACGTTCACAAAACATGAAGAACAGTTAAAACCCTGCCAAAAATCACTGGAGTTCCTTTGAGGAAGCAGCTCTAGCATGCAGACAGCTTTGTTTGAGCAAGTTAAACCTAAATCAGACACAGGACAAGATGCTACAGGGACAAGAGGACATGGGGACAAGGAGGTGGCAAGAGCAGAAGGGGGATTACTACAAGCAGCAAGTTGAGAAGACAAAGGCCACACCAGGAGAGCAGCAGAAGCACAGCCTTTCACCTGGGCCAGGCTTGGCTGTTCAGCTAGCAAACAAGCCAGGGCAGGGACTGCAGCTCATTCAGGGGCAATTAGCCACTAAATAGCACCATAACATACCTAAATATCAATCCAGCTGTTAAAGGGAACAGGATGGAAGGGGGGCAGGCAGAGATCATGGTGAGGCAAGATTACAAGGCTGCGGCAGAGAAGAAGGAGCAGGAACCAGAAACAATGACAAGGTGACAGCTAGCGCAGGGTGAGAAATAGAGAAAGCTGCTCCGCTGATTAGAAGATGCAAGCCCAAAACAGCACAAATCCAGGGTAGCACACACGTCACTATACCAGGTCACAGGAAGAGCGTCTGATCCAGCTCACCCGGCTTCCTTCCCCTGACAAATGACTGGAAGAAGTGCTTGAACCCCAGCTAGTCCCTATAGACACCCCCAGACCCCAAGCTTTCTCCAGCAAGACTCCCCTACTACTGGGCTTCTTATGCCTGCCGCCTGAGAGCTAATGAAAGGCACCTGCCCAAGTGACTCAGCCGCTGAACCCTGCCCCTTCATCCAGGTGACTGATAGTCCTACCCCGGTAGCAGCAGGGAGCTGTTCTCCGTACATGATCAGCAATGAGTGTCCTCCATTGCCTGTTTTCAGCCTTGAGCAGACTTTCTCGAGGGCAGGAAAGCTGCACGGTGCTCCTGCAGCCTGAAAAATTGTCACGTAGTATTAGAAGAAAAAACAAAAACCCTCGTGATTGTTCAGTCAATCTGATGATTTTAAGAGTGGGGGCAGTCTGCTGCAGGATTTCCAAGTGCTTAGTGGTGGTTGACAGTGCTGAGCTCACAGTTTTTGATCTGCTTGCCAGGCCTGCTTTTAGATAGCGGTGTGCTTCAGGGCAGCGCCAGCTTCTGTCCAGCAGCCCCGATCCATGCAAAGACGGATGGTGGTGCATTGCTTTCCAAGCGCTGCACCGCCAACCCATTCCCAGTGCATGGCACGACGCACGCGCTAAGTCAAATGCAGATCGGGGCCCAGGTTTGCACGGTTGGATGTTAACGCTGGGTCACTGGATTCTCAGTGATACGAGGCAGCGGTAGTAGAGTGAAATCACCCTCCGCTGACCACCGGGCATCTACAATAAACTACCTACATTACACAATGGTCAGCAGCACTTGGAGACAGCATTCAGACGGAGCAGGTTGCTGGACACTTAATGTACCAGCTAATGGACCTGCACCAATGGGCCTCCCAGGAGCTTTCAAGCTGCACCGATTTGACTTTGGATCAAAGACCTGAAAACACCTTCTCCTGCAAAGGGCTTCTTTAAGCTGTCACCATGGCCCGGTCCCAGGGCTGGGATGGTGCAACCCCAGTGCAGATGCCCCAAGGTGGATTTGCTTGAGGGTCTATTTTCTGTTTTTTAAAAAAGATCCAAATCCATCTCCTAACTCTCCTCTCTGCTCAGTCCATGGATGTACTAGGTGTTCTTCCCAGGAGCACCTTGTCCTGGGAACCAGTGACCAGCAACAGAAACCCACTACCCCAAGTCTGCCCAGCAGAGTCCCTGGACGTCCGTGGGGCTGGGGCTTGGCCTACCCATCATCAGGCTTTCTTAGGCCAGAGGATGGAGGGTAACCGAGCAGGTAAAAAGGGAAGGCAAGAATAGGAAATGATGTGAGCTCCCTCCAATCACACACCCGGCGAAGGGAGCACAAGCTAGGACAAAGCAACAGACTTTTGATATTTGTTCTACTCCGTTGCAGAGGGAGGGTTTGATTTAAAAATGGGTCAAAACCAAATCCTAGGCCCACCAGGAAGCCTATAAACCACCCTCACCTACAGAGAAACCATTTCAGGGGGCCCGGGGGCCAGATGCAGCCCGCCAGGCCATTCTATCCAGCCCGCAGGGCCCCTAAAATATTTAGAAAATTAATATTCATCTGCCCCGGCTGCCTGTCATGCAGCCCTCGACGGCTTGCCAAAACTCGGTAAGTGGCCCTCCGCCCAAAATAGCCGCCCGCCCCGAGTTAGATACATAGCAATTGATTGCTAGGGACTGCAAAGGAGAAAACAGGGATGGGAATGAAGGGCCAAGATGAATAATGAGGGTCCCCAGGCGTGATTTAACACGGGAAGTGAAGTCTCCATATCTCGTGGAAATTGCTGCGGGACTTTCGAGAGGCTCCTGCTGATGCAGCTTGGCTTGGACACCAGTCACCAACCTTGTTCTTCCGGGGGGCGTCCGACACCGTCAGCAAGGCCTGCTCGAAAGCTGCAGTCGCGGAAGCGGGCTTGTTAGCTTGGAAGGGCCTGGGGGAGCAGCGCCAGGGAGCTGCAGAGAGGTCTCCCGGTGCAGTGTCCGTGCCTGCAGGGCCGCCGGGCCCATCGCTCGCCTCTGGGATAGAAGGCAGCAACTGCGCGCAGCAACTCAGGGGCAGAAAAGGATTTTCCAGCTCAAAATGCGGAGATTTAGGAAGCAAAACATAACCACGCAAGTTAAAGCAGCAGAGCTCACAGCTGTACTTTAAAGTACGGGTTATGTCCGGTTCTTTTTTCTCCGGTAGAGGATTTCAGTGGATAGAGCTGTGCTTCCTTGGCTTGACATGAATGGCTTACTCGCCAAACAATGCACTTTTGGGTCAATGGAAGAAATGCACCAACGGATACTGAACAACAAAGAGTTTCAGCTCCAAAAACAAACCTCCAAAGAGTTGAAATGTCTCAGTCTGGCATCTTCCAAATGAAATGTTTTGAGTTGCTGTCTCAAAAGGATTCCAAGTTTGTCAGACTTCAATGATGAAAATAAAAGCTAAAAAACCCCAAAGAAATCTGGAAATGGAATATTCTGGTTGTCCCCGCTTTGACCAGAGTCAGAAAGAAAAGAAAAGAAAAAGAAACCACTTATCGCATAGCTCTGAAACCCCCAGACCAAGTTCATCGCTGAGATAACTCAGCTAAATGAAAATGCTGCACCAGAGGCTGATTTAACCCAACAGTCCTACTTACGGGAGTGAAGCAGGCAGGCTGCGGGTCTCACTCGGCACAGGGGGCTGGAAACTTGGCCATGGGTCTCATAGAAAGGGGCAACATTTCCACGAGGCAAATTAAAAAACCCAAAGCCTTGCATCTTTGTTTGACAGCAGGTTTGAAAAGCTAAATGACTGTGAATGCAGAGCATCTGTCCTGACTATTTCATATTCAGGTAAAGATTGTCTGATCTGTATTAAGGCAGTGATTCTCAGGCAGGGTGCTGTGGCACTCTGGGGTGCTCTGAGATGCCCCGGAGGGGTGCTGTGCAGCATTAGCACTGTCAAGAGTGCAACCAGGACTCACAAAATAAACCCAGAGATTTCAAATAGGAATCTGCAGTGTTAAAAACACCCTGCCCTGCTCTGGGGTGTTCTTTGCAATAGAAGAACTAAACTGCTATTTTTTTGCAGACAAAAAAACCACGAGAGCTGGCATTTTCTGATGGGGACCTTGAGTCTCCCGAGAGGTGGCTTGAGGCTAGAAAGGCAGAGGACTCCTCATTGGTTTAAGGGAAGGAAGTGAAATGAAGCTGGTATAGGCAAGAAGCAAAAAATAAAAGTATTGCCAAGTTATGTTAAGCATTAAATTAAATGTTCAGGATTTATCTTAAGAGTCCACTACAGCTAATTTTTCAGTAAGGATTACATACACACATGCACATATACACACACACACACATATATCTACATTATATGTTATGTATAATACCTATATAAGATAGAATACCTAATGTAATATATAATACCTATATGTTATATATAATACCTATACACACACACACATATACACACACACACACACACACACACACACATTATATATCTACATTACATGTTATATATAATACCTATCCTAATATACACAATCCAGTACAACAGTATGATACAGGATGATACAATAAGATCTAATAGGATGTAATGTATAGAGCCGTAGTGAAGCCAGGCTGGAAGGGGCCTCCAGAGGTCCCACCCCCGCGTGAGGCAGGATCAGCCCCATCCAAACCATCCCATGCAATCCATAATCTAAACACTACATAAACCGGCTGTCAACCCTGAATCGGGACAGCCCTGACACCCTAACCTGCCCTACCCAGGTAAAGCAGGGGACCCGGCAGCCAGCACCCTGCTTCCATGAAGTGTTGTCAATAGATGCTCCAGAGATGCTGGGTAGAGGCCTCCCCCCGCTACAGAGGAAGGCAAAACTCCTCGCAGTCCTTCCCAGTCTGACCCTGGTGTAAAATTCCTTCCTGACCCCAAGTCTGGCAATTGGTCTGACTCTGAGCAGGGTGGTGGCAAGACCCTCCAGCCAGGGCCCCCAGCATTGGCCCCAGCAGCAGCCAGCACCCAATGCCTCTGAGGGAGGCTTGACAGCAGCCTGGCACAGGCGGCAGCCGGCGAAGCCCAGAAGCCTGGGGAACACGAACAGAAGATGTGATGTCCCATGGTACAATACACGGCGCTGCAGTGCGGTGTAACGAATGCAGTGTGAGACAAGTAATGCAATGCACAGCACCGTAGTATAACGAACGCAATGCAATCCAATTAAAATGCAGTGCAATCCAACATAGTATAATGAATGCAGTGCAATCCAGTGTGCTATAAGGAATGCAATGCAATGCAATGAATGCAGCGCACTACAACACAGCATAATGAATGCCACGCAGTCCAACATAGTATAGTGAATGCCAGGCACTCCCATAGAGCATAATGAATGCAGTGCAATGCAGTGTGCTATAAGGAATGCAGTGCAACCCAATGAATGCCAGGCACTCCCATAGAGCATAATGAATGCAGTGCAATGCAGTGTGCTATAAGGAATGCAGTGCAACCCAATGAATGCCAGGCACTACCACAGAGCATAATGAATGCAGTGCAATCCAGTGTGCCGTAAGGAGTGCAATGCAATGCAATGAATGCAGCGCACTACAACACAGCATAATGAATGCCACGCAGTCCAACATAGTATAGTGAATGCTGTGCAACCCAATGAATGCCAGGCACTCCCATAGAGCATAATGAATGCAGTGCAATGCAGTGTGCTATAAGGAATGCAGTGCAACCCAATGAATGCCAGGCACTACCACAGAGCATAATGAATGCAGTGCAATCCAGTGTGCCGTAAGGAATGCAATGCAATGCAATGAATGCAGCGCACTACAACACAGCATAATGAATGCCACGCAGTCCAACATAGTATAGTGAATGCTGTGCAACCCAATGAATGCCAGGCACTCCCATAGAGCATAATGAATGCAGTGCAATGCAGTGTGCTATAAGGAATGCAGTGCAACCCAATGAATGCCAGGCACTACCACAGAGCATAATGAATGCAGTGCAATCCAGTGTGCCGTAAGGAATGCAATGCAATGCAATGAATGCAGCGCACTACAACACAGCATAATGAATGCCACGCAGTCCAACATAGTATAGTGAATGCTGTGCAACCCAATGAATGCCAGGCACTCCCATAGAGCATAATGAACGCAGTGCAATGCAGTGTGCTATAAGGAACGCAGTGCAACCCAGTGAAGGCCGTGTACTAGCCCGTGGCACACTGAACGCCACGCAGTCCAACGCAGCGCGGTACAACGACCGCAGTGCACTCAGTACAGCGTCACGAACGCCGCCCCGCCCCGCCCCGCCCCCGCACGCCCCGCCCCGCCATCCAGGACAAGGCTGGCCCGAGCGCCGGGGGCGGGGCGGGGGGCGGGGCCGGGCGCGTGCCCGCGTTTCCGGCGGCTGCGCCGGCCCCGCCCCCCGGCGCGTCGGGCGCGGGCGGCGGCGGGATGGAGGACGAGCTGGTGTCCGAGGACGACACGCGTGAGTGGCCGCGGGCGGGCGGGACAAGGCGCTGCGCTGCGAGGGACGGTGCCGGGCGGGCGCACGCACCCCGGGCCGTGCGCACACACACGCGCACCCACCCGGTGCATGCACACACACACACGGTGATACACGCACACACACCTGGGCGCGCGCGCCCTGGTCCGTGCACTTGCACACACCCAGCTGGGCCCATACGCACCACACCCCAGTCTTTGCACGCACACACCCAGGCGGGCACATACATCCCGGTGCCACACGCACACATACCCAGGCACGCACACCCTGCAATGCGCGCGGACGCCTGTCCGTGCACACTCCCCCGGTCTCTGTACACGCACGCACGTCCATGCACACCCGTGTCCGCACGCACGCACCCTTATCGTTGCACACGCATGCCTGAGACGGGCGCCCGGGGAGACCCAGGGAGGCAGGGCAGTGCCCGCCGGCTGCCGGGGCGCCACGCTCGCCCTGGGGGCTTCCCCAGCCTGCGGGCAGCAAGCCCCTGGCAAGGCCTGGGCCGGGGGCGCGCAGGGGCGCGGGCGGTTATTGCCCCCGTGCCCCTCCTGTTCCGCCACCTCTGCGAGAGGAGCGGGACTTCAGCTGCAGACCTGCCAAGGAGAGGTTTTCTAAGCCCATCCTGCCTGACGTCTTCCCGGCTAGATGGAGTTCGCACAGGGTGGATTTAGGCTTAAAGCCGGGGACTTCCTTTGCTGTCAGGTGTCTGATGCTCTCTCGGACCGGCTCTTCAGATATTCTGCTTTCGGTCACACCTGCAGAAACCCCCCGCTGCTCCAGGTTTTCTGTCCACTCGGGGGCCCTGGAGCAGAGCTCGGCTCCTGGAGCAGAGCAAGCAACGCGTTACTCCAGAACACTGGTTTTATCTTTATAGGAGTTAGAAATATGGCCCGATGTTTGCATGCTGCGTAGAGTACCCCCTGCAGACACAGCGCGCTCGCTGCGTGCTGCGCGAAGGGTGACACGAAGGCAGTGGGGCAACGTAATGCCCGGCACGCGGCTGGAAACCACGGAGGACGAGACGACAACCCTGAAAGGAGCGGAGCCTGGATTTCAGTTCTCCCCCTGCTAAGGGAGGCTTGCCTGCACCTCCTCCCTGCTAGTGGATTCGTTTTTGTTAGCACAGGCGGTGTCTGCCCCACTGTCGCAAATGAGGAAATGATGAAACTGCATTATTAATGTGCTGAAGTGTCCAAGTGGAAAGGCTTAGAAACATTTGATTTACTTTGCATAACACCTTTTTGATTGCCTTGTGTTCGGTTAGCAAAACCAGGAAAGGTTAGTTTTCGCCTGGGGGGTGGGAGAGGGATGGTTTTGCATCCTGGTGAAGCAAGTGACTTTCGGTACTTTTACAAGTGGAGCAAATCGCCAGGAACAAAACAACGGACTAAACCATAAAATTCATAAGTAAGTTTTGTAAAACCTGGATGGGGACCCACCACTTCTGTTTTTATTTTCCTATGAAACAATGTGCGCTTCTGTAATACTACAGTTCATCTTCCTCACTGTTGTCAGTGATAGACTGATAGATTTTGGTTGCATTCTTGTGGACGTTTCCTCCCGGCCCAACACAAAGGTATGAAAACACACTGAAGGTTGGGGTGGCCATAATCAGTTCTGTGTCCCAGTATGATTTCTGGTTTATTACCTTTTTTGCATGCCACTGTCCTTTGCTGTTCCCTTGCAAAGTAACTTCCAGGTGATGCATTGCACTGATGAGAAATCATTCAGATTATTTTGTACCTGGTTTAGTATAGCAGAATTTATATTTCTGAATGCCAGGCACTGTCGAGTCTAATGTTAAAAAATGCTGAGGGAGGTACTCCACACGCAGGAAACTTTGCTGCCTAAGTGGGTGCAGCGATGAAAACGGCATTTGCGGTGCTGATTTGAATCCTGCGGGCATTTTTCTCATACCCTGTCCAGTAATACATTGCAGCCACTGCAGCCCAAGCTGTGGTTTGAACTGGGGATCTTGGGATAAAAGCCTTATTTCTCTACAGTCCGAGTGAGTCAGTGGCTGCTGGGCATCTCCTGACTAATCAGAGACTAGACTTTCTGCTTCCCTAACATGTGCGAATGCAGCTCTGCCACTCCGGATCAGCGGCGACCTAGGCGAGTTGTTATTCTGATCGGCGGAAACGAACGTTGCACGTGAAACGGCCTGCAGTCCTCATGTATGTAAGCTATGTGCATCGTTCTCATGCCTGCTGGTGTTGCCGGGTGGTGTGAAGACGCCGCCCCGGAGCTGGACCTCCTCGAACAGGCTACGGCTACATGCATGCAACCCTGCTCCTGCTGCTAAAGTCAGCGCCTGAATTCCCGTTGCCTTCAGTGGAGCCAGGCCCTGCAGGGCGCAGCTGCTCCACAATTACACGTGTTCGTGGTGCCGTCTGGGCGGAAAGTCTTGGTTAGGTGGTGTTGGCGGCTGGGAGGATTGCAGGCAGGCTTGGCACTGCTTTATGTTAAGTGCCACGCAGTGGTGACGCTGCCTCGCCCCCCACCCCACGCCGAGTTTGCCATCTTACGGACACAAATTACTTAAGAAACAGATCCGGGGGGAGCCAGATGCAGCTGTATTGGCCTGGCAGGTGTCCTGCTATGATGTAGCTCAGGGGCGGACAATTATTTTGGGCAGAGGGCCGCTTACCGAGTTTTGGCAAGCCATTGAAGGCTACATGACAGGCAGCCAGTGGCAGATGTATATTAATTTTCTGTATTTTTTAGGGGTCCCGTGGGCCGGATAGAATGACCTGGTGGGCCGCATCTGGCCCCCGGGCCACATTTTGCCCACCCCTGATATAGCCACCGGTCTTTTCAATGACTTTAAGAACTCTGCATATATTGTGCTCGCTTAGGTAGATCTTTCTATGGAAATGCAACAGATTTCGATCATGCAGGCTGCCTCCAAAAAAACGTATACACCCCTGTGTACTGCTAAGTGCCTGGATGTCAGTGGTGGGCATTTTGCACACCTGTTGTAGTCTGCGGGGGAAGTTACACCGCTCGTTTTCCAAGGAAACAAGAATCGGCGCAATCCGCATGCGTGCCTCTGTGTTCCCGATGACTGAAGTGTGTGAACATTGTCCGAGACACCTTGCCTACCGCACATTAAGTGGTAACAGATGGCGGGCAACTAATGCAATATTCGTTAACTTCAGCCTGTGACAGCTCTTGGCAACATCTGTTCTCTTACCTTAGGTTCCTCTTGTCTCGCAGAAAGCTGCGACCAAACGTTTAACTGACACATGAAAGCAGAAGTCTAAGAATTTGGGTCTGTAGATGCAAGAGAAATCAGATGTTATTAAAAGCCCTGCGTGACCTTCTCGGTGATAACTGAACAAACAGAACGAATCCTGGATAACGCTACCCTGGCGAGCTCGGCTCAACCTCTGACGTTCCCCGAGTGGAGGAGCATTGCTCCGTGGCTGCTTCTGTGCAAGGCACGCGTTACACTTTTCTTTTTCCAAATAGGATGCCCCGTTCTGCAAGACGGCTCACGCGTGGGAGTGCCTCGCAGAGGTAATCCCTCGCTGGCCAGCGGCTCGTCTTTCGAGGGCAAGGATTGCGCGGCTAAGTAACAATCCCATGTATGCTTGTTCTAGGTATTTTCTAGGGCAGTGGGCACCAACCTTTTTGCCAGGCATGCTATAAATTAGCCCTGCGCTCTGGCTGAGTGCCACTCCAGTCCCTTTCCCAGACCCGGTCTGCTGCTCTGCTTTCTGCTTCCTGCCCAGGGCTCCCTGTCTGATCTGACGGTCTGCTCCCTGCCCCATCTGGCACTATGCCTGTGCCTTGCCCAGTCTGCCCCATGCCACTCGTGGCACCCATAGCGCAGGTTAGCCACCCCCAGTCTAGGGTTTTCGCCGTTGAGGTCACGTAGTTCAGTCTTCCTGTAATTTTATTCTTTGGATTGTGCCGCTCGCTGCAAGAAAAGCGAGCCTTATCTTGGGTAAAGGGGGAACTAGAAATCCACGTTTGCCTTTGAAAGTCTGATTAAAACAAAAAAGTGTGAATTAAGAACCACATAAGGACTCAGCGCGGGAGCTGAGATCTGACTGTATTTGACTCGGCTAACACCAGCATGTGCAAGGAAACCCAATGCTTAGGCAGCTTTGCCCGCGGAGCTGTTCCCCAAAGCAAAGGTGGCCGCAGCCCTACGCATCTCTGGAAACATCACGCGTCTCCGAGCCAGTTCTTGAAAAAGTAAATATTGGCTCTTCGCACCTGTGGGATCCTCCTCCTCCTCCTGCTTTTCTCTCTTTTTCTCTGAAATGCATTCCTGATTCGTGGGGAGGAGAGGAGGACAGGGGCGGGAGATGGAGAAGGACCTGTTAACTGTGGCTGAAGATTCATTCCCACTGTCCAGGTTAAACCCATTTGGGGGTGAGGGGCCAGATCCGGAGGAGCATGTGAAATCACAAGGCCAGATTGTGTCCTGCCGGGGAGATTTCTGCCGGAGCGCTCCGCCTGGGCAGGGAAACCTCTAGCATCAAAAGCTCACGTGTTTAGGGGAGCAGGGATGAGCAGTTGTCGGCTGGCTGCGAGCATGGATGTCCTGGCATCTCGTATGATCGTTAGCGTGCGAGGGACTGCGTGCGGAGACTCAGCCAGCGGAAACCCCGGATCCTGCATCTTCTTCACGGTCTTCCTGTGGTCCCTTTATAGGGGGTGCGGAGCTTGTGGAAAAGGCACATGAGGGGAGTCTTATCCTCGACCAGGGATTCCCTGTCCCCTTGGTTGATGGTGCTGGAGGCAATCGATGGCCTAGCCCCTAGGGAGCAAGCTTAGCGAGCAAAATCCACGTTGCAAAATGAGCTCTCTGGCTCGTGAATGGCGGGGAGCATCCCTCCGTAGAGCGCGCTAGAGCCGGGAGGGGAAAGGAAAACTAGCAGAGCGCAGGGGTGCCGTGCAGGATCCACAACCAGATGTGACAAGCCTCGTGTCTGAATTAATCACCCGTCGGCGGCATCGCGCCGAACAGACTGGAACAGAAACGGGACCCGATAAAAGAGAAAGCACCTGCTGGATGGGGGTGGCCGACAATGTCTTGACATAAATCCAGCGCTAAAGCCATGCTGCCAGCTTCGCTGCAAGGAGATGGGGGCTGGTTTTCACTTGTTAGCAGGGAGGTTTCTCCAGTAAAGCAGGGAGCTGGTAAAATGAGCTAACACCATGCCCACACTGACTAGTAAATCCTCTTCGATCACTTCTATCTGTGCAGCGTAAACTCTGCTTTTCTCAGCGGTGGTGGTGTTCAGAGTAGTCCTTCTTCATTAATTTCCCATATTCCTTCAAGTACAAGGTGAGCTTTTTGCAACCAGATATTTCTTCTGAAAGGTCAAAAGCCCTTATAGATCCTGCAGAAGTTGCATCCTTGGAAATGTGTCGAGTGATTATTTTCTTGAAGTTGAGAACCTGAAAACGTGGGTGCATCTTCAAGGGCATCTTGCATTCAGAGGAATATAGCATATAAAAACTAATCACTAGCTATTGTAGGAGACTGGGAAGTAACCTCTCTAGATGATGTTACTCTGCTGACTCAGGCTCACCATAGGTATTAATTAAGACATTTGATTAAGAGGATGCAACATTCTCACACTCAGGCCCCTTTGCATTGCTCTGGCTGTATCGACAGGCTTGGAAGGGGGTGTAAATAAGAACCAGACCCTCGACCTATAATACTGGGCTTCGAAGGAACAAAGTCGCAAGCTCAGCCGTTCCGAATTTAGGATGGGCCAGGCTGCAGGTTGCCTGCGTGATCTGAATCCAACTCTTGGCACATGCGCACCGACACAACCTTTAGCAACGTGAGTGCATTCAGAGGCGGGTCACATGCTAACAGTCACATCCCTGACCCCGCGAAAGCACCGTGCTAGATGTCGAGCCTCTTCTGCAAAGGCCTGGAGGTGTCCAAGCTTCTTAGCAATGAAGCAGTTGCAAAAATATCTGTTTTTGAACCTGCGCAGAGCAGCACATTTTTTCCCTAACTTCATTCTCACGACTCGGAAGCTCAGCCTGTGATGCTCCCACCGTGTGGAACATCTCAGGGCAAATTCCTAACACTTGGTAAAGCCGCAGGCCGTTAGAAGCAGGGCCTACGAGAGAAGCCCTAACCCCAGACACTGCTCGCTGCACTGAACGTGACCTAAAGAAGGGGAAGCGTCGGGGTTGGGTGGGGGTCACCTCTGCCACTGACTTGCTGCGTGACCTCAGGCCAGTTACATGAGCTCCCCGTGCCTCATTTAAATGGGGGAAGTAGGCCTGTTCCAGAGTAAAGTCACAAGTAGCAGAGGGGGAAGTGTGCTGGGATGGGCAGGAGGAAGGATTGTGTTCTTAGGAAGGTGGCTAAAAAGCAACATTTTTTTTAATCTAAAAAATTGGATTTTTTAATTTAAATCAGTTTTTTTATTAAATTGTATTTTTTGTGGGTTTTTTTTCTTAAGATGCTTGTTTAAAACAATAAACCTATATACAGTTTTAATTTAAGATATGTTAAAGCTCAAAGATATCATCATGGGATAGGGGTTATAACTTCTAATTATATACTGTTTGGGACAGTATATGCACGTAACCTCTTTAGAAGTTTTATAGTCCACGGCCTGCTGTGTCCTATTTATATTAGGGACCCAATCTTACGGGGTTCCCAGAGGCCCCGCTATAGATTAGTAAAGATTCAAGAAAACCACTCTACCTGATGGGACCCAGTGCTAGAAGGTCCCATTAAGCATCTCTGTGACGCTTAGTTTCAGTTCTCAAACCGGATTTGTGTCTCTAGAGATCACGTCCTTGTTAACAGCAGGGTATGGAGATGAGAGATAACACACCTGATTACCCACCCATCAGCCCCTTCTCTCTCTGCAAGTTTGCAAACCTACGGTCAAGCCCTTACCTTTCTCTAAGAGTGCAAAGTTTCAAACAGTGAAATGAATAGAAGATATCAAACCGCAAGAACGCACTTTTTGTAGAAAACGATGATTAACTCAAGGCAGGCCAGGTTCTTTGATAATAATAAAAGATGTCGGCTCTTTTATTTGACGAACTGAGTAGTTGGAAAGAAGTTCTTAGCAAGCTTTCGGGCATGGTCACCCTTCGTCAGGCCTAGGGAGTCTAACTCCAGGCTTCCTGACCGGTGATTTAAATCATGATTTAAATTAATTTGCCATGACAAAGAACCCGGTGGGGCCAGATAAAGCGCTGGCTAAGACGCAGGTGGGTAAGGCAGGGCGTTTTGCGTCTGCAGGTGTCTGGAAGGGAGCGGGAAGTACCGGGCTCTGGAATTCCCCCCCCAAAGACGTGTCAGAGTTAATGAATGAGTGGAAGCGGCGAGCAAGGGGCAGGTTACTCCTGGCAGCTGCAAAGCGCCCGTGTCTGAATGGCTCCCACGTGTGACCCTCTCTTGCGTTTCAGTGCTCTGTTCGGAGAAAGAATTCCACGATGCCGCGAAGCGTAATGACACGGCCAGGATGGAGGAGCTGATCCGGAGAGGGGTGGACATCAAAGCCAGAAACAATGTAGGTCCTTCAGGCGTTCTGGCAGCAGCGGGACCGCGAGGGCTGCAGGTAGCACAGACGGGGTGGTGTTCAGGCTGCGTCTCCATGCTCCATCACGTTACTGTTGGTTGGGCAAAGCTTAAAGTCACCCCATTAGCGTGGAGCAGGTGTTGCAACGTGCTGGCATCTCGGGGCAGCTTGAAAGGATCTGAAAGCTGCGATCAGTGCACAGGAAGTCGAGGATCACAGCATCGTGGCCATACTTAAGGCTATGTTCAATCCAGCCCATCCACCCATCTACTACAGCGATCAGTACCTGTATCAATATCCGAGCCCCTTGTTGTACCCAACATTTTAAGGGCCACATTTTCAAAGAACGGTGTGCCAGCATTTATTAACATTAATCATTACTGTTATTGCCAAGGCATCTAGGAAGCCCAGGTGCTATGGAGCAGGACTCAGTAGTGCCAGTCTCGGTCCCTGCCCCGTGGGGCTTCCAGTAAGGGGGCAGGCCTTGCTCCAGGCCAGGTCACTGCCCACACACATTGGGAGGGACCCGTGTGCACAGGTGGGTCTCTTGCAGCATTCACAGAAATGTTTTGGGAAAGTGCTGTGGATTCTGGCTGTCCCTGGCTCGCGTGGGGCTGCGTTTGGGCTCGGCTTCTGGTGGTACATGCCTGCCATTGCCTCCAAGCCACCAGAGCACACGTACACCTGTCTGGTGGGGGGGTCAGCGCAGCTCCACTCAGCATGTGGGCTGCCACCGCACGAAGTGCAGCCCGGCTGCTGAAGGGGCTGCGGCACCTGGCTGAGGGCGTGGGGGCATCTCCTCGTGCCTTCTGGGCAGCAGCAGAAGTCTTATTCCACACATCATGGGGTGGGGTAGGAGGGAGGGGAAAGGTGGGTGCATGCAGAGATGTGCCGGCAGCTTGGCAGGAGGTCTGCTGGCCAGCTGTGCTGTGTGGGCCAAGCCCACGAGGGGGCACTGACCATTGCTTCTGTGGCTTCCAACTCTTAATAAAACAAAAACTTGGAGACCTGAGACTAGCGCTGCAAAAGACCCTAGTAGTCTTCCTCTTGCCCCTATTCCCATGTTTCGTTGCTAAGCGGTATAGCGAAGGATGCAGTTTGCTGACTGAACACAAACTGCAAGTAACCTCCTGGCCCCAGTGAGGTCAAAAGCAGCTTGGACATTGACTTCAGTGCAACCAAGGCTTCAGGCCAGGCCTGTAGCCACTTGGCAACTTTCTCTCTTCCTCTCCAGATAGACCGAACTGCTCTGCACTGGGCCGCTGGAGCTGGGCACGAGCAAGCTGTGCGGCTGCTTCTGGAGCACGACATGGCGCTGGATGATGAAGACCATGTATGACCGTGCCTCTCCTTTGAAGGCCTCGTTGCAGGTCGTGGGGTGGCGGGGTGGGAAATCTCATCTCAAATTCAGCATAGTGCTTGGGGAATGGGTTGGGTGCACAAGCAGAAGCCGTGTGTGCTTCCCTTGCACTGCGTCTCAGCCTTGCTCTGAAGGCAGTAGTTACTCCGGTCCCATCTCATCCTTGGCCGCCACGCTGATGCTTCCAGCCAGGCTGTGAGGGTGGACCTGTTGTGTTAGTGGTTTGCTGGCCAACAAGTGGTGTCTGGCCAACATAGTCCTACCTGGGAGCAATGGGCTGACAGGGAGGATCGCTTTCCTATCAGCGGATCGACGGGTTCTTCAGCAGCTACTGATCTCCCCAGAGCAGGAAGAGCAGTGAGGAGAGGGGGATCGAACTGGCAGGGGGAAGGAAGGGCTCTTAAAAGAGAACCCCACATTAAATATTAAATATTTAAAAATTAAGTATTGCTCATGCAGATTCCCTCCGAGGTCTGGCAGTATTGTTGTGGGGTGGGCCTGGGGGGATGGCAAGACTGAAGAGATCTGTGCTCCTTCCTCCAGTTTGGAATGAACGCGCTTCTCCTCTCGGCTTGGTTCGGCCACCTGCGCATCCTTCAGATCCTCGTCAACGCTGGGGCCAAGGTCACCTGTGTAAATAAGGTGAGGCAGCTTGCTCCTGTGTCCTGTCCTCGGCTGTCCAGAGCCAGGGAGCAATAGGGGAGGGTGGTTGCTCGGTCATTGCAGCTGGCAGAGAATGGGAGAGCTGAGAGACCGGCTGCCACAACAGGCCGCAAAGCTGGGTCCGTAGGTGACTGGTGGGGGGGCACGTGCCCCTCCCCAACAGGGTTATCCCTGCCGCTGACATCATTGGCAGCTGTGGGTGCTCACCAGCCCTGTCCCCACTGCTAACGCTGTTGCTGGCTTCTGCTGGTGTCCCCCCAGACTCAGGAGGCACCAGTGCCCCATGACTGGGTCCGTATGGGCACAATGGAGCTGCCTGCACCCCGGGGGCAATCGCTGCAGGGGTTACTCCTGAGTACTATCGGGGCAACTCCTGCAACCCCTATCCCAGGATCTCTCGTCCTGCTGCTCCTTTTGCCCAGTCCCATCAGTGTCCAGGCACACAGGCACCATCATTTATTTTATTAACATGATGGGGAAAATGTACAGTGCCAGCACTGTCCACTCCCCAAAGCCCTCTGGATATGCCCATGGCTCTGTATTTGTGTCCGCCATGGCAGTCCATTTTCTGCACTGTGACTGCCTCTAAGAAGAGAGCCTCGTATTATCACACCCAGCCACATCCTTTTTGGTTCACTTGCCACTCCTGCTTGAAGGCCTCTACCCACAGCAAGGCTGTCCAACACGGGCCTGTTTCCACGGTTTTTGCCCAGTTCTTCTAGCGAGGGCACAGCACACGGAAGTGCCCATCGCAGGCTGGTGGTTGTTCCTGGGCCGCAGTCGCCTGAGATGGAGCGGGATGACAACGGGTTCTTGCCCCCTATACGGAGGGTCAGCAGCCGCCTGTTTCAGTGGCTGCCGTGACCTCTCTGATCCGATTCTTGGCTAGGTTGCGGTAGCTTCAGGAGTTGACATACATAAATTGAAGTGTCCTTCCCGGTGTGTGAGGCTATTCGGCTCTCTCTCAGGAGCCCAGCGTGCAGCCAGTCCATTGTGTTGAGAGATGGTCTTTTTAGGAGGCAGCCCCAGGCATCCAACCTGCACAACGGAGAGCACAAGCGTTTTATATGTGATTGAATAAGAAGACTAGAGCCTTTTTCCTTGAGACTAGAAATAGCTGCAGCGAGACAGTGAGTTAATCAGGACAAAGGAACCTACCTGCCCTTTGCAGGGATGTGTATATATTTATTTTGCTTCATCTGTGGCAAGCAGATGCCACGTCCTGCATTGCACAGTCATGGGAGGGGAAAGGTTTGCAATAGGAAGAACTCAGTGCTGGCGTGAGCTGCTCAGTCTTCCCTGTTAGCTGACATCCTTTTACTGACTCCCTGCAGGGGATACAGGGGAGCGGGTGAAGCTGCGTGCCACTCCTGGCTCTGTCTCTGTCCCACTGGGTGGCCACAGGCTTAGGGAAGCTGTTTCATCTCTGGGCCTAGCTGCGCTAGTACATAGCTATCATATTTTTTGTTCCAGAGAGGTTTCTGCAGTCTGCAACTCTGAAAGCCCCAGATGGAAGGTGCTGTAGAGACAAGAAGGAGCATTAATAAATCAGCAGTAGATATGTTTTAAAAATAAACCTCTGCTGAGAAAGAGAGAACATCAACATTTTGGGGAAACAATTAGCCATCTGCAGCCCTGGCTGGCTTTAGCCGGGGAGCTGCAGGAAGGCAGTGAATGAGGTTTTTTCACCAGGAAGAAGCTATTACAGCAGTGATGTAATGCAGCTTCTGACTCATTAAGCAAATGTGGCTTGCTTCCCACTCTAGCATGGTAGGAACCTGCTCCACTGCGCGGCCCAGAGAGGTCACGTCAAGGTGATGGAGTTCATCGTGGAGGACCTGGAGAATGTGCGCGTGGACAAGACGGACAAGGTAGTAAGGCCGTAAAGCAGCCTCACTTTCGTGCTATTCCTGGCAGCGTGCCCCTGGGTTTCAGCAGGAGCAGGATTGAGTCCTGGGATCGCGTCTCCTTAGATGCGTGGAGAAGGTGAATCCAGGATCTGGCTTCCAGGGCAACGCCGCAGGCTGGCTTCTCCCTCCAGCCCCACTCCTCGTACTTGTCCTCCTGTGGAACTGCATCTTGTTTTAAGCGTGTCCTGGAAGCTGTCCATGGGGTGCGAGGTGGGACGGTTGAGCCAGACGTTATCACGAGAATGACTTGATTTTCGTCCGGGGCAAAATGCCCAGCTCCTCCAAATGCAGTTTTGTATGGGAATTGCCAGGAAAGTATAGTCAGTACTTATGGACTCCGAGTGGCAGGATGGTGCTGTGCCCGGCAGCCTCACCCTGGGGAGTTGCAAGCCAGGCCGCATTAATGACATAGCAGGGCATGGGCATGCCTTTGGTAAACAACGGTCCCTGTCGCCAAGCGGTTCCTTCCTGCTTGATTGCTGCAGGCGGGTCCCGCCTCGGTCATCAGGAAGCACAGGACTGAGCCCAGCTCCCGAGTGCCATTGCCCCCTCGCTGTCTTCAGTCATAGCCCTTGCTGCCCTCTCTTCGCCCCACACCACTCCTGCGGGGATCCTTTCTCTTCCCCAGGCACATAAAGTGGGTTGCACCAGCAATTACCTACACCCAAGAAGGTGTTTTTTAAAAAAAAAAATGACTCATGGGATAATTGAAGCTTCAGATCATTTTTGCTTTCTCTTTGGCTTTTAAGCTTTAAATACCTTTTGATAAGCTGCCTATTTTCCTTTCTTCGTGTTGAAATAAATATTGACATTCTCTTTGCCTTTTATTTTGCCAGATGAAACCAAAGGGCATGGAGTTGTTAGTGCCAGGCAGGTGGTTCATCTCAGCTCTTTTTTTTTTTTCCCTAAGATCACCCCCAAATGTGAAAGCAGAGGAACTGCTGGCGATGTATAAAATCTTTTAAGGCTCAATGCTAGTTACTGCCAGGAGGAGACAAAACTATTCTTGTAGTGCGTAGCTGTTGGGGAAAGTCTACTTCTAATGCCTTCAGCAAGAGTCATTACCTTAGTGCTAGTGTTAGGCATCCAGGTTGTAGCCATATTGGCCTAGAGGAAAAGGCAATCAGGACTCATAGCAGAGGTGATACCTTTTATTAGACCAACAAGATTTTTGCAAAAAAAATTCTGTAATTGCAAGCTTTCAGGCACAGACACCCTTCAGGCATCGGAGAAAAGATTGTAAAAGTTCTCCTGGGTAGAAATGAAAGGTCATATTTCATAGGATTTCACAGAGGAGTCAGTAGATGCAAAACTCCTCTGGACAGGCAGTTCATAGCTGGTATGAAGCCTCTCGCCTCCTGTGAGGATCGGTGATGATGCAAATTACTTTGAACCAAGGTGAGAGCAGGATCTCAGGTTTCAGGTGGTCACAGTTGCTTCCCGCTTGGGAAAATATGAAGATTTCTTTTTTAAAAATTGGCTAAAATTTGATATCTTCCATGCGTCGGGTATCCAGGTTATTCTCAGCTGTCAACCTTTGCCTTGGTGTTTCTGTTTTTCACTTCCGAACTGCAGATGGACAGGACGGCCCTTCACCTGGCTGCAGAGCACGGGAGGCTGGAGGCGGTGGAATTCCTAATCCGAGTGGGGTGTTCCCGCGGCGTGCGAGACAAGGTACAGACAGAAGCTGGTGTTCGGGGCAGAGCATTGGAATAATGACCTAAATGATGCAAGGGATTGGCAATAGGGTCTCGATTTGGGTGGTCGGTGAGCACGTGCTCGGGCCGGTTGGCTGTACGCTGGTCTGCGGTAGCTCTGTGTCCTGCCTGTTCCGTGGACTTCTTCCCCCGTCCATTTGCAAGCCCAGCAGGAAGGCACTGAAGCTGTGGATAGGCCCTGGAGCTGGGGGGGACTTTGTGGACCACGGGGTTATAACCCTAACCCTGCATTACGATGAAGTGGCAGCCTGAATTTATGGAATAAAGCCAATTTATTTGTTCTCCTGGAGACAGTTGCTAGGTCCCCAGTGTGGGAAGGACAGATACTTCTCACTCCACAAGAGAATATTTGTTAGGAGGCTAGTGCCAGAGGAGTGACAGAAGAGAGCGGCACACGTTCAGCTTGTTCACAGGAAAATACGTACCCTGTGATTTGCTGAGCCTTGTGGAGCTCCTGTAGTGTGGCAGTGAGGAACGCAGAAGTAAAGCAGATGGATAAGAGAGACAGGAGACATTTGCTTCCTGGGGAGAAAGTCCTCAGATACCCAAACTCCAGCGCTCTGGAGTCAGAAATCAGAAGTAGCACTGGCACTGCAGTGATGAGATCCCACGGTGATGGGAAGCTTATTCATTGTCTAATTGCTGCCAGAATTGCATTCAACAAGGATTTAAATTTGAGGAGTGGGGAGAAGCGAATTGTTCAAAAGCAGCGCTTAAATCAGGGTTCTTAACCTGGGGTTCACAGACCCCCAAGGGGTCTGTGGATAGATTTCAGGGGGTCCATGAACTTGGATGGGAAAAAAATTACATCTTTATTTTCACTAACCTCTAACTGAAATTTAGCATTTCCTTCAATTATGAATGTAGGCAACAAACCACAGTAGTATTAGCAATACCTGTGACTGTCACCAATAGAAATCACAGTTATTTTCATATCACATTACAGTTGTTACAGATATCTCAAAATATCATTTACGCTCATCACTACTTCGAAATTATGGTAGTTATTAGACCTGCCGCTAGATCGCACGTGATCACAGTCTTCCTGTCAACAGACGCTCATTATTCTGAGAAGGGGTCCATAGGCTTCACCAGACTGCCAAAGGGGTCCATGGCACAAAAAAGGCTAAGAACCCCTGGCTTAAATGCTTAAACAGAAAATTGTCTTTGCCTCCCTTTGGTGCTCTAGTTTCTTGGCAGACATAGCACCCCTTCATCAGAACTGAATCAGTTATTTTTCTTAATGGGTGATTATTTGACAAAAGAATGACTCCCAGGTTTGCTGTTGGGTCAGACGGAAACAAGAAACTGGCAGGGACATCCAGGGTCATCAAGTCTTATCCCCAGGCAGCCACTTTATATAGTTTAATTCCTAAATGTATTCAGCTTCCTCCTAAAACCAGTTTGGCTTATCGCCCCACTACTGCTGCTGGAAGGTTGTTCAGTCTTGTTCTGCTGATGGTTAGAAAAGCTTTTTTTGCATCATCCTGGGAACCGGTTCATACAGAGCTGCTTTGCCCGAGTGCTTGGCCATGGAGGTTTTACACAAGAAGCAATGTTTGCACGCAGGAAAAGAATACAGCCCTACATTTAGCTGCTAAAAATGGGCATTTGGCGGTGCTACAGAAGATTGTCGGAGTTGGAGTGGACCTGGATGAAAAGAACATGGTGAGTAAATAAAAGAAACCCAAGCAAACATCCCTCCTGATTTTTAGAGGCAGCCTCCCGTGTTGGCTGGTGCGGTCAGGACTCCTGGGCTCCGTGCTAAGAACTGGCTTATGGACCTCGCTGGGTTTATTTAAAATGTGCAGATCCAAAGTGCTGGACACATGCAGTTTCTCTGCAAGAAGCAATATCCCTATTGACTCCAAACTAAACACTAATTGACTCCCTTTACCTTTGTTGTAGGAACACAGGCCTGGAAGGGGCTTTGTGTTCTCAGGCTGTCATTTGCCCAAGAAATTCCCAAACGTGCCCCTGCAAAGCCTCGTGCACAACTATAAAGCGCAAAATTAGAAGCACCAGCAATACTCTGCCACGTGCCGTAGACGAAAGCAGGGAAGACAAGGGCACTGCCTGTGTAGTTTGTTTAATACAGGTTCAGAAGACCCTGGAGAAGGACCACTCTAGAGGGGAAGGAAACAACTCACAGTTCATGTAACTGTTGAACTAACTTGACTATTACCTTTTCTCCCCCACTACAGTCCCACGCTCTTGAATATTCAGGTGCCTACGTGGTTAATGAACGTTGTTTTAAGATGCATCAAGTCCTGCATAAGAACATTGATCTGTTCACTGAACAACTAGTCTCTCGATTTGATATCTTCTGCTGTTCAGGTTACCAGTTTGTGATGAGAACATTACTTAAAGTCTCGACTAGCAAATATCCAGTTGAGCCCTGGGGCGGTTTCACTCAGTCTCCCAATTTAAATTAATCCTTGATAAACTTAAATCTTAACTGCTGTCTTTGCATAGTAAATAAGGTGATCGGAAAGGGAAGGGAAGCAGTCTCATCTGATAGTTTTATCAGCCAGTGCTACTTCTGCATGAATCCCTCCCTGATCAGCTTTGCCTTGTGCACACAGTAGCAGTGAATGTAGATAAACGTCCTTGGAAAAGCTCATGGGGCCTTCTTCATAGGGGAAAGTATGCTGTAGTAGTTACAGGAGCAGCAGTCCAGTGGCATAGATTCCCAACTCTTCCCATGACTCACTGTGACTTCTGGGATATCATTTGTGACCCTGTGCCTCAGCTTACCCAACTGTAAAGTGGGCAATATGCCATCCTGTTTGTTTTTATTACCAAATGTCCCAGCTGCCCTAAAAATATCTTTAATTTGATGGCTGTGGCAGCAGTCAGCTGAAGTAGATGAATTCCAGGCGTTTGGTATGGAGTCCATTTTAGATTGCCCCTGTTGTTAAATATGTAGGCCATGTGGGTGAAATCACTCCCTGGAGGCAGAGGGTGCAGGGACAGAATATTATGCATGGTTTGCCACAGCTTTCAGAGTCCTCTCTCACCTTCCCTGCATAGGCAAAGCTCCCTCTGAAGTCAGTGCGGAGTGGAGCCTGACTTCAGAGGGAGCTTTGCCGATGCAAGGAAGGTGAGAGACGACTCTGAAAGCTGTGGCAAACACCACGCTATCAGTAATGTCGATGGTGGTAAGTGATTCCTTAACACTAGTCTGGAGTGGGCGTGAACCCCTGGTATGTACAACCGGCACGGGAGCACGTTGCTGACTGAAGAGGCCCAAGGATCCCACGCCTCTGAACAGACTCCCTTGTGTCACCCAGCTGGCGCATCCAGCTCACCGGTACCGAGCCTTGCTCTGTGAAAGGCCCCTCTTGGCATCCATGCCCAGGTTCAGCTTTGTCTCTTGTTCTTGTTCCCAGGAAGGACAAACTGCCCTGCACTCGGCTGCCGACGGAGGGCATTATGACTGCGTAAAGCTCCTCTTGGAAGCTGGTTGCAGCGTCAACCTCCAAACCCAAGTAAGCAAGGACTGTTGGAAGCTGGCTTTATTCTCAGTCGTTTCCCACTCGGGCAGCAGCTGTACGGCTTGCTCTGTGTGCAGGTGGCAACGTAAGAAGGGTTAAGTCCTACCCTTCCACCTTCCAGCGGCTGTGTGACATCAGTATTAATGGAGGGTGACACAGCCCTTTGCCAAAGGAGTAGGTCTCAAACGCTTGTGTGGCAGCCTGCTTGCCCCGAAGCCCTGACAGTGGTCTCCTTTGTCTTCCCGCTGGAGGTGTCTCGGGGTGCCTTTTTGTAAGTAATCTGGCAATTGAAGCAAGGACTCGGTGTCAGGCCAGCTCAGACAGGTTTGAGCTGCGGCAATATTAGATTCCTGTTGTTTCTTTCCCAAGCTTGTACAATGATTTGTTCATTGTCATGCAACAGGCCCCCAGCTGTAGTTCCTGGGACTTCTTTAATGGCTTCTCAGAGAGCGTAGACCCTAACAGAACAGACACCCGCGTTCTTGTGGGCAGTGCTGATAGTTGAGGTATTTATGCTGCACTATTCCTAGGACAGCAAAGACACCGTTTCTTTTGTCATAGAAAATCAGGCTAGGAGACCCATTCCCCATTAATTAAAGTGAAGTTCCCTCTGAGGATGAGGTCTGTCACTAGAATCAGATGGACTAAGGAGTGCTCTTCTTTCCCTCTGAAAACTCGCGTTCTCCAGTTAAGAGACCAGTATATCAGGACAGAGGGTTTGGTGTATCAGGACAAAAGTGTTTGGGGACCAAAATGCCACCAAGAAGAAGACCTGCATCTTTTGTATCCTAGTAGTTGATACTGCTTTGTATCCTAATAGTTGGTCTAATAAAAGATACCAGATTCACCCAAAGAACCTTGTCTGCCTATGTCCTTAGACCAACACGGCTACAACCTACACCCCTTCACCAAAAGAAAGGTCATTTGGGGTTTCTAAAGGATATCGAGGTGACTGGGTGATAGTGAAAATCATCTGCATTGGAGAAAAGCGATTATCAGTGCAGGACATGCAGAATCAAGACACCATTAAATCAGAGTGACAGCTCCATGGTAAAGCTGTTCGTGTCTTGGCTTTGGGCTGTCTCCAGCTGACATCTGATCATCACCCCAGTATTGCTGTGCCCCTTGTGGCTTGCACCAGTTCCCCAGGGGAAGGGAAGGGCATTCTCTGAGGAAGCGGCTATGGCTGGGACCTCTGAGAAGCAGAATGAACAAAGGCCCAGAGGGAGAAAGGTCCTTTGCTTGATAAAATGCCTTGGCTTAATATCCACCTGTTTTTTGGTGCATGTCTCAGAAACAGATGAACTGCCTTCATTATGCTGCACTGCACGGCTATGAAGATATAGCCCGGGTCCTTGTGGATGCTGGAATCCATGCAGAGGCCGTCAATCACGTAAGCTGCACAACATGATTTTGAGCTTTTCTAAACAGATGGGGCCAGATTCTGGATACAGTCATGGGAGGCAGATGATAGGAGACCTGGATCTGCTGTCTGTGAGCACCTCCTCTGGCCATCGTAAACCGCTCTTCCCCATCATGCAGCCCGGCAAATGCTGTGCTGGCACAGGCTGAGCAGGTGTGTCTGCCTATAAACTATCTCTGGCATTTGCCTTCGGAAGACTTGTCTGCCTGAAAGCAACAGCTTGCTTTCGTTTCCTATCTTGTCCTCATTGATACCAGTAGGAGCAAGGCTGCACCTGGTCTGTAATTCATTCCCTTGAGGAATCCATAAAAATGTCAGTTGCTGCTGATCCGATAGGTGCATGAATGGCAACGAAAAAGGAGTGTTTTAGAATTGGGGATTCATAGCCTTTGTGTCCTAGCCCAGGTGCCGGGACCCTTAATAAGTAGATTGCAAGGCAGAATGCTGCATATAAGCTATAGAGCCGTGGCAAATAACGCATCTTCTTTCCACAGCAAAATGCCTCAGCTGTGCACATAGCGGTGCTGAACAACTTCCCAGCCCTGGTTAAACTCCTCATCGATGCAGAATGTGACCTGGACATCCCAGATAACGTAAGACTGGGAACTGAGCAGGGGTGCATATGTAACAGACAGCGTTCAAAACATGGGGAACATGGAGATTCAGCTCACAAAACTCCGAAGTGGCTGAGTTGTTTGCATTTTCCAAGCAGGTCCTTGGTTGGACCCCATGAACCCTCTGTGGGTGAGGTTCCCTGGCTGGTCTGTATACAGGTCTGCATGTCCAGGCCCTTACCACCCTGAGCTGTGAGCAAGCAGCAGAGGTTTGGGCACATGGATAATTTGGAGAACATTAAGAAAGACTCTACGTGAAAACCAGGAATGGACCTTGGTTGATTCTTAGGCCAAACAGCGGTGTTGCAAGCAATGCATCTGTTACACAAACAGATCTCTTCCAGCCGGTCATTGGATTTTTAGTTCATTATCGCCATACTAGAAATCCGCTCTCAGTATGCATTTGAGTTGGCTTAGTGCCTGTATCGATTTGCTATGTTGTTTCTTGGCTTGGTTTCTTGTATGCGACCTGGAATTTTCCACTAAAGGACCAGCCCTTGTTTCGACTTTAAGGGAAATCACCAGCATGGTATAGCTTGATTTAGGCCTTAGAGAGGTAGAGCCAGTATCCATCTGATATGGTTATCCATGGAAAGAAGACAGGGAAGACTGTCCATTTCCCGAACATCCCTCTGCTTGATATATATGGCTGGAAATGTCCAACTGGGGGTCCCAAAGGTGTGTTACAGGCTCAGATAATTGTTAGGCTGAAGTATGTACCACAAAAGACTTCCCATCGATAGTGCCAAGACAAGCCAGAATCCCATCTTGGAGTCCCCTGGTGCATCCAAGCCAATGGGACATTTGACATTAATATCAACGAGACTGAGTTAGGTAGTAGAGAGAGCAAAACGTGTATAGGAATATGCAGTTCAGCAGTGTCAGCTGGTTCCATTATACGTGCCCGTATTTCTTCCTGTCGTTCTCAGCCGGCATTCGTGCCCAATGTTGAATCTCTCCTTTCTTTTTACACAGAGGCAGCAGACCGCGCTGCATATTGCTGCAGAACATGGGAGACAAGACATAGCTGAGATGATTCTCATAGCAGGCGTTAACTTAAAGCTAATTGACAAGGTAAAGTTCCTTAATGGCCAAAAAGATCTGAGAGGACTTCACAGGACTGCTGATTTATGTTACTTTCAGGTGCAGGAAAAACAGCCAGTGCTAGAAAAAGATGCATATTTTTGATGATAAGCAGTTAAAATGAGGGGGAATTGGGAGGGAGAAGGTAAAATGGAGGAGGGCGTAGAGTTTTGAGGAAGGTGTGGGCTGACTTTTAGAAAGGTGCAGAACAGTTCACTGATTGCTAGGCAAAGCTGCAGGAGTCAGCACCTGCTACTGCCACCTCTGCCGGCACGTGTATTAAATGCAAACCACCTTCTTCTGGGGTGGTCTTAGATAGCCAGTAAGAGGGATTAAAGTGCAAATGGGTTAATGGGCAAAAAATCTGAGCTGTCCAATGGTCAGTGCTGTGCAAAGAAACCCTGCAGCTGCGATTAACAAAAAGATTGTTGATAGCATTGGGCAAATGCAGCCCTCTGCTCCCAAGCACGTATTTGCTTGCGCAGGTGAGAAACTCGAAGAGTTTTCAGCCAGAGCTTGGCATCAGGTCTACAATTCACTATAAATGGCATGCTTTTTAATGAAATGTAATAACATTGTAATTGTTTGTTGCAAAAGATTTGCAAAACACTGCTTTCCAGAAGGACTCTGAAGCCAGCTATGTATCTTGTGATGGAGAAACCACATGGTTTCATCTCTACAAGTAAACGGTAGATAAATATATCCATAGCTCTCAAACTTGAAGGTGCAGCTTTGGAGGAGATGACATCTGGTGAAGAGGGAGGGGGAAATATTTTCTTCCTGCCATCAGTGAAGCTTCTCCTCTCTTCACTATTGCATTGACTTTCACCATATCTAATTATGAAGAGCTTTGGGGGCCTGGGAACCCCGGAGATGTCTTTGGGCGCAAGCATCTTAGAGTGGGGTTTCTCAACCCATGGGTCACAACCCAAAAGTGGGTCCCAGGAATATGTGAAAGGGTTGTGCCCAAACTTTAAAGATGTAGTCTCCTTTAAAATAGAAAAATGTGGGAAACAGTAGCTTTTCCCTTGCAAGCTAGCAGAGTTCCAGCCTGCGAGGGGTTGCTTGGCCACCCCATCTCCCCCAGTACACTGGGAGGCTGGAGGATAGCAGGTAGGGAGTGAGGGGCACTGGGTTGGGACTGGCCCTCATTTACAAATGGGTCCTGATACAAAAAAGGTTGAAAAGCACTGGATTTAGAGATTCTAGGTTTGTCCTGCTTCAGTCATGAGTTATCTCTGCCACTTGTACCCCCCGCCCCTACTGTGTAGCTGACTTCCTCCCCCTTGGGCAGGGGGCTGGATCTGATGATCTCTCAAGGTCCTTTCCAGCCCTAATGTCTATGAAATCATTAATTAAAAGCCAAACCCAGCCTGACTGGGTCTTAGTCTGGAACCAAAATGTGGCTGCTACCACCAACTGGCAGCTCTTGGCACTACACTAAGACCAGGCACAAGTGCAAAGCAGAGGACTGTGCTTCACCCCCACACAGAATCACCCTCCTGGCTTGCTGCATTTATTTCCAATAACTGTCCTCTCTCTCTAGGTCTCTTACACATAATAATATATATATAAATTGTGCCTACTAGGGATACATACACATACCACGTCCAGGAACATACGAGGGAGTTCAGATACTGCGTTAATAGTCGTGTCAACATGCTGTTTCCTCCCAAGTAGTGTTTAATCAGACTTGTTCATACATGCACAACTAAAACTCATGAGACAGCACTGGTCAGTTCAGTTTCATGCACCTCAGTGAACCTGTTGAGCAAAACAGCTGCAAGATGCCTCCGACTTGAAATGCTGAGCGCGTGTGCAAAAGCACTGGGGCCAAGCATTTGTTCTGGAGCTGGTGTTTGTAAAGTGCGGTGAACCCACCAGGTCTCTGAGCGGTGTGCTTTAAGGTACTCAGGAACAAACTGTGGCCGCTCCTGCTTGGCAGAGGGGGTTGCAGTGGACCCTGTGGTAACAATTATCCTGGGGTTACAATTAACATAAGTAATTTAAGCACCATGAAAGACTGTATTAATGAATGTTACATCCTATTGATGTATACCCAGTGACACCCAGAGGAATGCTCTTATTAGATGCTGTTAGGAGGATGGTGGTGAGAGGGCAGCTGCTTTGACTCCTATGTGGATGTCACCCGGGGAGGGCTGTGGCGTGACTGCAGCTGGAGAGGCCTTGTCTCAAGCTGGCTTTATTCTGGCCGACTTTAAAACCAAGAACAGTGTGGATGAGGTCAGCACAGACTGCTGGGCGCACTAGGTACATACCTGGGCTGCAGCTACAACAGGGGTGAGCAGTTATTTCAGGCGGAGGGCCGCTTACTGAGTTTTGGCAAGCCATCGAGGGCCACATGACAGGGGCAGATAAATATTAATTTTCTAAATTTTTTAGGGGCCCCGTGGGCCGTCTCACGGGCTGCATCTTGCCCACCCCTGAGCTTCAATGGTGCTGCCAATCTAATTAGCTTAAAGCTGTTTCTGATTCATCTATACAAGCTGCAATTGTACTCAAGTCTGCAGCATGCAGTACTTATTGTTTCTCTGGGTCTCAGCTCTCCAGCTGCTCAGCAAGGATGGTCACAACACCCAGATCTTGTACAACACATTTCCCAAGTAGATGCCTACATACTGTAGCAAGCAGACCCAGGTACTGCCACCCCCTTATCCCCATTTCCTAGATGGGAGACTCAGGCATAGGGCAGTTAAACATTTTGCCCAAGGGCACCCAGAAGGCCAATACAAACCATAACTAGAGCCCAGGACTCTGTTGTCCCAGCCCAGTACGTTATTCCCACGGTCATTATCTTTGCCCTCCCTCACCAGGTTATGGAGGAAACCAATTCACTGAAGATTGCAGGGTGTGTGACTAGAGCAGCTCTAAGGACCAGCCATGCACCTGAGACAGACAGAAGATTAGTAACTGTACCTCTTCTGCACATGTGATCAATAGCCTGTGTTTTTCTAACTTTGTTTTTTCAGCAAGGGAAAACCTCTCTGGATGTAGCAGCCCGGGGAAACCACATCAACTTAGCAGATATGATTATTAAAGCAGATCGGTTTTACAAATGGGAAAAGGTAGGCAGCTTGTGTTGAGCTGAGCATCTTCAAAGACCTCCAGTTTGTCAAGATGAAGCTTTACACAGCAGTTGAGACAGCATGCGATGTGCTATGCTCAGAGGTACAAGGGGGAAAGAAATGCACCAGACTGCATGATGAACATCTTTTTTTTTTCACCACCTGTTTTATAAAAGAGGCCAAACAGCTTTACAACAGACCTGCTTCCTGATCTTGGCACCTGCTGCTAGACATCCCAGCCTGTCCTGGAGGGCCAGAGTCTTAGAGATTCTCAGACAGTAGATCTTAGGGCATGTTAGAGGGGAGGATCAGCATCATTACCCTCCATTTATAGGTAGGGAAACTGCTTGGCCCAGCATCATCCAGCAGGCAAGTGAGCTTGGGAGTTTAATAAAGAAAGCCCATTGGAAGTTGGATATCTAAGCTGTTTAGGTGCTGTCTTACATCCCGGTAGGGGGTTTGGAGGAAGAGGCACAGTGTGTTCTGCACCAGGCCTTTAGACTGCCTGAGGGGCCTTTGGCAGAGTCCTCAATTGCTCTTTTGTGTGTGTGCAAAAGTAAGAATAGTGCTTCCTTTATCACCGGGGAGCTGGGGATTGAATGATCGTTTCTGGGTCTATTCAAGAGTCTCCAACAGAAGGCACCGTTGAAATGCAAATCATTATCTGCGTTGACTGGCATAGCAATGGTGTCATTCACAGCACTTATTAAACAAGGCATGAAACCATCAAGTTAATAAAACAGAAATATGCTGTTTCAGAATGAACTCTGAGACACCCAGTCTGCCAGAGATGTGGGATGTGATGGATTGGCAAGTACTAGTGGAAGCACAGGCAGCCTCTTGGTAGAGCAGCACTTGTAGGCTTTAGGCCAGGAATTGTTACTGGGGTTGATCTTGCTAACAATACAGAGTCATTGTATCCTGCTGCAGTGTGAACATCAGCATAGGATAATTGGCTGTATTGTGGGCAAACAGAAGCGACATGCAGTATTGCACGTTGCTGCCAGCAGGGAAGTTAAACTGCTTCTCGAACACAAAGGAATGCTGCACTCCAGGTTCCTGTGTTTTCCTTCCCTGAATAAAAAACCAGCACTGAAGCTCCTCTCTTAACTCGGCAGGACAATCTGAACAGCGACTCAGACTCCTGGATAGCAAAACACTTGACCTTTAAGCAAGATCACAGGCTGGAAACGCAACACATTCGCTCGGTGATGTGGAGATTAGCTACGAAATACCTCAAACCCAATGAATGGAAGAAGCTGGCACATTACTGGAAATTCACTGATGCACATATTCGAGCCATTGAGCAGCAGTGGACAGGTATATGTCACAAGCCAAGCATTTTCTCCTCCTCCTCTACATTTCTCATGGATAACTCTTCTGCTCTGGTGTATGGCCAAGAGCTGCAGGAGCTGGCTGGTTGGCCTGGAACAGCCCCCAGATTTTGTTCAAAACATTTTAAGCCAGGGGTTGGCAACCTTTTGCTGCTAAAAGGGCCTGGGCAGAGACACAGGACACTTTCTGTAGGAGCTAAATAGTTGTTCTTCACTGCACTGCCACTTTATTAGCCAGGCTAAGTGCCCAGGGGGAGCTGGCTTCCACTTTGACCCCTGTGGGAGAGATTTGCCCTTGGTTTCTCCTTGAGAGAGCCAAAGTGGATCCAGGTCCTGTGGAAGGTAATGCTGAGGAGCAGGACAGGCAGGCTAGGGGCAAGATAGCAAGCAAACTTGGTGCCTTTTCCATTCAACCTCCACACACAGTAGTGCTATAGGCCTAGCTAGACATTACTTAGGATAGTTCAGGACCGGCATCATCTCTGGAAATATGGCTGTAAGCAAGCTTTCCCTGCAGCAAGGAAGAGCCTAAAGTCCTTTTATTTGTCCAGAACATACCAGGCAGCTTCCTGGAGTTGGAGTGGACACTGAAACCTGAGGCCTTATGCTGACCTATGCATGTAGGATGAAGCATCCCAACATCTTTCCTACTTGTTCTTTTAAGTGGAACGTGACTTTGGATGTGGTGCCCAGGTTCTTCAGGGCACAAGGGCCAAACCCAGTGCCTTTCAGCTACCAGGTGCTACTTTACTGTTCCCCAGAAGTGACTGTCTAGCCCCACTTTGCCAATAAAGGGGTGTAACTGTGGGCTTGGGGTAGAAGCAAAGACAGATGCTGCTAGGATTAAGTCATATACTCCAGGGCTTCCAGGTATGGCACTAGGCTTTCACAGTGGATATCAACTTGGCTTACTGGGGAGATCGTAACCCTTAGTTTATGAACAGAGGTATAATTGGTTGAGTTTGCACCTTGGTTCAGTCCCCTAGTCAGCCTCCCCCTCTGCCCCTTAACTTGGCAGTGGCTGCCACCTAGCAATTTTGAAACCCTAAATTTGGCAGTTGTGGGAGGGGGTGGCGGGGAGGAAGCTGCAGGTGCAGGTGAGAGAGTTAACTACATTGCTGCTGGCTGCACTGATACCACCCCCTGGCAGCAGCATCTCCCATGGCTAGAGCCTTCCTATCTCCCCTTCAGTCAGTGCCTGGGACTTGTACCTCAAGTCACCCATCCCTAGTTATGCTGCTGCTTTCTAAGATAAATAATTAGACAAATCTGATCACAGGCCATCATTTTCCCAGGAACTGCTCTCCTTTAGATCCCTGCTCGATACAAGTTTGAGCACAGTCCTCCCTTCCTTCAAGAAAATGTTTCTAGCTGTATTTGCATGGGTGCCTATATAGCTAATAGGGCCACACTTTACCTTAAAGCTGCACACTGAATTCCAGAGTTGTTTACAGCTATATTTGCAAAGCCGAGTTAACAGAACCCACGCACAGTGAAGTACAGTATTTCTTTCTGGTCTTAACTAGGTACTAAAAGCTACAGGGAACATGGCCACCGGATGTTGCTTATTTGGCTTCACGGTGTTATTATGGCAGGAGAAAATCCAATCAAAGGATTATATGAAGGCCTGGTTGGAATTGGTAGAAGAGACTTGGCAGGTAATGCTTGGTAACTTTTGCTCTGATTAGCACAAACTCAACACTGTTTAAGTTACTTGGCTACCTCTCGAGTTTTTTTAAGTCTCTCTCTTTTTTTTTGTCTTATATAAATATAACCAGTTCTCACAGACAATCTTAAGCTTTGATTATACATTCATTTTAGTTTCCCCCTTGTTTTACAGAATGCATGGGTTTAACTCATATTCCCCGACCTTTGCTCCCACTGCTCCATACTTTCCATTCATCAAAACAAGCCTTTCTAAAGCAAATACACCCCCACACAGTAATGCAGCTCCTTCTTTGCCAAGGAAAAAAACCTTTAAATTGGGATTGGGGGGAAAGGGGAGGGACAAGCAGCCATGGCCGCAGCAAGGGAAAAGGGAGTTCTAGTGTTAGGCTGCCACTCAGCATGAAGTAATTACCACCCTTCACCCTTATGAGCTTGAAGGAAAATGTGAACTATTGATTTTGTTTTACAGAAAGCATTAGGAAAAAAGCAAATGCAGATGCCACTTCTCCAAGGAAGTGTACAGCAATGTAACCACCACACGGGGATTGTTGGTCCCTGGTATGATGCTACACCAGAAGACTTTCCTACAGCTATATTGATTGGAACTGGAATTGTTCTATTTATCAAAAGGCAGCCATAACTTAAGGGCTTTTTGTCATAATAAATGGCATGTCTGCTACTTCCATCTGATCAGACAGACAAGGTACAGCAGCAGATGCTAGTAACCAACTGCCTCTTTCTACAAGGGTGGGGTTGTATTTGCTGTTGAGCAGAACCTGGTCACTGTAATAGCAGCTCAGTGAACAAATCTCGTTACAGTGCTAGTAACGTTGATGCTCATTTCTACTGTTTAACTTGTTTACGTTGTTTTGTATGTAGTTTTTTAACTGTCTATTTTATAAGTTAATGAAGGGAGATTCCTTTGTTTTTAAACTGTAGCGTAATGTGCTCTGTATCCAAACATCTAGGCTTTTTTTTGTCCCTATCACCTGTGGTTTATTATCCCATAGGTTTGCTCAGAACTGCTTACTTGCTGGCGTAGGTATTTTGAGAGAGTTACGTGGACTGTCTTCAAGTGAGCAGATTTTGGACCTCAGCTTTGAAGGTTTCCCTTTAGCAGGTATTTGGTGAGGCTACACCTTAAGTAGTTGGCTAGAATCTGTCCTTTTAAAATCTTCTTCTACATTTAAGAAAAGAAAAAAAAAGATATAGTTGTTAAGTCAGTATTCCCAGTTTGTTTTTAAAGGCACCCTACACCTGCAAAGCTCAAGGAAGGGATATTTGAAAAGTCAATCCCCTTTCTTAAAACATAAGTGGCTGCATATTTGCTAAAGGGAAAACCATCCCCATGTACACCAATACATTATTGGCTGACAGACAGCCCTGAGCTAACTGCCAGCATGCGAGTCTTACTGTTTCAGTACAGAAGAGGTAATCATCTGTTGTTCATACCACCTCTGACAAAGGGCACACTTTCTTAAACAAGGGTTTGTCATGTGAAGTTTTGTAACTTTTTAAAACAATGCTGAAAGAAAAAGTAAAGTGTTTTCCAATAAGCCAGGATACCTTTTCCCTTAAAGTAAGGGTCTTTTTTTTAACCTATTGTTCCTACTCTTACAAATGATATCACCATGATTCACAGGCAGTCTGAGAACACCAGCCTAATACAAGTTGGAAACTATCACTGAGGCAGTTTAATTGTTCAAAGCAAATCCAAAGGAAAGAATACCCTTTGATATCATAGCTGTTATGGCAACTATGCGCTGCTGTGTACACCCACGAACAGCTTTGAAGCATCATGTGAAGTTACAGCAATTCTGTTTAATAAGAAAAAGCAACTTATTGAAACTGAAGTTTTATTGAAAACCATTATTACAGCTTGCAAGAAAGTTAAAAATTGTAATGCTTTCATTTCAGTTAGAAATAGTAACTAACTTGCAACTCAACGTATAAAGCAAATAAGTGATGGCAAAATTGGCACTTCATCATTTTTAAACCAAGTAGTCAACAAAACCATGAGCGGGCACGGAAGTACACAACCTGCTTATGCGATATATACAGCTAAATGAAAACAAACAAAATACTGTTCCTATTAAGAACGGGACAGTGAAGACTTTGGTAGCAAAAACGTGTCTCAGTTTTTAAAAGTGTAGTCTTCAAAAGATACTTCCTTAAATTCAGAGACTAAAAGTTAAACAAAACTATCCTGTTACACTGTTGCAATCAACTGTCTTCAGCTGCATTTCATTGAATAGCTCAGTTCTATTGGAGTTACACAGTGATAACCGGTAAATGTAAGGAGGAGGAAAAAAAAAAATGCGGAGTGGGAACAGTTGATTGTACACAGGAAGACCACCAAGCTGACTGTCACAAAGTTACTGCTCTTCCGGTTCACTGCTGATGTGGAGATTGACTTTCTGGACTTCCAGTTCTTCTGCACTAACCATAGAGGGGTCAATAGCTGCATATCGTGTCCCGTGGAATTGCAGTAAATGTATCTGTTAAATATGAAAAATAATTCTGAAGTTTGGATACGGATATTTGAGGGGAAAAACAATGGCATTATTACCCGCTGTCGTTAACCCAGAGAAAACCCCATCACACTTCTGTACAAGCATGGTATTCAGTTCATATAGGAAGAAATCTAACCCAGCTACTTGGAACACAAGAATTTAAAATTGCATGCAGAGATATCACATTCTTACATATATCACACCCCAGGATATACTATGCACCTTGTTTTTTGAAAGGTAGAATGGAGAAGAAAGATCTTTCCTTATAAAAAAAAGTAACTGAGTAGCAGAAGCTGGGGAGCCAAGCTCGCTCACTGTTCTGTTCCTACGGCTTACTGCAGATTTTACTGTTTAAGCCCAGAAACAGCAAAACCTTCATATTTCTCACATATAATGCACACTCTAGTTTTCCCAAACACAGCTGAAAAAGGTGTGTTGTATGTGAGAAAATATGGTAGTAGGGAAATGAAATCTAGCCAGAGACAATGAGTGTAGCTGCTGTAGAGCCCAACCAGTCCACACCAGCTCTTCTAGGAGCCAGATCCACTACATCCACATAGCTTAAAGAATAACAAGCAAACGGAGGAGGAAGATTGGACTATGATGCTAGGAAGATTTGCATTTTAATGACTTACTTGGATATAGAGATTGACTTCAGCACTTCTACAGAGGTAAGGGAAGTTGCCCCCTGTTTTGAGGTGGGCTCTTCTGGCATTGGGGTATAGCTTATACATTTCTTCCTTAGCTTCAGTTGAAAGTGCACTCTGGTCAAACACCTTGAAAACAAAATCGCAAATCGTCACTCAAACCCACTAGGTCTTTTGAAGAAACTTACTGTAAGCTACAAATAAGCTACCATTGGAGTTACCTTAACTTCACTGTCCTATCCCTTTTATGCTGCCTTCTCAGCTTCTTTGTGGTGCAATGTTCATCACACAGTGAAATCTAACTTCAAGAATAAAGCTACAATAGTACTGTATAAATTACACATTCGCTAAGGACTATTTGAAACATAAAAGGAAGTAAAGCCTGGCAATAAGTCTCTCCTGTTAATCACATATGCTTGCTAGCATTACAGTCAGGCTTCAGGGTGACACCAAAATCATTAGAGTTGGAGAACATATATATTGTTTTAAGTTTACAGGCAGGCTGCCAAACTATGCTTGCAAAAGGTTAGACTGCCCTGAGCTCAGGTTGTACTTGCAAGACACCCCATGATAATTTTACCTTTAATTCACTGTACAGAATAATCCATAGAGGACAAAAGAGATTTAACACAGAATTAGATCTTCCAAGTATTTAAAATCACTCATGGAACTTCCAAGTCCCACCCAGGAAAGATGCGAGTTTCCAATACATAAAGGAAAATGCACACAAAACAAGATCAACTTACATCCATGATAGTTACAGGAATGTCTCGAATTTTATGAGGTTCCACATAGGAGTTCTGGCAATTAAGGGTAAGTCTTGAAGCTAACTCACTCTGGCCAAGGCTTTCCAGCTTAATAAAGGAAGTGAAAATTAGAAATTAAAATTTCATTTTGGCAAGTTTATAGGTTTTTGGCTTTGGTTTCTCAACACAGCAGCTATTGGCCACATCCCAAAAAGAGAGAGCCCAGAAAACCACTTCTCTCTGAATGTCTCCAAAATATATATAAATACAAATGGGAGATCTTCCTCATCTTGCATCGTGATAGTATCCCCACAATGCAGAAATAACTATGTTCATCTTGACTGAAGCATGGGACCCCCACTGCTTCACATGTTGCTTCTCTAGATGTTAAGGTACATGGCACTTCCAACTAGGACAACGTTTTTCTTCATTGGAGTTGAGGATTTCTCTAGAAGTGCTTAACATACCTATAAAAACCACACTCAGCAGCCACTTACCCTATCAACCATGAAATCAATTCCATCTGCCATTTCAGGATCAACAGGACCAGATGCAAAGTTTCCAAGAACAATCTTCTTCAGCATAAATGCAGGCATTAGCCAAAAACTGAAATAAAAACAGATCATACAAATATTTAGTTAATCTAATCAAGTGGGTTTTTTTGCAAGACACGACGTGTACAATCACAAAATAAGCGTTAAAGATCTCATGGATGAATGATAGCGCCTACTGAAACAACAGACTGCTTTCTAAGGCTGCTAAATTTCTTATCCAGCAAGAGTGTATTTCACCCCCCACACCTTTCACACTTTCTTGTATGCAAGGTTTGATTAGGCTTTAGCAGAACAACAAATGTGTAGCTCTGATGCCATCTTTCATAAGTCTGGTCATGAGTCACAAGAGTTCACGGTAGAAAAAAATAAAAAATAAAAAATCTCCAAGCCTAGAATTAAAGATTTCAAAACCCAGATTGCAAAAAGCATGCAGTTCCTTTGTAATTTGTCTTGTTAAATCATTAATATTTTACCATTTATTTCCCCCTCCCCCATCACCTTATTCCTTCTCTGCTCCCAAATTGCTCCCAGCCCAAATGGCTAGCACTCTGTTTAAGCTTTTCTCTGATGTTTCAGGATGTTACTGGAAAAATAGTAGGCTCTTAGCATGGCAGCTTCTTTTTTTTTTTTAAGACTTCCTCACCTGTTTGCAGTCCATGTCTGGTTAAATATAGAGGTGTCACTGAAGGCATTACAAAGGATCAACGATTGAACTCTGGGAGACTTGTATGTGTATTCAGCAAATTTTTGAGCCAAAAAGCCTCCCAAAGAAGCCCCAAAAAGATGGACCTATTTCAAAATCAAAAAAGTACATCTGTAATATAATAAACTTCAAATTCATCCCCCCAAACCTGTGCATAACATTACAAAAATGCAATGATAAACCTGTTAAATCTTATCCCTGTCCTATACTTTAAGTCTGTTGGGAACAAAGTTCAGAGTTCTTTGTTTTCTAAAAGAATCTAGAACTCCTCCACTTCAAGTTACAGTACTTTTATCTGCTTACATGCTACATTTTTTAAAGAAAGATTAACCTTCATAGTTAACAAAAAACTTAATTAACCAAGATATGAGGTACACCAGAAAACAGGGATCAACATGGCCAAAGTTAGAAGTTTTAGACAGCATTCCTAGTTTTGAATGTCTTGTTTAAGAAAAAAAAGCTTGCATCACAGCCCTAAGAGAGTTTTTGCTTAGTAGTTCTTAATAAACTCCAGGCTTTTTTACTGAACATTTGTAACCACACATTAGTTGCTAATCTCAGGGTACGAACTTTATCCAGCTGCAGATGGTCTAGCAGTTTTCTGAATCCATCGCAGAACTCAAGGTGGTCCCAATACACTGGATACTGCAACTAGAGTATGAGGATAAAATTAATACAGTGATTAGTAAGGGAATGAAGGTGTTCTTTCATCAGCCCTTCTCATAGCTCCTGTCTGTTCAGAAAAAAAAGTCTTACACATTAGCTTGTACTTTCAGCAAAAACAAAGAACCTAGACATGGTACTGAATAGCATGATTACTGGATAAAGAGCAAAATCCCCTCATTATGTTGCACAAAAGTGGCACAAATAAAACCATTAGCCAGCACAAAAAGATGGAGCGATTTGGAACTACTCTATTTGCATAACCTAAGCTTTCACTAAGAAGTTTGGATCACCACATGCTGAATTCACTGCAACAGAGACAGACTTCAAGACAATCTTTTAAGTAGATTCAAAGGACTGTGACTTAATATTTGCAGCTATGCAAGCTACAAATTATCTGCAAGATAAAGGATGACACCCCCTCCGGAAATACACAGCATAGCTGCTTTGGAGAAGAGAAGCATACTAAGTAGTCTCTTTCTGGAGCATCAGATATGGGTTATGGCTGGAAGAGACAAGACTGACCAGTATCAGACCTCATTGACTTGTCAGAATTCGTTGCATATAAACGCATTTTTATTTACAAAAGCAGTGAGCACTGCCTGACTGTGAGGAGCTAAAGGTAGGAATTATAGTGGAAGCAGCCATTTAAAGATGGAGGAACCAAGACAGAAGCAGTCAAAAAAAAAAAAAAGATGGTTCTGCCATGACATTCAAGGTAGGGTCCCAACCCATCGCTCCACTAGGAATAAGTCACTCAAGCAGTTGCACGTTAGGTTACTCATTAGCATAGAGATACCAGGCAAAGCTTCTTAAAACGTAGTGGGTAAATAGGTGTTAAGTTGCACCATGCTATGGCTGCCTTCCAGAGAAAACAACTACTATGATTGTTTTCCTGTATTGTAGACCTGGAGACAGAGCAAGTAGCTATTGTACTGAAAAGAATGCTAGCAGCTGCTTTAAAATCCCCCTAGCAATAAATCTTAAGAAATGCATGTGATCTCAAGATCATCCAGAACTCCAGGTGCTCAAAGCATAGAGGGGAAAAAATATATGAAGTCAAAGAGCATCTGTAAAAGTGTTTCATGTACTCCCTTTGTAAATGCACAGAATGCCAGGGCTCAATTTTGCATGTTCTGTACCTCAGGAACATGCCTTAGCATAGCTGTTCTGTGATTTCGTTATAAAAACTGAACAGACCATTATGATGCCGCTGAACTGACTGTATTTACAGTAACAAAAATAAATCCACACAGGATGTTGGAGGTTGCACTAAAAATACTCACAGCAATAACTCTGTAACCCCATCCAGTCAGGGCCAAGATCTGCTGGAAAAACACATCTGCAGTTCCACTTACAGGTGGAAGAAATATGAGGGGGCATCGGATGCTCTTGGGTCCTGCATCATATAACGACCAAACTTTGCTGTCATCATCATCTACTATGATCTGGGAAAAGAAGAGCATTTTAAAAGGAGTTATGAAGCCCATTATTCCTTGGGATTGGTTTGCCTACAGCTATGTTCTACATACGTTTCAGGTGTCTGGCTCTCATACTATAGTGCATAAGATTTTTTTTAAGGTGTCCCCCCACACCTCTTTGTTTCTCTTCACAATAACTTTTACTCCATCCTATTATACGTGGTGTTTACACTGCCTGCCGAACATGCCTAGACACAGAACTGCTGTGGCAAAACCGTGTAACCAAGTATCTAAAGCCACTCTGCTCAGAGGTCATATCACTATAATAGATAGTGATTTGTGGAAGTCCTCACTGCATCAAAGGATTTCATTTCACAATTACCAGAAGGAAGTCATAGTGGCTTAGGAATGAAACGGTCCTTCACAAATTGCTCCAGGAAGGATTTCTCTCTCTCTCTCAGACATAAGAGTTACATAAACACGCAACATAAACATGATCTACTGAATAGATTAAATCAAAATATGAAAATTTACACAAAGTCAAAGGAGCAGCAAGATCATGTACAAACAAGTCAGGATCTCAGGAAGTAGCGTACCACTACCAGACAGAGCATGCTTGGCCCAGAAGGAACTTGGCTTCCAAAGTCTAGACTAACTATCCAGGGGGTAGCTGGAATATCAAGTGTAATAATTACAGACTGGTAAAAATCACCCTCTGAATGACTGGAGGACAGCTTCATTTCTTGGCACCAACATAGGGCTGTGGGAGCAGATCCAGATTTCTCCAGGTCCGACTTGGTCCTAACCATGCAGTTAGCCCAATAAGAGATACCACCCACAAACATCTTTGCCTCTCACAGATCTGGAGGGTAGTCAGGGATAGCGGACGGAGCAGACCAACTACAGATCACTAATTTGAAACAACCATGTCCTATCAGAAGAGGGATGCTATACAGAGCTTACTCAAAGCAGCACCACACCAAGCTGCAGTGGGACGGCAGGAGTTTTTGCTGTGAAGGAGGCATTCACTGCAACATTCAAGGGGAGGACAGGATCTGCTCTCCACCGTCAGAACTGCTGCACACGAGCCTCATGTAAGGTCTGTCCGATGCTAGGAACTCAAGTCACGGGAATGAGGGCCCTGGGTGAACGGTACCTTTGAAAAACAGGAGTTTGAAAATTCCCAGTCCCTCCTGTTGCTGAGAAGTACTTCACGTTTACAGTGTTTGCTTTTCAGATGTACCACTTGATGCTTAGGAGTCTCCTTTACTGTTACAAGGCTCACCTTTGGTACCCGACCACAGGCCAAACTAACCACGGAAACTCCCAGATAAAATCTACCCCATACCACAGCAGGCCCACCCCAGAATCTGATATATTCCAACTCTGAACCACTTTCTATAAGCAGCCCTTCTCTTGATTCCTGGAGAACAGCAGATCACAAATCCCTAGATCTGCCTGGCTCACTGCAAGTCTGCTCAGCATAAGGCTCAGAGGACATGTGAGAGTCCCATGTTAGCAGCAATTTTTGTGATGTTTCCAGAACAGTTCAGACATGGCTTAGGGCCAAGACTTCAGAGCACTTGGCGTCACAGACAGACTTGCACGTCTGCAGTTCAACTTGCAATTCACAGCTGCTCTGTAAGATTGACTTGAATCTATTCATTGCAGCCATCTGCATCTGAAACAGGAGCCTAGCTTTAATTCTAAAAAGAATAACAATAACTTGTCCTGAGCACTTTATTCTAGGATACTAGCAAGTGTTAAGAGAGAATTAAGGCTGAGTACAAGTGGGAAGGAAATGAAGGGCCAGAAATTAAGTTATTTTCCTCACCGCCAGACAATGAATATGGAGCATGCAGGGCACCATGAACTTGTCCCACCTGAAAATAGCCATTTAACACAGCTTTACTGCATAGTCCAGTGGTTCTCAGCTTTTGTAGAGTCAGACAGGACCTCTCCATCACTTTTTTTTTTTTTTTTGGAGGTGGCAACACCTCCAATTGAGAACAACTGTTGGTGCTGCCTCAGTTTGTGACACAGCAAACCACGGAGGGGACAGCCGACATAGCAGCAGGCAGCGTAGGGAGCAGAAAGCAGAGCAACAAACCGGGCAGGGGGAGGGGATAAAGGTGGCACTCTGGGAGGATATGGGACTGATTTGTGTAATACCTGCCAAAAAATTTCCACCCCCCTCTTCCCATACTGCTTTATAACAAGCTCAACTGATGCAAGCTTATCTTATGAGTTAATCTAAACTCCACTGAATTATTTCAGCTGAGCCAGGATTTCATTCTATGGATCCAAGCAGCATACACTTCCTGACCATAAGTTAGTCAGTGATATTCACTGCTCCCTAGCAGTGCACTGCACTGCAGTTGTACTCCTCCCCCCATTCAGCACTCATGAAACACTTTATAGCCTCAAGCTCCCTCTGCCCCACTTCACACTGAAGGAAGCTGTGGGACATGCACTTCACATGACAGTTGCACAGGAAGTGCTTGCAGATTAGATCATACGCAAGAGCTCTCAACTTCTGTCCTGTGCCTTAGACATGAGCCACCCTCTCCCACACTGCACATGTTGTGGGCGTGACTTACACAGCACTTTTCTCTGGCAGATTACAAACCAACTGGAGGAATCGCTTCTCATCCCCAAGACAGCTGCCTGCCAGGTGAAATGCCTGAACCAGTCTGCTCCAGAAGCCCCATCAGGGTTAAAGAGTGAAAGGGAACAATGAATCCTCCCATCGGACCACATGGTGGGTATTAGAGAGGCAGAATGTTTATCTAAGCTTGAATTCAGCATACCAGAACAAACACTCCTGGACTTATAAATGTGCCCCGGGCACTTTAGTAATCCCAGTGAGTCAGGAGCAGAGCTACAAACAGCAGCTCGGGGAGGGAATGAAAATTCTGTCTTTAAACATTTATTTTTCTCACTTCTCCCAGGAAGAAGGCCTCCATCCAGTTATGATTTCATAGACATTAGGGCTGGAAAGGACCTTGAGAGATCATCAGATCCAGCCCCCTGCCCAAGGGGGAGGAAGTCAGCTACACAGTAGGGGCGGGGGATACAAGTGGCAGGGATAACTCATGACTGAAGCAGGACAAACCTAGAATCTCTAAATCCAGTGCTTTTCAACCTTTTTTGTATCAGGACCCATTTGTAAATGAGGGCCAGTCCCAACCCAGTGCCCCTCACTCCCTACCTGCTATCCTCCAGCCTCCCAGTGTACTGGGGGAGACAGGGTGGGCAAGCAACCCCTCGCAGGCTGGAACTCTGCTAGCTTGCAAGGGAAAAGCTACTGTTTCCCACATTTTTCTATTTTAAAGGAGACTACATCTTTAAAGTTTGGGCACAACCCTTTCACATATTCCTGGGACCCACTTTTGGGTTGTGACCCATGGGTTGAGAAACCCCACTCTAAGACACTTCCGCCCAAAGACATCTCCGGGGTTCCCAGGCCCCCAAAGCTCTTCATAATTAGATATGGTGAAAGTCAATGCAATAGTGAAGAGAGGAGAAGCTTCACTGATGGCAGGAAGAAAATATTTCCCCCTCCCTCTTCACCAGATGTCATCTCCTCCAAAGCTGCACCTTCAAGTTTGAGAGCTATGGATATATTTATCTACCGTTTACTTGGAGAAACCACATGGTTTCATCTCTACATCACAAGATACATAGCTGGCTTCAGAGTCCTTCTGGAAAGCAGTGCTTTTTTGCAAATCTTTTGCAACACTGGCAGCTCACAGCAGAAGTTATAAGAGGGTTGCACACACCAAACACTTCAGTTCCTCACCAAGCTTACAGAGAAGAGCCTAAGCAAGAGAGGAAGGTGGCTGGATACAACAGAAGCTATCAGAAGAGCCTGTCATTATAGAAGAAAGAGAGTTTCTTCCTTCAGCATCCCCAGTGCATCTTTCTATAGGTGGGACTCCAGGAAGCAGCCTGGATTCCATGAAGATGAGAAGAGCTCTATATAAAACCAAACCAAACCAAACCAAATCACATTGATGGGAATGGAAGTCAGAGCTGTAGGCGGCAGCAGCAGCAGCATCAATGCAGGGCAGGCAGCTAAACTGCACTGCCAATTCCTAACTTCAGAATAAAAAATGACCTGCCACAACTGCTGACAAGCACAGCTCTCCAGCAGACTGCCAAAGCTCAGATGGCACCAGGAACCCAGCAGAGTTTACTTCAAGAAGAGTTACGTCAAAAATAAAAGCATCACACCAGGCACAATGGTAACGTGGGTCACGTCAGTAGACATGCCAGGCTGCGAGTCATGTAAAGCAGTCATTGGAGTTCCAGCAAAGATGCTGGATGAAGCAAGACACTGCGCAGGGGTCTGTGGGCAGGATCCAAACTGGAGTCAGATTGTTCCAGCCCACAGCTCCAAAACATTGCTGACCACTGGCTTAGACAGTTCTCAGTACTGCACAGCATGGTCCTTGTGAAATAAGGCTCTATTTCATAACAAATGATATAAATGGTACGTACCTTTTTAAGAGGAACTGTACTTCTGAACCAGTTATAGTCAGGAGAGACTTTAATCTCTCCCATGATGTTTAGATGAAACTTAGGTAAATCTGAAACAAAGATATGGCACCTTTTAGACCGAGAATGTAGGTTCCCACTAAGCCACTACATCAAAGCCTTGTATATACAGAGAATCCTTTCATGATGAAATCTGCTTTTACCTCTTATCAGCTGGCTTCTAATGTGTGTCAAGTTTGCTTATCCGTAGTTTTAATTAGAAGCTAAAGATGTTCAGGAGATGCAATCACTAGAATGTTTTAATATACTAACCCTCTAATTATGAACTGATGGAGCTTTTTGGGATAAAAAGGCAGCTTTTCCTTACAGACCATTCCAATGGAGCAGCTCCTGAAAAGGAAAGATAGTATTTCAGGGTTTAACTTGTTTTAAAAGGTGGATGTTTTTATCATCGCTTCCATTCATCTTTAAACAGTTCAGAAAAGAGGCTATATATGCCCATGTATTTCATACTTTGCCCTCCAATTATTCAAGTATACAAGACACATGCTGTAATTCAACTGTAACTAATATAAGCGTTTCTTGAAAGCAAGCTTCAACACTACCTCCATATTACTCAATACCTGTTCTACAGAACAGTCAAAGCTTCAGGGCTTCTCTTCATGGAGAAGCTGACCAAAACAGCAACGTCCAACAGTTGTTCTGCATAATTAGTGTTTTTATTCCAAAATTTAAAAACTTATTCCAGAAAAATCACTATTTTCCCAAACCAAAGTAATAATTCTAAAATTAAAACAGAGTTTATTCCAGAAGTGTCCACACAAGGAGCTCTATTCTGAAATAGCCTTTGTAGACAGAGTATTCCCACTACAGCTAATTCCCCCCAGACAAAGCAGCATTAACAAGATTACCCGTATATTGAGGTTTCATGTTCTATATAGGACACAATTTGTTTGCAATAATGAAATTAAGACTAGCCTACTGAAACACCATGGTACTGATAGATTAAGCTCTTCTGTTTGTATACCAAATAACACTGGATAATTCTTAAAACTGGGGCTATATTCTGACTGCCTGTAACCTATTGCTTGAAAGGGAAATTCTGCCCCAGAGATTCATTTCATTTCACACTGTGTACAGAGCATAACAAAGCAAGGTGTTTGCTCTTTTAATCAAATATTCAGATATAATTAAATGGGCACCGACTCATTTCTAGTCAGAATTGCTATGTATTCCACTCAATTTCTCTATGCAGACAAGACCCTAAACGAAGGAAATTCACCTCATCTGTTTCACCACTATACAAAAAAAAAAAGTGATTAAGATACAGCTCTTTAGAATTCAATCCCATTTTGCTAGTTTATAAACACTTGGAACAAACCGTGAAGAAACACTTACTAGAAATATGAAGTACATGCCTCTTACCTACTATTTTCCGAACTGCAAAAAGTATTTCATTTTCACTGCATCGCAAATATTTCCAGATTGGGTGAGAATCTCACCCTACTGGGTTGACTGGTGTTTCAATTTTGGATAAATTCCTGCTTGCGTCAAGTATTTTACCACTTGTGCTAGCCTGGCAGCACATAAAAGTTGGTGGAGAGCAAACACCGCCTCCAGCCAACAGACTGGCGAGTGAAGCAGGCTCACAGAATATTACTGGAACAGGAGGACAGCTGGTCATTAGTAGAATGAACTGCTCTCTTCTTTTTGCTAAATCCCCTGCCTAAATCTGGATTAGCCATTACACAAAAAACAAACAGTTTTGGAAATAATGCTGCAATGATATGCTGCAGAAATTGCGAAAGCAAGCAAAACATACACAGACACCTTAATGCAAGAGTAGTGTATGCTTTACACTGTATTTGAATTTATTATACAGTTGTGGCCAGAAGCCCAAGTCAGGATCTGGGTCCCACTGTTTGAGCACATAAGCAAATTCTTTAGAGAAATGTAAGAAAGCATCTGTTTAGTTTGATGACAGGACTGAGCACTAAAGAAATGGTTTCATTCATCACAGGATTGTGAGCCAATTCCAGCTATTCTCTGCTCTCCCTTCTCTTGCTGCCTGTGATTGTATTAGTGCCATTAAATTCTGGCTAGTGCAAGGCATTAATTGGCAACTTTGGAGATGGAGTTATTCTAGAGAATAGGATTGGAACAGGCATTTCTCTTTACTATCCTCATGGTCTTGCCAACATACCTGAACACCAATCTGCAGGGGCCCCTTATAAGACTCCAAAGAATCAGCCTCCACACCTTTCAACCCTGGGCTCCTATCAAGATCGTTACCAAAAAACCTAATTGGCATTAGCTGTGGTTTGTCTGAAGCAGAGAGCTACCCAATAAGAACTGAACCCAGACTCCCAAGCTCAGACAGCAACTACCACACACCACAAATTACTGCCCCTTGACTTGTGCTCCAAGCTTAGAGCTATTTTGCTCTATGCTTGCACCCCTTCCGATTTTGCTGTATGCACTGCTACAACATAATGTCAGCAATAGGAAATTCAATTCCTGTGAAGCTCCTGAGCAGCGCAGGCAAGTCTCCACAGAAATACAATGTTAAAATCCTCATAGGTGAATAACCATCACAATTAAAGCTTAATCATGACACTTCGCTGGTTATCCAATTTCCCAGCTCATTCAAATGCTGGAAACATAATCCTTGGAGCTGTCCAGAATTGTGCCACAGACTTCCTTTAAAAAAAACCCAAACGAGTTTCAAACACCAATTTGTTTAAGGAAAACACTGCCTCTTTGTCTATGTCCCAGGACAGAAATTAAACACCTGGTAAATTATTAGCTGTGAACAATCCACCTCACACCAGCAGCCCCTTTCTGTTACTACATGCTCCAGAGTGCTTGTAAGTCTGGTGCTAGCACCGCGCCGTCCCCAGGACCAGCGGAGCAGCAGCCGCCCCTTCCTCCAGCGCACACGCGCCACCCGGTCCGACACATGCAGCAACGCGGCCCTGGCCCCCACTTCTGCGCCCCGGGGGGACGGCGGCAGGAGCAGCCACTGCCCCTTCCTGCCGCACGCTCATCTGCTGCAGGACGGGCACGACGGGGCTGCCGCCAGGGTGGGGTGACAGGGCAGTAGCACAGGCCCTGTCCCCTCCCTACACTGCCCCTGCCCGGCCTGTGCTCACACCCCACAGACGGGAGACAGGGACTAGTCACCCCTCTGCCCAGCCCCACTTCAGGGCCAGGCCTGCGCCCAGTGCCCCGCCAGCGCAGGCTCATCCCCAACTCCCTAGCCCACGCCCATCCCAGCCCATGCCCACCTCCCGCCTTGCCCAACCCAGCCTATGCCAACCCAGCCCTTGCCCTTTCCCATTCCCATCCCCCCCTTGCCTGGCCCCCATCCCACCGTACCGGCTCCCCCTCACGGAGGAGGGAGTGGGGAAAGAGCCCACTCCGGTCCTGGCCGCGACTTCCGGGTACCGCCTTCCCGCGGGAGCCACGCGCCGACCACGTGACCACGCACAGGGGCGGAGCAGGGGGCGGCGGCCATTGCTAGCGAGGCGGGAGGGGGCGGTGGGCCGCCATTGTTACTGAGGCACAGCCCGGGCGGGGGTAGAGTGCGCAGGCGCGGGTGCCCGGCGCGGCCGTTGCGGCGGAGCATCATAAGGCTACTGCAGGAGTGGCCTGGGGCCCCTTCTTCTCTTTTCCGGGTGTCTGAGCCTTCAGGGTGTGCCCAGGGCTTCTGAGTGCCCTCAGGCAGCTCAGGACCCTTGGAGGCTGTTTTTTTTTTTTTTTAAGAAAATGGAGTCTGGTCTTCCTAGTGCTAACAGGACTCGGAGAGCTGGAGCTTTGGGAGGGCGCCAAGGAGCGTGAGGCCTCCAGAGAGCCAGCTCTGAGCCCCATATCCTTGAAAGCCTGCCCCTTTCCAGCAGCGTTTTACCCCCTGGCTAAAGCTCATTGCTGAGGGGCGACGGTGGGATACATGTGGTCGAACGGTGGCTCAACGAGGGGCTGTTGCGTGCCTTGAGATCCTTCCTGGGGCGCCGCAGATCGTTAGTGCTGCTAGGTCATGATTCAGGAGAGAAATGCTGTTTGCACGCAGGGATCCAGTGTTAAGCCATCCTGACTTGTTGCAGGGTTTCTTGATTCTTTGCAACAGGGCAATGGCTCTTGTTTTTCTATAGTCAAACAAGTGAAAGCTGAGAGCTGGCATTTTCTGTGGGAGGCTTTGAGCCTATGGGGGGGACCTCGAGTCTGACAAGGTGGAGAACCGCTGTGCTAAAGATCAAGGTCCAAACTCTGCTCTCCTGTGCAGACTTGCAGCTCTAGTATTGTCAATGGAGGTATCTGCCCACCTGATGCCACAGATTTGTTGGTTCAATTTTTACAAAAGAAGCTGAGGAAAGTTATGTTTTTCTCGTTTTCAAGCTGGCCATTTGGGTTTAGATAGCGATGAATAGAACTTGATGTTTTTCAGTGAATTTTGGCTGGTCCATAGGCCGTATCTATCCTGGTGCGAGCTGGCTCCAGTCACCTTATCTGATTTTTGGATGGCTGCATAGTTCAAATCTACAGAACTGAGATGGCAGACTCGTTTAATTTGGAGGTAGTTGTGCTTTGAAAGTGGGCAGTGGATTTATATTTTCCAGTAGGCATAGCAAGGACCGGGGGAAAAAAATCATTGACTAATTTTATAGAGCAAGTGTATGTGCAGCTGTTGTGGCATAAACCCACCAGATGGCTGTATCTGGAGAACTTAAAAAAAACAAACCCATAGTTGAATACCGTTGAAAAGTATTTTAACATCAAGAAAAGAGGTGTCTACAGAGAACAACTCTTCCCTCAGCCATGGCTACACATGCAGGAAGCCTCAGATAAAATGAGATCATACTTTGGACATTACAGGAACTGCCAAGAGTAATAAAATGGGGTTGTGTTGCCATTTCCCTGCTCCATGCACATATCATTTTGAACTTAGCCATGCCCCTAAAGGGAATATTTGGATCTAAATTTGTAAACCAGAATAGTTTATTGCTAACAGAAGTTTTGAAAATGGTTTCTTGAAGGGGTTTGTTTTGTTTGGGTTTTTGTTCTCCTGTGTATGGAAAAGAAAAGTAATGAACTGTTAACTGCCACCTACCACAGGGGAAAAAATCACAAATGCAGTATGATAAAACAGAAGTCTGCGATCTCTTGAACGCTGATACACTTGTTGAACTTTTCACACAACAGTTGTCCTGACTTCAACAGTACTGCTCATTGTATATACGCTATTCACATGTGCAAGTGGTCACTGCATTGGGGCCCTGGCTTATATGATGCATTTCATACAAATTCTCTCCTCAAACATCACACTGGTAGCTTTTCTACTGAGGGCTTCTGGACTGTTTGGTGAGCTGGGCCTGTGTAAAAATATATTCCATAATGCCGTGTTGTATGTCAAGGAAAATGGTCATAGCTATGAAATAGGGAGATGTATCCTTCAATGCAACATCCCTGAAAAGGTTCTAAGATTTGAGGGGTTATAGTGGAGAAGCAACTTGGTGTCAGCATCTGCTGTAATGCAATAGCTGACAGGTTTAAAGAAGCCAGACTCAACAATGATATCTTTTCTAAGACACCCAGGAGATCACACAACGCCAGCGGACTTTCCTTATGCCTGAAGAAAGGTGTTTGTGCCTAAAAGCTTGCAGGGAACAATTTTTACAACTATTTAGTTCGTCTATTAAAATATATCACATTTACCCAAAGAATCTTGTATCCCTAGATCCATGCACAGGAGAGTAGTGAGGAGGAGCAGGAAGGGTGATTTTACCTCTCTAAAAGGTCATATATGCTCTCAGCTTGAAAATTGTTCTAGTAGAGTTACCAGGTCATTGACACATGCATGTTGAACTGAGTAGGTAGAGTAAATAGGGCTGAAGCTAAGATCTCTGCCTTTTCTTGATTGCAAGTCTTCTATTTGGATATTACATGTTAGCACTATTAGATCTTTTGCTTATAACTTGGGGAAGCATCCAGAAAGGAGGATTATGTATGCCATGTCATTCAAAATCCAAAATATTTTTTCAGTCAAATATAGAACAACTATAGAAGAACATTACACAGCACAGTGAAGTTGTTCAAGGCAACAGAATGATGGCGATAGGGTTTTAATGGTGTTTCTGAAGGGGCCTGCTGTGTTTTGATTTTGGATCTCTTCTCAGAAATGTTCTGTTCTAGCGTTAGGCAGAAGGCAGAATAGTGCTATGGAGTAACTCAATCAGAGATGCGTAGCTTGAGCTTTTATGGGACTGAGCTCACTTCATCAGCTGCCACTGTTAACACTCTGGGTTGCAGTGATTTTGTTCTCATTTTTTTTTTGCTCAGTTAACATTTTTTTCCCAAGTTTGCCAGGAGCTGGCTTCCTTTGCAGCTTCATCTTGTACTAATTTTTCCCTCAACTCTGGTCTGCAGTGCCTCAAGTGGTCACTAGTAGCTTGCAGTGAAAGTCAGTGATCACTGCCCTGGGGTAAGGATTCTTGTGGCTGAGATCTGTCGGACCAAGTGCATGCGCAAATGAATTCTGTCATAGGAAACCATTCATGTCCAAGCTGTAGATTCACCAGGCTGGGAAAGTCATGGTTATTATGTATGTTGAAGAAGTGAATCAACTGAACACTGTGACCAGTTCTGGTCCCCACTTCTCAAAAAGAATATAGAACTGGAGAGGGTCCAGAGAAATTCGGCAATCAGGATCATGAATGACTGGTGTCTCCCCTGACTGGGGGGGCACCAGGGTGGTGAGCGGGGACTGCCCACAGATGCCATCAGCAGTGTGTGTGTGTGTGTGTGTGTGTGTGTGTGTGTGGTGGGGGGAGTGCAAGCGGTGACAACCAGCAGAAGCCCTTGGTGGTGGCCAATCTCGGGGGGGGGGGGAGGCAGGACACATGCCTCCCCCCAACTGTGCCATCCTTACACATCGCCTATGATCAAGATGATCAGTGGTATGGAGGGGCACTGTAAGTTCGGCAGTCAGGATCATGAATGACTGGTGTCTCCTGAGACCCCGGGGGGGGAGGGGGGGACTGCCCGCATAAGCTGGCAGCAGCTTTGACGGAGGTCAATCTCGGTGGGGGGGGGGGAACACGTGCCCCCGTGTGTTGCTTATGATCAGGATGATCAGTGGTATGGTGGGGCTTCTGGCTGAGAAGAGAATAAAGAGCCCTATTCAGTTTAGAAAAGGGGGGACATGATAAAAGTATACAGGTTTCCCTCCCAACCACTGGGGTTAGGTTCCTGAAAGTTCCCCCTGGTTGGCAAGACAAAAAGCTCATGGGAAAAATGGCAGCCACAGCCACGAAAAACCGTGGTTACTCAAAATACCGTGCTAGCCAAAATGGTGTATATATATAGAATATTAAGTGTGGATACTCAAAACCGTGGTTGGCGAGGGAAACTCGTACAAAGAAACTAAACGGTGAAGGGAAACGAAATAGGAACTTAATAGTTATTCTCACAACACAAAAACTAGGGGTCGCACAATGAAACTAGTAGGTTGTGCGCTTAAAGCTAACACGAGGAAGTTCTTTTCACCCAGCAGCAAAATGAAGCGCGGGGCTCAGCACGCGGCCCGGGGCTGACTCAGCGCTCTGCCAGCCTGGCCACGTGCAGGCTGCGAGCGCTGAGTCACACCTTGCGCCCGCTGTCAGCTCTTCGCCCCGCGCACAAGCGTGACCCTCACATCCTCCCGTCCAGCGGCCCACAACTTCCGGCATGCAGCGGTCCCGGTGGCCCGCCATGCCCTGCGCCTATCTGCTCCCCGCCACGGCGCCTACGCACCCCAGAAGGCCTCGCGCGCTGGGCCAAGCAGCCGGCGGGTGCGGGGGCCCGCGCGGGGCCTGTCGGGAGTTGTAGTTCACCGGGGACTGGAAGTGCCGTTCGTGACGCCACAGAGCGCTGGGCGCGGCGACGGGCGGTGTTTATCGGACGGGCCTAGTGCGGCGGGGCCGCGGCCCGGCGGCGCCATGTCCGGCTGCAACACCTGCGCCGCCGCTGCGCGGCTGCTCGGCTCCTCGCTGCCCATGGCGCACAGAGGTAACCGCCCCGGGGCCGCTCAGCGCCTCCCGCGGGGCCGGCCTCGGCCCCCGCCCAGGGCTGCAGCCCCCTCCGCCATCTTCCCCCGGGTGGGGGGGCATCGTGGGGGGTGTCGCTTTTAACACCTCTGCACTTTATTATTACTATTATGTGCCTCATGGGGGCGTCGGTTTAAAAATCTCTGCACTTCAATATTATTAATGTTAATGAAAAATAGTTGCAAAATTGTTCTTTGCAAGATTCCAGGCACACCCCCTCCCCCCCCCCCCCCGTTCAGGCATCAGGAGAGTCCTTTTTTTGAGCATGTGGTTTTTAACTTAAGGGCCTACAACGTGTGTCAGGGCCTGCAGCCGCCTGCGAAATCATCCCTAAACCTTGCGCAGAGAAGCCAACTCCCGCGCTCGTCCCGTTCGGGCCGTTTCTGGTTCTTGCTGCCAGTCCTGCTCCAGCCAAAAGCTTTTCACATTGCACAGTGTTGGTAGGACCCTTAGTCCGGCACTTCCTGTGGTTCGAAGGGCCACTGTCAGGTAGGTCGGGCCTTACAAAATTCAACCGAGTCTGCTGCAACCCGAATGAAACATTAATAAATCAGAATTGGGTTTTGCTCAGGGGTTCAACTCGTCTCCATGGTTGCGTGCTTGTGTCCGCAAATCGCGCTTCCTGTGAAAGTTTTAGAGAAGACTATTTCTTATTTGCTATATCTTGGTGACCGCAGTGGTTATCATGCATCTTTGGTACTTGGGTTTGGCACTTAGTCTTAAATCCAGGAGTGATTTCTCTGTCGTACCAAAGATAGTTTATTTAGTGTGACCACAGGAAGGACCTGGGTGTAATTTTCTGTTCTGCTCTAAGCTCATGGTGACGGCTGCGGCAGTTAGATACCAGAAACTTTGCGGATCAGCGCTTGTCTCTTGGACCTCAGTTACTCATCTACAGAATGATGCCTTTTTCACCATTTCTTTTCTTGCCAAGGTTTCAAGGATATATGCCAAAAAAAAAAAAAAAAAAGTAAGTGCTCAGATACTTTGGAATAGCAGTAAGGGTGGTGGTGAAGGTAATCAGTATCTGGAGCGTACTGGATTTTAGGTATCAACTGTGGACCTACAGCAGCAGTCAAACATGGTAATAACTGGGACAGAGAGGGGGGTTTTTAATTTTAAACATTTTTTGATATAGCTGAATGCTATAGTTTTGTTTAAAGCGTGTGTGTGTGTGTGAGAGAGAGAGAATTTCTGAATAGTTAGAAAGGAAGATTTCTGAATTTCTCAAAGCCATGGCTGAAATATGGAATGAAAATGTAACTGTATTTGATGGGAGCGTGAAATATTCCTAGTAAAACTGCCTTTTGCAGTTAGTTTTATTTGGGCAGGGGGCTGGACTCGATGATCTCCCGAGGTCCCTTCCAGCCCTGATGTCTATGAAATCTATATGAAATCTGTGAAATGTAAATAAATATGCATGTGGTAAAATTCCTATTCTATTGGAATGTGTACTGTAATATTTCTTCAAAAATTTAATTTTAAAATTGCAGCATTGTAAAAAGTCTTCTCCATGTTCATTCGGCTAACTTTTCCTCTTCAGCCTGCTTATATCATCCTGAACCCCTTGTGGGAGAAAAGATGAGCTTAACAGCATGCGCTGAAGGCCAAACAAGCAGGTGTCTCTGCGACCAAGAGGAGAGACCAGAAGGCATTTTACCACCTTGGGCATCTCACTTAATGTGCTGTGTCGACTACATGCCACCTCTTCTGTCGAGTGCAGGTGATGACACTGTTATCTAGAATGTGTCATTGGCTGTGGTATCAAGGCTAAGGCCAAGCAATAGATATCAAAACCCTACAAAATCTTGTAAATTGATAGCTTTCATGGAATTTAAAGGAAAGTATGTCAAGGCTTCGGAAGCAAAATACTTGCTCTTTTTGGTATTGCTAGTAAGGACCTGATGAAATGGGGAAATCATATGGAATAAAGCTATTCCAGATGAGTGTCTTATAACTCGCTGAAAAATGGAATAAGCCGAACTGCACAAAAAAAGTTTGTGAGAGAGTACATATAGAAGTGCTGTTGGACTTTAGATTTACACCCTTACACAATAACTGCTTAGAGCACTACTTGAATTTTTAGCTGAAGAGATGCAACCAGCTTGAAAATTCTCTTGTCTCTTATTTTTATAATAATCCCTATAATAATTTTAACTGAAGGAGAAATGCATCTTTTCAGTTTACACTTTGGAGGTGGCAGTATTTCACATACAGATTCCTCATGTACCCTGTGTAGGCAGTCAGATTTACATTTGTCTCAGAGCATCAGGGTAATAGAAATCTTTAAAAACAGGGAAACTTGATTCTACAACTTGGTGGGGGGACTGGATGTCATGTACAAGTGAAATGAAGGATTTTATTTAATGGAGAGTGACTTTTATATTGATTTCCCCCCCGCCCAAGTTCCTCTTAAGTATTCTGTTTTCTGTTCTAAAAAAGCTGTATATCTGATTTGATCAAATATCACTGGTGTTCATTTCACAGTAGAAGATGTCTGCAGAGACTTGCCTTGAAACTACTGTCGTAAACCTTTTGTTTTTTTAAGCACATACATTTATTGGAATTTGTGTGTGAAAAGACATTTAAATGTACCCATTGAGGATTTTTTTGTTTTGTTTTTTAACCAAGACAAAAAATATTTGCAGGTTGGCCTGGAACAGAATTATAGGATTATTCCTTTAGTGGCAGGATTTGATTTAAAAAGTCAGCTTGAAAATACAATAAAATGAAACAAAATGATTAACAAAAACTGAAAGCCATCATAGAGGTGACTGGAAATCATTTCAGCTCTGCTGCAATCTAATTCCTCTCGCACTATCATCCACTTCCTCTTCGGTCCCTTTTTTTAAAAAGATTTTACTGGCATGAGATTTCTTCCACTTGGTTCTGCCAGCTTCTTCCCTTTCTCCAGTACAGATTTAATGGAATTTAAAATTGAACCCACCAATGAGATGGTAATTCCTATAGGTGCCAAGTTGCAGTTTCTTTCTGAGGTCAGCCAAGGAATCCCTCCAGAATTGTCTATCAGGTATATGAAGCAGCTTGGAAACTCCCAGCTGGTGTGTAATCCAGAGCTTGGGTGTGTCTATCCTTTTTGAATTGTGTCACTTATTAAAATTAAAAATGAATCATTAAGATGCATGCTTACTCTTTGCAAAAAGGTAAGCTTTTTTTTTTTACATATCATTACCTTCACTATTCTCTCGCTAATAATTTTTCTCAAACATGAACTGCAGAATTCTTGGGGATTGACTTAGAAATGTTTACAAGTCAAAGTTAAGGATTCAGAATCTGCCAAATTAAGACCACTTTACTTCACGTGCAAAACACATGCATAATTTCATACAATCAGGAGACATTTCAAAGGCCACATAATTCCCCTTGCAGTCACATTATTTCGTAGTACCATGCTAAAGGTTGGTCCTTTTTTTTTTTTTTGTATACAGTGAGTTGGTTATGCAATTCAGATAAATTTAGTCCTTAGTACAGCACAGCTTCCAATATCTTAATGTCAGAGGACATGAAATAAATTTGGATCATCTACTTTTTGAATTATTGAGACTTTTTCATCAATGCGATGCACATTTAGAAGGTGGCATACCATATTTGTATAACTGAGTTTTCGATATACAGAGCTGAATTGAAGCACTGTTTGACTTAATGTTGAAAGGTTTGATTAATCAACTATTTTATTTCATTGGTGATTGTTTGGAGCAGTACGGCATCCAGATCAAGAGGAGAGATTCTCTTTTTTTAAATGTCCTCAACAGTTGCTAATGCACTTTCTTTTGGGAAGAATGTTTGTTGAATGTGTGCTTTTAAAAAAATCATTGAATGGCTCCAGGTGAAGCATTAGGTTAACGCATAAAGTTACTACTCTGGTGTTGTGATTTATATTTTGGACATGGGTGTCGGGGACCTGGCCTGGCCTGCTAAGTTTTACCAGCATAGCTATGTCTGTGTAAGGGCATGAAAAGATCACACCTCCTAACTGTTGGCTACAAAGGATCAACTCGCAGGATCATCATAAAATTCCCGCTTATTAGACGGATGCCAAAGTCAGATCATAAACCGTGGGGCTGATCCACTTAAACACGCACACACTCACAGTAGCTAGCTATGAACACTAAGCACCAGTGTCAAGATATACCTATCCTCAAGTGCTGGAGTCTGCCTTCGATGGCCAGTTGAGGCTTCTTTCGGTGTGATGTTGCTTCAGAAGTGGGTTGCCAGCTGGTCCTTTTGGCTGGGGAGGCAGGGTGCTGGTCAGGTCAAAGAGGGCACGATTGGGAGTCATTCTTCGCTGCCTTTTATCCCTTTCTGGCAGACTTTGTTGACTCCCCAATTTTTGGGCTTACCCAATCCAGGGGTCATTGACCTTGTGAGACGTTCCCCTTGGTGGTTGCTGGATGGCAGCTGTCAGCCCTAGGGGTCACGTCTGCAGGTACCTGTGGTCTTGGGAGTCTGTTGATAAAGTTAGATTAATTCACTGCTGTGATGAATAGGGCTCTGGGAGCAGTCAAAGGGCGGGGAGGGGGTGGTATTCAGTCCCAAGAGTTGGTCTTCGGTGTTGATTAGTTCAAACCAGGGCTTCTGTACCTTTTAACAGTGAAGTTTCAGGGAGTTCCTGGCTCTGTATTGATCATTTCCTCTCATTAGTCTGTAGTGTCCAACGTGTTAATTGATGCTGGATAACTTGTTATTCTTTGTAGTTACTGTGTTACTCAGCCAACCAAGATTCATTCAGGGATCCACTCATACAGAGAAGCCAGGGTTAGATTCCTGCAGTTGCTAACGTTGTTACATGGTACAACTTTTAAAAAGTACATTTGTTACAAAGTGAAAAAGCTATAAAATGGTGAAATGCCATGGCACATGCAACAAATTGACCAAATACAATGGGGGGGTGGCATATAGATGCAGAATACTATTTTATACCCATAAAAGATCTACAAACTATATTACAAATACACCTTATATTCTATTAAAAAAATGAAGAAGAGGGAGGAAGGAAGAAAAGGTAGAAAAGAGAAAGCATCCCTAAAAGGGGGCAAATACAGCAAAAGGGGCTTTTTGCCATATGGAGGGGTTTCACACTGGAGTGGGGGGCAGGCAAAAAAAAAAAAGGGTTTCTTGCTATATAATCAACATACCTATACTGGCAAAAGTCCTTGCATGGGCACAAGTGTACCAACAGAAGAAGGCTTTTATTGGCAGAGCTTATGCACTCCAGGGGAGGTGGTGTAGCTACGTCAACAGAAAAATCCATCTGTCAGCATGTCCTGTGTCTTTGTTGGAGGGCTCTTGTCAACACAGATGGACCTGGCTAGCTGGAGTGACAGGGTCTGTTGTGTAGCTAAGCACTAGCCCTGATGTTAACTGAGTAGTACAGCAAAACTTGTGTTAACCGGCATTTCTACTAACCCGAATTCCGGCCAGCTGAAGGGGGGGCTCACACGTGGTGGCCGCCACCACCACCACCACCCTGCGCTACCGCTGCTCTGTATCCAGCCAAAAACCCCTGCCTCAGGTAACCGGGTTTTTTATATAACTGGCATGCCGCGTTCCCCACTCGTGCTAGCTAACACAGCTTTTACTATACTCCCTGTTGATTGTAATGCCATTGGGAATCTTCACTGCACAGTTCTTGTGCATCCGCCCTTGTGCCTGTATTTTATCAGGCTCTAGTAACTTTTCCCATAGTAATGTGTGCGGGTATATACATACTCAGGATGTTTTTTGCATATTACTTATCCTACAATTCAGATGTCCTTTACACATGAACTTTTTATTGACTTTAACTGTTAAGCTTAATGGAAATCCTGGTGTTTGTCATTGCAAGATCTTGAATTCGATTTGATTTAAGCTTTTATTCTTCTGGCATATAGTTGTTCTGTTTCTACCACAGAAGGAACTCAAGAATGAATCATATTATAAAAAAATTTGAAATACATGTAACCTTTTGATCCCTAAGAGAGTAATCTATTCCTTCAAAGTTCACTTTATTGTCTTGAAGGGGTTGAGGAAGTCAGGAATGGTGTTGTCATCCTACAAATACTAGTACGTCTGATTTTTCTTTCTTTAATTTTCCCCAACAGTGGGTGATGAATACAGCAGTAACGAGTATTTTACCTGTGTTCTATTATATCATGAAACAAACTGATCATAGGTAATACGTTGCGTATGTGTGTTCAGCATTTTGAGTGGGAAGCAGAACAATTTGTCCTTTAAAGGATTGGTTTCATTTCCAGGTATTACTTGTGGTCGCAGTCGTCTCCCTGTTTTAGGAAGACTTGGAGCCTTTGAAACGCGTTCTTTAAGAAGAGTTCCCTTTAGATGTTTTTCTGAAACACCAGCATACTTTGCTTCAAAGGACGGTGCAAGCAAGGATGGCTCTGGGGACGGCAATAAGGTATTGGATATTCGCTACCTACTCTTGTATTTTAAGGTGACCTCATCTGAAAGCCTGCGCTCCTTTCTGGGCCGTTTACTTATTGTTGTTCCAAGTCACCTGTCAGATCACTAAAGCTGCAAAAATATTTTCATGTAGTTTCCTGTTGAATGTGTGTGCGTTTTGTTGTTATATTCTTTGTTGGCATGGGTCTTTCACACAGCAGAAAGGAAATTAAGCAGTTTTGAAAATATAGCAAGACATGATTATACAACCACAGCAATATGCTGAAGGCCCAGTCAGGAAGTAGCCCAGGAATTTTTCAACTCATCTTTTTGACAATTGACAGACTTCCCTAACGACAGTTTCCCTCTAAACCAAGTGTTTTATGGTTTTTCCCTAATTTCAACAGGAACATGTTGCAGGTATGTTAATCAGTAATGTTTTTGTGAAAAGATTCGTTTTATTTTTACCATCTGTTTAACTGCTACTTTCATTACATATTTAGTCATATTTAAGAGAAAAACAACAACAAAAACCCCAACAACCCTCCTTTCTTTCTTTTACTAGCAATTAATAAGCAGCATTTTCAAGTGAATGATTACCCAGCGTAAGTTTGCTCTTAACTCCACACACAGAAGTTTGGCAGGTGCTTCAATAAATTGTTGTTAGAGTGGCTTTTGCTAGGTCTAAAAGTCTAACTGGAGGGTATGCACAAATGTCTCACTTGTTCTCTAGATGCACATATTTCTTTCTCTCTTCCCCATTTCTTTTTTTTTTTGTTTACATTATAAGTAGGCTGACCATATGGAAATCCTGGAAATCCACACTGCAGCCTGGCTGGGAGTCAGAGCACTCCACACCTCTGCTTTTCTGTGACGCCCATTTTTAATTCCCAACAGCTAGCCAGGACAAGCTTCTGAAATCTGGGACTGTCTCAACTTGAGCATAAGGTCACCCTACTAATGAGTCACCTCTCAGAAAAACTGGTGGCAGAGTCCCCTGTACACTATGTAATTATTGGGTAAAAAGCTTTGCTGCTGTCAGAATTGCACCATCTCACTGTATGGCAGAACTTGTCTTTACGCTTGGGGTTTTGCCAGTCTAGCTCCATTAGTTTCAGGGAGCTGTATTTCTGCCCTCCTGTTCAACATAGTTCTGTTGGTGGAACTCTGTAACGTAGCTAAAGATTAGGTTTCTTCCTGTTAGATTGGGAGCGTAGCTGTGTAATTGATATGAGAAATGTATATACGAGTTTGCAGAAAGGCAGAAATACACTTTGAGGTATGACTTGCTCCATTTATTTCAGCAACTGCTAACTTAGGTGTTGGTAATAATATGTTAACATCGATACTGCTTTTACTCCTTAAAACTTTTAAAAGGGAGAGGCATTATCTTCCGTGTTGCTTGTGGAATGTGGTCTGATGGCCCAGCCCTGGGATGGAGGTATAGAAGAGGTGTAGGTTGAACTATTTAGGTCTCTTATGACATGCAGTGGAATTGCAGGGGGCGTGACTGACTGATTCTGTTTTGCTGCCCTAAAAGTACTTAAGTTTACCAAAGGAACTACTGATTTTGAGTGCCCAATATGAAACACTTTGGAAGGGCCTGTTCTGGCGGTCATGTCTAAACTGTAGCCCTCTGCCAATATAACTGTCTTCATGGTGGATTTCTGCTTGCATAGCTCTATTAATTACAGGTCATGCAACGTGATCATCACAGGTATACCAACAAAGTGCCGTTTTACCAGGCTGGCTTATTTTGTTTGGGGTGTGTGAATAAGCTATGTTATTATAAGCTGTATCCACATCTTATCGTGTCTGTATTGCAGCTTTATGCTGGCTGAACTATTTGGCTAGATGTGCAGAAAACTCGCTCTCCATAGCTGACCCTGCTCTCTTGGCAAAAGCTTTGGTGTGGTGTGGGTGCAGCATGGCTGACAGGGATTCAGGGGGGCTGGCCTAGCTTTTGGGCAGAAAAATTCCTGTTGGCAGAGCTACGTTTGGGCCATGAGGCCCAGGCATTCCTGATGGCAGTGTTGCTGCTATTACTAAAGTGACAGGAGCCCTGGTAGTGAGATATATCTTAGGAGTACTTTGTTGGCGCAGCAGATTGCTCCTAATGTAGATGTAGCACGGCAGAGTGGGTGCTTGATACATTCTGAAGAACTGTCCTTTTTCAGTATATCGCAAGTCAGGGATCCAAATCACTAGTTGCTCTTTGAAAAACAGACCACGTTCTAGTCCTTGTGACATCATTTTTTTAAAGTGTAGACTTTCAAACTTTATTGTGGCAGACTTTAGCTGCCTTTTTAAAATCCTGATGGTAGATATTTTAGCCAATTCTTAAATTTACCAACCTTTTTTCATTATGTTAGTGGCATATATAATGTAACAAATCTGTAATTCACAGTCCAGAACTAACAATTGAAATTATATTTTATTGTCAGAAATCTGTCAGTGAGGGAGGCAGCAAGAAATCAGGTTCTGGAAACTCTGGGAAAGGAGGAAACCAGCTGCGCTGCCCAAAGTGTGGTGACCTGTGCACACATGTGGAAACCTTTGTGTGTAAGTCTTAACAAAATGTTGTTGTGTTGATTCATATTGGATGATTCCTATTTCTTTGAAGCAGAAGATAAGTGTTTTAACACAGCAGAGGTAAGAAAGGGCTCAACATAATTATTGGTCCATGTTGAGCACTATAATGGTCCAAACTTTGTTATTGACGCTGAAAACATGTTGGAGTGGTGGGGTCCAGAGGGATCTGAATTTCCCACCGTGTCCCTTATACCCTGTCGCGATCCCCAAGGTCAGCTGAGAGCAGCCTCCTACATATACCATTGGTATATCAAGTCCTCTTGGTGAAAACACAGGGAAATTGTTTTTAGCAGTTGCTCCTCAGTTCTTCAACTCCCTCCTTGAGACCTCCCAGAGCCTGAACCTAGGGCATACTCTGGAAGGACTGTAAGACCTCCCTAGTTGGGCATTTACCAGATAAAGCGAGGGCGTGGTGTTTGTTCAGCAGGGTATCTGTTTTTTATCTTGATATTCCTATTCTATTTTCGGTTGTTCTTGATCTCTTGTTTCTGCTATTTTTAAGTTCTGTCTTCTTATTGTAAGCTGCTCTGAGCTTTTGCTGGAAAGAGCTGGCATATAAATTGAATAAATAGTGGTAAATACATTTTCTGAGTTCCGACACAGTAAAAGCACAATATTCAACTTACTAAGTAGTACTGGTGAAGTTTCTAAAACCAAACTATGTCCTTCATTAAGTTGTTTTTGTAAGGCTCAAGGATAAGGTCTCTAGTCTAGCCAGTTCTAATGCTGTTATAAAGGCTGTAAAAAACAAGGTCAACTGACACCCATTGTAAAGAACAACGGGTGGATGTAGTATAGTAGTTGCAGAAACTGGTGAGTGGACTTGCTTGCTGTTTTTGAACAAACTTCCAACAGAAAAGTTGGAGGGATTTACAGTAATCAAGCCTCATTCATGGGCTTAATACACCAGCAACACAAGCAACTTGCCCTGCTGTTATATTAATTTCTCAGGACAGGCAAGAGATCAGCTTGTAAGTGGCCTGACTTTTGGGAGTAGTGAGCTCCCATTCATTCTGATTCTGTGAGTGATTGGTACTTCTGATTTTCTAAGTACAAAACTGGACAAAGCACAGTAAATATGCTATAGCACAGTAAATATGCAGGGCTTTTGTGGAAAGGGTGTTAGTGAAAGTGGTGCAAAATTTCTTAATCTAGCTGACTGCCTTCAAGAGACCCAGGAACAAGTAGATGCATGTTCTGAGCATGGCTTCCTTTGCCTGTGTTACCTATTGACTGAGATTTCTGTGCTTTCAGCTAGAATTATTCAAATATGTCTTCCCTCTGCCACTATCTAGTTTTTTCCTATTTTACTGCACTACTTTTGTCTTATAATAGCTCCTGATAATGCCTCTTCACTCCTAGATCACTGTCCTTCTCTGTCCCTTCAAGCAGACTGTTTGCATTTACATGGAGTCTTCTTTCTGCAGTTTAGCACAACTTGTGTCTGCCTCTTTTTCTTAAACCTGAGGAAGGGCACTTGATGCCTGAAAGCTTGTCCAACAGCTCTCCTGACTATACAGTAGGTCCAGAAAATATAGCACAAAAAATCCTTGCCCCATTCACTAGCAAGCTTTCAAGCTGTTAATTCAGGTACAATTTAGGGAAGGGGTGTCAAACTGATTCAGCCCTCAGGGCCAAGTGGATAGCACAGGAATGGCCTGCAGGCTGGCTCGTCCCTCAGACTGGCTCTGTGCACCAGATCCAGCATGTGGGGCTAGCCCAGTGTAGGCATCTTGTGCAGTGTGCTTCTCGGACTGGCCCCACATGAGTACCTTATGCAGCACATGTCCTGGATTGATTTGTTGTAGGTGCTGCATACAGCATGGGGGGCTGATCCAGTGTGCAGCACATGGGGCCACTCCGAGATCCACAGAGTATCGTGGGCCAGTTGATAGGGCTCCATGGGTCGGATCAGGTTCATGGGCTGTATATTTGACATCCCTGATTTAAGGTATCATCAACGTTTTGATGATTCTCTAACATGCAACTAGGAGACTAATTTATGCATTTCAAATAGGGGAGATAGGCTTAACAAATGAATGTAGTTTTGATTTTCAGAAGACCAGATCAAGAGTATTACCTGCTCTGGATTCAACTGATGTTATGAGGCTTTTACAACTAGAAATAATTACTTTGCTTTAACAGGACTACCACTACCTTGCTAGTAGAAGTTTACAGGCACTGATGTGTCAAAGTACAATGTGAGAATATCCATTTTTTTAATTAGTTGAATATTTATAATTTTTTACTCTCCTTGATTTTGGTGTTTAAGTGTCTTTTTTAAAGAGTTTGTTCTCAATTAATTACACAAAAAGCACAACAAGTAAGAGTAGACTCTTTTCATTTTGTTTAGGGATTATTAGGTAGAAGCAGTAGTTGGATTCCTGGTGATTATGAACTTAAAAAAAATGAGCTGTAGCTGCTTTCATTTTCCAAATATTCCTTTGTTCCCTCGTGCTGCATTTTCCTTCTGGGACTTTTCCCTATTTCTTATTCATACCTTTTCCCATTTCTTATTCATATGATCAAATTGAATACATTACTCCCTGATTAAAACTACTTTTAATATTTAATCACTCTGTTTACAGGGATTATCTGAATGTAGAGTGGGTGCAAGCAAGCAAACTATGTTCTAAGCCTTTTCTGCTTTGTCAGAATTGTCCTACAGGTTCCAATTCTGGACATATTAAGTGTTGGTTGTGTTTTGTGAAATAGCCTGTAATGTCACTTGTGTAACAACAACAACAACAAACCTTCAGGGTTTTAATCGCATCATTGGAAACTAAGGAAAACACAGAGTTCCTTGGCATTTTGTTTTGCTCTTTAAACACTAAATTACTCCCTGCCCTCCCCCCTTGTGTTGAAAGGATTAGAAGAAATGAAATGCTAACGTACAATTTGAGTTGGAGAACTACTTCATTAGTGAATAGAGGAGTAAAGCGCAGTTGGATGTTGAAATGACATCCTGGCTATCTGCTGAAGGTCATAATGTTCTGTCCCATAAAGCTGCCAACCTTGCACAGTGGTTTGTGATACTTTGCTGTTCCAACCCTCTTTCTTGCTCCTTTGAAGGAATAAAGGGACTTTGCTCTGATTCATTTATGCAGCACTCTGTCCAACCTTATGTCAGGGTGCACAGAGGAGCAAGGAGTCCTGTGTTAAGAACTTTGCTCGGTGAGCTAAAGCTGAAGCCTGATATGTGGAGTCAAACTATATGACTTTAATGCTTTTGGCTGAATGCTACGGATATAAGCGCTTTGTAAAATTGGCATTCTTTTTTGCCGCCTTCTTCACCCCATTTTGTCAGTTCTCCCAGCCTCCAAAGCAAGATTTAGTGTGCTTAAACACCCTTAGATTAATGTTTCCCGCCCCTTTTTCCTCTAGGGTTGTCTTCTCCATAACAATTTTTGAGAATGCTTGGAATCACAGAATTGCTGCAAGTGTTTTTGTTTTGCTTTAAAAGTGTGCTGTTGCTTTGTTTCTGCAAATATCTTTTGAAAAGTGCTTTTCTGTTCATTTGACAAGGTCTTCACCTTACAACTGCACACAGTGACTTAACAAATACCTTTGCAATTTGTAGGTTCCAACATGCCATGGCAGTGTGAAACTAAGTCAAGATCCATAGAATCATAGAAAATTAGGGTTGGAAGGGACCCCAGGAGGTCATCTGGTCCAACCCCCTGCTCAAAGCAGGACCAGCTCCAACTAAATCATTGCAGCTGGGGCTTTGTCAAGCCAGGCCTCAAAAGCCTCCAAAGTTGGAGATCCCACTGTCTCTCCGGGTAATCTGTTCCAGTGCTTCACCACGCTCCTAGTGAAAAAGTTTTTTCTTTCCTAATATCCAACCTAAACTTTGCTTGCTGCAACTTGAGCCCGTTGCTGCTTGTCCTGTCATCTGCCACCACTGAGAACAGTCCAGCTCCATTCTCTTTGGAACCCCCCTGCAGGTAATTAAAGGCTACTATTAAATCCCCCCTCAGTTTTCTTCTCTTCTCCAGACTAAATAAGCCCAGTTCTCTAAGCCTCTTCTCCGAAGCCATACCCTCCAGCCCCCTAACCATTTTCGTTGCCCTCCACTGGACTCTCTCCAACTTGTCTGCAACCTTTCTGTAGTGGCGGGCCCAAAACTACACACAGTACTCCAGATGTGGCCTCACCAGTGCTGAATAGAGAGAAAGAATCACTTCCCTTAACCTGCTAGCAACACTCCTACCAATGCAGCCCAGGATGCCATTAGCCTTTTTGGCAACAAGGGCATACTGCTGGCTTATATTCAGCTTATTGTCCACTGTCACCCTCAGGTCGTTTTCTGCAGAGCTGCCACTTAGCCAATTGGTCTCAAGTCTGTAGCGCTGCATAGAATTCTTCCATCCTAAGTGCAGATTGTCCTGGTTGAACCTTATGAGATTTCTTTTGGCCGGATTCTCCAATTTGTCTAGATCACTTTGAATCCTAGCCTTACTCTCCAGCATATCTACTATTCCCCAGTTTGGTAGCATCTGCAAACTTGCTTAGGGTGCACGCCATCCCATCTTCCAGATCTTTAATGAAAATATTAAGCAAAACCGCCCCAGGACCAGCCTCTGGGGCACTCCATGTGATACTGACTGCCAACTATAGATCTCAAGCCATTCATCACTACTCATTGAGCTGGATGATCTAGCCAGGTTCTTCTCCACCTTACAGTCCATTCATCCAACTCATACTTCCTTAGCTTGCTTGCAAGAATGGTGTGCGAGACCATATCAAAAGGTTTGCTAAAGCCAAGGTGCATCATGCCCACTGCTTTCCCTGCATCTGCAGAGCCAGTCATCTCATCATAGAAGGCAATCAGGTTGGTCAGGTATTACTTGTCTCTGGTGGGTCCATGCTGACTTTTCCTTATCATTTTCTCTTCCTCCAAGTACTTAGAAATGGATTCCTTGAGGATCTGCTTCATGATTTTTTCTCGGGACTGAGGTAGATCCCCCTCCTTCCTCTTCTTAAAGGGGGGCGATATATTTCCCCTTTTCCAATTGTCTGGGACCTCCCCTGATTGCCCTGAGTTTTCAAAGATAACGGCCAACAGGTCTGCAGTCACATTGGCCAACTCCCTCAGCACCCTTGGGTGCATTACATCTGGCCCCATGGACCTGTACACATCCAACTTTTCTAAATAGTCCCTAACTTGTTCTTTCACCACTGAGTGCTGCTCACCTCCTCCCCCAAATAGTGCTGCCTGGTGCAGTAGTCTGGGAGCTGCCCTTGCCTGTGAAGACCAAGGTAAAAAAGGCATCAAGTACTTCAGCCTCTTTCTCCATGCTTTCACTGCTTACACTTCCATCAAAAATGCTTGCAGACCTTCCCATACCAGTGAAGTAGTTTGAAATTGGAGGCAAGTGACAAAGTTGGCTGTACTTGTTATCGTGACATTGTCAGCACTGGAAATCTGTAACGTTTCCTATAGCTATAATTGATCAGAATGTGGGATTTATAATTATTGACAATTGTCTCACTTTGGAATTTGATTTAATTCCAGTTTACCTTTAATCCAAACTTGTCACAGTTTTCCATGAAGCAGAAATTCTCTAAAATTTTGGTTTCAGAAGCACATGGTGTTTCCAAAAGAAGATATGCTCTGAGACCTGGTAGCAGCTTGCTGGAATTGTTACAGTTCTTCTCCGTATCACAGCTGCCTGTCCCCTGCATAGTTGCTATAAATGTATTATAGGTGTTGCTGTGGTACCACAGACCCTAGGAGGCTGAGAAAAGCTGACTGGTTGAGCCTACAAGAAGGTGGAAAGAGTTCTGGTAGAAACTTGCCTGTGCTTAGTTGCATCGTTTTCAACAAATATTTCCTTTCTACAAAATGCTTCTCTTTCAAGAAATTAGTATTCTCTGGCAGAGAAATGTCCCATCAGTTTTCAATCAGTTCTGTTTCTACCTCTGTTCTGAGGGATGGAGTTAAAGTGTATGCTTCTGTGAAACGGGTGGTGCAAAATGTTTTGCTTTGTTTGATTGATTGATTTTTTTTTTAATTATTTTTTTATTTTTATTTTTGACTCCGTGGTTTCAGTCTTTAAGACACTGCGTTCCATTTCACAGTCTGAAGCATTTCCACAGTGGCCTGCATCAGAAGGAATTTTTCCCACAGTTTTCTAATATCTTAGGTCATTTTGTATTTAAAATTGAGCATTGCCTTGGAAACAAAGTGATTTTATTTTCCTTTGTCACAATTTACTGTGCTCAGAGTATGAGGCTTTTTGTCAAAAGATTATAATGTCACCTCTGCCACTGACTTGCTCCAGCCTTGGAGAAAAACATCTTTGTGCTTCTACTTTCCTATTTGCATTGCTGGGGATTGTTCTCTTGAAGCAGGGTTTCCAAACTCACCTGGCTGGATGCGTGGACCATGGGTGTCCTCAGAGTCGTGGCCACTGTGGTGATGGTAGGTCTGGTGATGGCTGGACTGGAGGGAACAATAGTGGGTCCAAGAACTGTGGTCTGGGGACAGCTGCAATGACAAGCCAATGTTGCTTCCAACAGCTATGGGCAATGGGGCTAGAGGGCCCCATATTCTGCAGCAGACTGCGCCCCTCAGCTTCTGGTAGCCCAGGGGACTGGGTACACGGGCTCAATGGGCCATATGTTTGACACCCTTGACTTAAAGGGATCATGGGAGAATTAGATTGTAAAACCATCCTGCATTCTTTCCAACAGAAAGCACCATAAAATAAAAGTAGCTTTATTTTTAATAATTTTTCATTTATTTTCTGTTTCCCTATGTTCAGTCTGCCCCTAGAGAGAGCTGCTGTATGTATTGTGACCCTAGTGCCAAGTATTAGCATCATGTGAGGGAGAACAGCAGGGTGGATTTGATTTAAATCGCATTGATTTAAATCATGATTTATATCACAGTTTAAATCACTGGTCAGGAAGCCTCAATTTAATTAATGTTTTCTACAAAGAGTGCATTTTTTTTGGTTTATATAACCTTTGTTCAAGTCTATGGAAGTAGGTTCAGGATAGCCAGCATATATTCTTCATTTCTCTTTAGCCCAGTGTTGAGAACTTTTGGCTATGACAGTTCCATCTATTTTGTCATGATTTTGTTCACAAGTTATCATCAGATTAAGCCAGTTCTCAAGAATTAGTTTGGTTCCTCCTGTTTGCTTGAGAGCAGCTGCTGCAAAGTGGTTGTTATGGAATATTTTGCAATTTCAACAAAATTCTGCTCAAAATGTTTCTCCTTTGTTTTACTGCCCCTCTCTCCTTGCATTTATCTCCAGACTCCTCCTCCTTGCTCAGATCTACACCACCACCAATCCTCTATTCATTTAACTTCTTGAAACTTTGCACTTTTAGGGAGAGGTAAGGGCTTGATTCTGTGTACACAAACTTGCAGAGAGATAGGAGGGCTGATGGGTGGATAATCAGGTCTGTTATCTCTCATCTCCATATCCTGCTGTTAACAAGGATGTGATCTCTGGAGACACAAATCCAATTTGAGAACTGAAACTAAGCATCACAGAGATGCTTAATGGGTTGCTTAACCTGAGCACTGAGTCCCATTGGATTGACTGGTTTTCTTGAATCTTTACTAATCTATAGAGGGGCCTCTGGGAACCCCATAAGATTGGACCCCTAATATAGTCCATGGCCTGTTGTGACCCATTTATAAAACTTCTAAAACTGTTACATGAATATATTGTCTCAAGTAGTATATAATTAGAAGTTATAATCCCTATTCCATGATGGTATCTTTGAGCTTTAACATATCTTAAATTGAAACTATCATTTTATAGTTTATATAAGGAGTAGCTGTAAGAGCAGCATGATTGCTGCAGGACTGTGTAGCAGCATCCCAACCGCTAGTCTTATTTATCCAACAGTGGAGTTCTTGAATGTGCAAGTGTCATATCAGATTTGCTCCTGCTGACATCTGCTCTGTAAAAGGCATAAATAAATGGGTTTTGTTATTGCTGTTAGCCAGAATTGAACTATGCAGTCTTTATTATTTTTTTTAAAAGCTTTTTAAAACTTCAGAGACTCAACATGGAATTTTTCAAATGGTCACTTGATACAGAGCAATTGTTATCATTTGAAACGGGTCATGCTGCACTTATTGGGTACTGGTCTTTTAACAGGATGTTCCAGTGTTGGAGCAAGAACTGAACAATTAATTTGGATGATGTCTCTGTTCTTTACTGGCATCTCCTGGAGATGTTTTCATCTCGGCCTTTCTGAAAAAGGCAATAGCTTTGTTGCTTCTGGTCCACGCATTTTCATAATGTTTCTTTGTTTGCTGAAGAGCTAGATACTAAAGGCAGCATTCAAGTTTCTTTTTAAGAAACAAATTATTTTCTTAGGTATTTTACTATGACTTCTGAAAAAAGGCCAGAAAACAGGGCAGTTAATTTCTGAAGTGGTAACTGAAAGGTAGCTCTAGACAAGGAAAATAAAACTACTCCCTCTCTGCCCCCCCAGTTTCTTGCCTTTTCTTCTAATTGTATAAATGCTTGTGTGATTTACATAGGTTGAAATATTCATACTACTAAGAGCTAAACCCCTTTCACTGTGGACTTGAAGTTGACTAATAATGACACTGAACCAAATTTTATATCCTTTGGTTTTTAGGAAAATCTGTCCTAAGCACTCCTCTTCTACAGCAGTCAGTTTAATTGCGCAAAGAGGAATAAAAACAAATGGCACTGTCTTACTCTCATGTGGTTCAGGACACCATTTACTGCCTTTCCCTTTACCTGGGCTTTGTGATAGTGGATCCACATCATGTGGTTCAGTAGCTCAGGCCTGTCCAACAAGAGCTGCCTACTTGCTGATCCCTTGAGGACCACTGGACTTTTTCAAGCTGCATCTAGGTTCTCTGTAGTCTCACGCTTCATGCTGCTTGGGCATATATGCTGTCGTGGGGGGAACCTGGGAAGATAGCGGTCCTGAACAAGGAGAAACCTGGTTTTTCACCTGTCATACTGTCTGTGCTGTCATCTTGGGTACAGTGCTTTACTTATCTCTGTGTATAACGTTCCACTGCCTGGTGATTTTTACAGTAAAGCTTCCGAAGTAAGCAGATGAAAAGCACTAGGTAAATGCTGCATATTTACGGTACTTTTTGTCTCTCCTGATTTGGCATTTTCCAATCTCAGATATACCGCGGAGGCTGAGGAGGGAATTTACAAAATATTTTCTTACAGACATCTTTTGAGTTCTGTGTAGCAAGCAACCATCAAGTTGAATGAATATTGCTTGAAGAATTTCTCTTTTTTTGCAGCTTCTACTCGTTTTGTGAAGTGTGAAAAATGTCACCATTTCTTCGTTGTGCTGTCGGAGGCAGACTCCAAAAAGAGCATGATTAAAGAGCCGGACTCGGCAGCAGAAGCTGTGAAGTTGGCATTCCAGCAAAAGCCACCTCCTGCACCGAAAAAGGTATGGTTCTTAATTTCACTCAACTAGCCTGCCTTGCATTAGATCATTGAACATTAGACTATTGCCTTGCATGCTGGAATGTTTTGCTTTATAAAATCTGTATCAAAATTTAAAGTGCAATTGTAACAAACCCAAAAGATGGTTAGTTCTCCAAGATTCAAATTTAGCTATTGCATTCTACAGGGCGGGGTATTATTTTGAATATAATTGCATTTAAGTACTGGGTATCCTGAAGCCAGCTATACATTTTTGGTTGATACCATAAGCTGTGAAACAATTTGTAAATGAACACTATTAGACAACAGGTTGAGTTCAGCCTCCATTTATGCCCAATGCACATTATGATTCAGAATCTTGAATTTTAATTTAAATACACAGAATTTCAGAATTGGATGCCTCAGAACCTGAGGTGGAGGGAAGGGTTGTTTAGTTTTAACTTGGCCCATTCTAACTTTGTATCTTTGCACCATGTAATGCTTTTAACTCTAACAGGTGATGTGCAGGTGTTGTGGAAATTAAGAGAGAATTATTTTTCAGATTTATAACTACCTCGACAAGTATGTTGTTGGGCAGTCATTTGCCAAGAAAGTGCTTTCAGTTGCTGTGTACAATCATTACAAAAGAATCTACAACAATATTCCTGCTAACCTGAGACAGCAAGCAGAAGTTGAAAAGCAAGCTTCTTTAACACCTAGAGGTTTGTATAATGTTTCATATTTTTTGAACATATAAAATGCCATCTCTTTTTTTTTTTCTCCTAGTGTTCATGCAATATCTAATAATTGCATTTAAACCTTGTTTGAGTTCCGTGCTGTATTTCTTGTATAAAGAAGACTTAATTGTCCCTTAAAACACTATCAAGCAATTTAGGTCAAAATATTAGGTAAATATAAACATTTTTGCAAAAGCTAGTATTATGAATGATTATAACTTGTTTAATATATGTCAGCAAAATAGGGTTTGCAACTATTTTTCTATAGTTGCAAATATTTGTGTTTACTGCATGAAAACCTCAAACCAAAATGGACTGGTCTGTCTTGAATGCCTAGGTGGAATGAAATGCAGGAAACAAAAGAAAAACATAAATAATATTCCTACTTAGTCTGCTTTTTATCAAGGGTTCAGTTAAAATCAGATTTTAAATTTCCTTAGTTGTGCTGTTGTGTTGTGTTTTTTTGTTTAGCTGTTTCAGTGATTCTCAACCTTTTTAGACTGAGGGAACTCCTCCACGGGTTTTTTGAAGTTGACAGCACTCCCGATTTTGAGAGGCACTGTTATTCTACCTCAGTGGCTGTCAACCCGGGTGTTGCCACAGCTGTGGCCTGGTAAAAGTGGCCTATGCACTTTATGCACAGCCAGACTGGGAAAAGCAGTGGCACATGTGCGCACTCCTGATGCTGTTAGAGTTATCAGATAAACCTAAACCAGGCAGGAGTGTCTGCTCTTGCTACAGTCCTTCCTGGTCTGATCCTGCGTAGTGTCTCCTAGAAAGTGAGGTGTGCAGGGAAGGTGGAACTGCCCCACACGCCTCCCCCTGGGAGGGGAGAGAGGATTCTGGACTGGGAATGATTGAGGCAAAAGCAGGCACCTCTTGCTTGCCTGGGGCTTATCAGACCATTCTTATTGGGCAGGAGAGCATGTGCGTGCAGTCAGTCTTGCTTTCTCGTCTTGCTGTGCAAAGCTTCAGTCCCTGATTTGATTCAGTAGAGGTTTAGCCTGATGTGGCCAAATCTCCAAATCAAATCAAAGGACCCTTAATCTCTTCAAATTGAATTGGAACCCTCTGAATTGATTTGGCAAGTTTTGGACATAGACACAGCTTTAAATGTTTTTTTCTACATACCTCGAGGTACCAGGGGCTCGTGAATGCTGCAGTGCTGGGGCATGAAGTGTCCCACAGCCGTGCAGGGCGTTCCCCAGTGTGCTTGGCAGCAGACTCAGAAGTAGACCAGAAGCACTTCCAGTCCACTTCTGGGTGCTCTAGGGAACATGCTGTGGGGCCCCCTTGTGCCCCCCGGCTCGGCGATTTGGTGTCGTCTGGGGGGGGGGGCACCCAGGGTCCCCCCCACGACCAATTGTTGAGCCAGGGAGGTGTGTGTGGGTTGGGGGGGCGGCCCAGTATGCTCCCCAGTGAACCTGGAAGTGGACCGGAATTACTTCGGTAATTACTTCTGGTCCACTTCAGGGTTCACCACCAAGCACGTCGGGGGCGCTCCTGTGGGACGTTCCATCTGCCCCAGCATCGTAGCGTTCGCAAGCTGTGCCCGGTACCTCGAGGTATGTAGAAAAAAAATGTAAAGCTGCATCTGTGGTTGAATCGCTGATTCTCCAAATCGGCATCAAGTCTTCAGATTAGAATTCAGCCGAATCGAATTAGGGACAGTGATGTGAATCGATGAACTGAATCATTGCCCCTGATTTGGGCCAAATCTGGATTGAATATGGCCCATTTCGCACACCCCTACTGTGCACGTGGCACACGGTGCACTATTATCTAGTCAGGTTACCCCAGTTGAGAACCAGTGAGTTATCTTCATGTGCTGCAAATCCTTCACTGTATGTACATTTTTTTGCTATTTATTTGGATAAGCTGTACATTTTTATAGCACTAATTTGTATTTGATAACTTGTTTTAAATAGCATCTCTGTTGGCACGCTTTTTTCAGGTGAAAAATTTTTTTTATAAACATGAGCCACCTATAAACTTCTTGCTAATCTGCTTTACTACTTCATAATTAGTCTACTTAATCTATATTCTGTGCACTATAACCTGGTGAATAATTGACTGTACTTTTGCTCCCACATCAACAGTATCTGTTCAGTCATTTTAATATTAAATATCCAGCAAGCTTAAATGAGATTACTTGCTGGTAGTACTTTGGCTGCACAATATTTATGCAGTCATATCAGTTTACTTTACTTTTAGAAGTAGGATTGCTCTACTGTAGTTGGTTTATAGGGAGTTTCAATTTGATTTAAAATCTTAAGTGTTATGCTGAGTACAAAGAAATACTGCTTTTAATAACAACTTTCATTTTTTGCATTTATGTCAAAGCTCTATTTCTAATTTTTAATTGAAGAAACCACAAATGGTAGTACTCGCACTGATGCTGGTGTGGTGGTGTCTCAGAGTGGCTATTGTATAGGACACTCAACAGAAGCAGAATAAAGACAAAGAGCATACAACAAATTACAACCTTTGTTGTGCAAATACAACATGTTGTAACTGATAATCCTTTGAAGCAACTCTCTAAAATTACTTCGCCTGTGCTAAACTAAATATTACAGTGCTTTATTTTAAGTCAAGTTTATGGTGTGGATTTATTGCTATAAGTATCTTATTTCAAGGTTTTGGGGGATCTTAATACAGTACATTAAGATCATTATTGTATTGAATAAGCAGCCTGCTGTCATTTTATATGGGGATGAGTATTAGAATGGAATAAAAGCTAGAATTCACATGGGGATTTCTTGTTAGAAATATATTTGTTACACCCTGATGAAGTGTATTCAGATGAGGGCAAGAGGTGGAGCATTTATAATCTTTATATTACTGTTTTCATCCTCTCTTAGAATTAGAAATAAGAAGACGGGAGGATGAGTACAGATTTACAAGTAAGTGAACTCTCCTCGTGTCCTCCTCTGCAATATTTACCCTTTGAAATTAACATTAAAACATGGTTTTTGTGATGATTTGATTGAAATTACTGGCCAGATTCTGCTCGATTTACTCCCAGAAGTAGTTCATTAACTGCTTTAACAATATTTGTGACTGAGGTAACCACGGTTTCTAATCCTAGGTGGACGGCAGGTAAAGTTTACCTGCTGCTTTCTAAAGATACCTTACATAAGCATTTGTATTTTTTTAAATGATAAAACTAGTGAAAGCTGAGACTTATTTACTCAAAATTGAGGTATTTGAACTCTATGAATTTCTGCTACCATCTATGTGAGGCTAAGGGAAATGTAAATCATTACTTTGTAGATAATGCCTTGTGTCAGTCAACATTAACCAGGCAAGGTTTGATATGTAGGTTTGCCGTGTTATGTTTGTACTCTGACAGTCAGACAGCTTTGTCCGTCTTACTGACACTTGTACACGTTTGCATAGTTCTCAAGAGGCTTTTCCCCCTAGCCTGAAGTGCACTGTAAAGCTGGCTTCTTTAATTTCATATGCTACCTGTGACCAGTAATAAGGCTTCTGCAGACCAGTTCATAAATTCATTCATATCTATTCAATTCCATCATCTTAAATTTTAAAATCCTGCACTGCAATTAGAGTTAATTTAAAATTATGGTGATGGATGAGTGTGAATAAAATCTAGCACTATATTACTAAGGAATAAAGAAATGTGTTAAAAAAAATTAAACCAAACAAATAAACAAATTCCGCCCCCCCCCCCCGTCTCCCCCCCTTAGTTTACCATTAAATGTACGCAGGTTTCAGAACTGTTGTTATGGGATAGTTTTGTATAGTCACTTTTCACAGCATAACTGGATTTTGTACATATATTAGTGGTTGGTCAATTTTACATTTGCCTTTATACCTTACTTACTGTCCTACCTATGTACTTTTATTCTCCTTTTTTTTATACAAAGCAGGGTACTTTATGTATATGTGAGACCTGGACGTTTCTAATTGGCTTACTTTAAATTTAGAATATTTTAGATGAGTGCCTACAGCATTGCTGTTTGTGTTTGGAAATCTCTTCAAACTTTTAAAAATGTTTGCGCGGAAACATAAGTAAATGCAAATCCTCTTTTGCAATGTGTGTACCAGCTACACTTGTTTAAATCCATATGTATTTTCTTAGACAATTACAGGTTTGAAGAATAAAACTATAAAACTCGGTGGGCAAAATATGGCCCACGGGTGGGATGCAGCCCACCAATTGACTGTATCCAGCCCACAGTCGCCTCCGCAGCACTCTCCACAGGCCCGAGTCCTCTCTGGGGCAGCCTGCACCACATTCTGGCCTGTACCCACCAAAGACACCGCCCTGGCCATGGCCAGTGTGTACAGCTTTCTGGTGGGGATGCTCCTGCTGCTGCTGCTACAGCCACCCAGGTACTGCTCAGCTCCCCCGACCTCCAGTGGCTCCTTCTGCCCCTGCTGTGCCACTCCTGCCAGGCAGGGGGGAAGCTGCAGCCAGTGTGTGGAGCTCTAGCTCCAGCTGCCTTCCACCCCCTTGGCTGTTTGGCATGATGAGCAGCCACCTGTGGGCAGCCAAGGGGGTGGAAGGCAGTTGGAGTGGCACAGCAGGAGCAGGGGGAAGATGAGCCTCTAGAGGCGGGGAGAAACTGAGCAGCACCCAGACAGCAGTGGAAGCAGCCCCATCAGGAAGCTATGCATGCTGGCCAGGCCAGGGCAGTTCTGTTGGTCAGTGTGGACAGGAGTGTGGTGTGGGTTCCTCAGGAGGGAGCAGGCATGGCTTCGCCTCATGCAGAGCATCATTGGCCGGATGGGAGCAGAATGGGGGGTGGGATGCACCTCCTTGCCCTGCCCCAATCTGCTGCATGTGTGCCTCCCTCCCTCCCGCTCGCCTGGTTGGCTCCCTGGACCTAGTGCATGGGCAGCCCTCCTACACGCGCACACCCATCCTCCCACAACACCCACATGCACACACCCACCCGCACATGCACACCCTCCCCCCACAAAATATGTAAGAATACATTTTTTATTTTGAGCTATTATGTAAGTGCATCTATATACACTATTCAAAAAAACATAAATCAGGACCACGGTTATTTTTTTTAAATAAAAAAAATAGAATAGTGCAGGGGTTGGCAGATCTGGCCCATGGGCCATATTCTGACTCACAGAGGGACTTGGCAGCCTGCAGCGAGCCCTTGGTCTTGCCTGGCTCAGGGGCTGTCTGGCCCATGGTGCATCCTGCCTCCCCCAGATACACAGCAGGGCTGGGGTGGCTCTGTGTCCAGACTTCATTTCTCAGCAGTTCTAGCAGTGGTGGCTCCATCCAGCTGCTGCCGCCACTGGTCCTAACTCCACGGAGGCCAGCCAGGATTTGTGTGGGCAGGGTCTGAGTGCCAGGCTGAGTACATAACCCAGGCCCTGGCCTGTCCTGCACAGGTGGTTGGGTTCCCTGCACTGCCTGCCCTGCCCACGATGTTATGGTGGGGGCTGGGCAGAAGCTGCTGCTTGGTGAGGGAAAGAAGTGGGGCCTGGTGGCAGGTGCAGCCACCTTCCCCTCACCGCTGCTGGGCCTCTTCCCTGCTGCCACCTCCGGGCTGCCCCAGGCCCTCGCACCCAGCAGGGCAGTGGTAGTGAGAAGGTGAGCCCCAGCGCAACTCCCAGGTGGCAGCAGTGAGAAGGGCCTGACAATGGCAAAGGGGGAGGTGGGTGTGCCTGCCCCTGGGGCCCGTTTTTTTCCCCCACTTGGAGTAGAAGTTTCTATCTGGCTGTTACCACTCACTGTGGCTGCAGTGGGTGGGTCTGGAGCGGGTACTGCAGGGACCCTGACCCCCTATGTGGGGTGGGTCGAGGCCGGGGCTGTGCACTGGTGGCGGCAGGGAGGGAGAGCCCTGGTGCAGGCTCTGGGTGGCCACAGCAAGAAGGCCCCTGCAGCAGGAAGGGGGAGACAGCCGTGCTCACTGCTGGGCCCTGCTTTTTTTCCTGCACCAAGCAGTAGCTTCTGCTCAGGCTCCCAAATAATTGCCCACCCCTAGTATAGTAGATGTTTGGCTTGTTTTACCTATGAATGGTTAAAATGGTATCTTCTGAAAGATTTTGTGTGTGACCCTCAACAACTCACCAAAACTCGTTAAGTGGCTTGCCAGCCAAAATAGTTGCCCACCCCGCTCTAAAAGATTACAAGAAACCTCAGTTAAAAACTTAATTACATATGCAACAGTTGTGTCAGATACCCTGCCAGTTCACGTTAAACCTGGTTCTCCAACAATGGTTCTGTTGTTCATTTCAGAACTGCTGCAGATTGCTGGAATCAGTCCACATGGTAATGCTTTAGGAGCATCAATGCAACAGCAAGTGAATCAGCAGATGCCTCAGGAGAAACGTGGAGGCGAAGTACTAGATTCAACCCATGATGACATAAAGCTTGAAAAAAGTAATATTTTGCTGCTTGGACCAACTGGGTCAGGTGTGTAATAGAGTGTTTGTATAGATTCCAACTCCTCTGTGGTACACATTCATATTTGCTGATGTATAGGATTGATGTAGATAATATATTTGAGGATATTTTTGTTACCAGTTGTAAGTAAAAGCATGGCATGTGACTAAAAGCAGAGAAACGCAAGTAATCTATTTAAACTGAGAACGTTGAGGGGAAGAGCTGTTACAAAAGAAATCTTGCCTATCCTGCCTTTTGACGAGCAGGTCTCAACTACAGTTTTCAGTTGCATGCAATTTCTTTCTCCAAAGCATGAGACTTCCTAAGAAATTGAGAGCCTAAAGTGTGTAGAAGAAGTATGAGTAAGATGCTCCGTGATTTTTGTCTTTAGGAGTGATCGAATGGGATGCATTTTAGCTTTTAGTCAACCAATTTTGTGTGTGTGTTTGTGTGTGAGGGGGTGCCTTAGCTAATTTTGTTGCTTTGGCATCTTAATTGTTCTACGATATCCAATGCAGATTCCTAGTATTATTTTACAAGTAGGACATAAGCATGTTAAAGCAATGTGTTGAGGTGTTCCAACCCTCTGAAAATCTCATTGCAGGTTTCTGTTAACTAAAATAACATTTGGTAGCACTTTAGTATCTGCCTTTTTGATAAGATGTGGTGGATTGCTATGAACTAATATCTATTGGCAGAATGAGTTGCTGTTCTTGAAAGACAAATATGTGTGTATGTATGTATGGAGTTTTCCCCCTCCTCCCCATATGCACACAGCTCATAGGATTAACATAGAGAGTAAGGCTGGAACGGACCTCAGGAAGTCATCTAGTTCCAACCCTCTGTCCAAGGCAGACTCATCCCATATAAACCATCATATACAATTCCAGTTGTGTGCTTGAAGGCTAATCCCCAACCCCCATCAAAATGCTGAAAAGCTTGGGTTTGTCTACATGGAACGTCCTTGTCTTGTCCTAGACTGGAAACCTGCATGTAGGTAAATTGACAAATGAAAACCAGCTCTGTTATGAAGCTCCTTTTGCAGAGGGCAATAATGTAACTGGTTTTCACTGAAAATTAAGGTTTATCTATTAACTGCCTTCAGTTAATTCATTTGTGGACCAGAAGTCTGGAAACTTTTCATTTAACATGGGGTTTTGAGAGTGACCTCCTTGTCACCAGACTGTATTCACGTGGGCATCAGTGAATAGCCAGTTTAGACCTTTACGTAATGTATTTTGATATGCCACAAACATAGCATGAGTTCCCTGTTTCAAGAAATATTAGTCTAGCATAGTTATTTTGGGCAGCTGTGCCTGAATATTAGGAAAGATGGAAGGAAGTAAAAATGAAAGGCACGTAATAAGCAACAAATTAGCTGTTTTAGCCTGAGTCGCAGTAAAGGTGAACTGAAACAATTTGCTGTAAGTTGAAGCATACATAAAACAAACTGAAATTAGTTTTACAGTACTGTAATACAGTTAGTATAGCAAACACAACTAGATTATATTACAGCTCTCTCCTTTCCAACTGCCAGATTTTAAGTCTCTGTGAACTAACTAGTTTTCTGCAAAATTTAAAATGCATTCCCTACAATAAATTATTTCATGCAACAAAGAACCTTGACTGTAATCATCAAGCTACAAGGTAGAAAGTATCCCTGTAATGTGTCCCTGCAGTGTGCATCTGCAAATCGTATTTTCAAATATTAACAGATGAGTGCCAATATTTTATTTAAAACTCTAGAACTCTTGGTTCGGTGAGGATACCTTTTATTAGACCAACTAAGAAGTTCTGCGATTTCTTAGTTGGTCTAATAAAAGGTGTAATCTCTGAACCATGTCTTAGAGACAGCTTTGAGCACATGGATAAAATGTCATATAATGTTAAAATATTCAGTTAGCTGAGGACCAAAGCTGATGGCACATGCCATTTTAGAACAGACTTATCTAAAAGCATTATTGATGGAATTATGGAAGTTAATTGTCTAATGACGAATGATGGTTCTGGAAGGAGAATATTTGTGGTTTTGTATATTGCCACAGGATTTTTACGAATACTACAAAACAAGTTGTGTAAATATATGTGTGGTGGTTTTCTCCTAGGCAAAACCCTGCTGGCTCAGACCTTAGCTAAATGCCTTGATGTACCTTTCGCTATCTGTGATTGTACTACCTTAACTCAAGCTGGCTACGTTGGTGAAGACATTGAATCCGTCATTGCAAAGCTACTGCAGGATGCCAACTATAATGTAGAAAAAGCCCAGCAAGGTAAACTTGAGCCACGTGACTTCAGAAGCTCTGAATAAACAGTTTGAAACTTAGCAAACCTTTCAAATAACCTGTTACATCTCTTCATAAACTTTTGTTTCATGTCATCTAGCAAGTTGCTGAAGTAATGTTCAGCAATCTGTTACATTGCTTTAGCAACCTGTTCTCTTTAAGACTGCATTTTTCTGAGTGCATAGGTTATATTTCTCTCTCCCAAAGAGAGCCTTCCTTAATTGCATTTTCTATAACTGTAGGAATTGTTTTTCTGGATGAAGTAGATAAGATTGGCAGTGTGCCAGGCATTCATCAGTTACGGGATGTAGGAGGAGAAGGCGTTCAGCAAGTAAGTACTTCATCTTTGTGGAACACTTCACCCATCAAGTCCCAGATCGTGTCTAAGTTTATAGATGCATATTTCATTAGCTTCTTCATTTTTAAACCCAGAACACTTCAGTTACTATTCCACCACCCTTCTCTACCCTTTCTTTTCCCCCCTGAAAAAGACCTGGATAAAACATGCAAGAGGCAAGATGCTTGTGTGGGTGGTCTCTTGTCAGACCCACTATAAATCTATTCTAACTGTAGACAAACTTCTGGCTATCAGCACCCTTTCTCTGGTTTCAGATGAAATAATTTTGTCAGAAGGCATTCTTATTTGCTTTCAGCTGAAAGGTTAGATAAACTGGACAACAGTAGCTAATTTTTTTCACTTTATTTAAATCCCTAAAGTCACTAAAAGTTCACGGACAAGTGAAAAATATTTAGAAATACCTCTGCTTATGTGGAAGATAGCATGTGAGAGGGTGAAAGACCTAGATTGTGGTTCTGCTTCTCTCAGCATTTGGCCTTGGGTAAATTACTTGCAACTTACTAATTCCACTGAAGTAATGAAGACCAAGTTACAAGAAAACAAACATCAGGATTCCATTATATACTTCAGCCCTGGAGCCAGATGGTCTTTAAACAGGATATTTGTTTTGGTGGTTCCTGCTTCACATTTGACGTAGAATTACAAAAAATGACTGCAGTGAAATTACTCTGTCTTTCTGCCTAGAGCGGGGGAGCTAGACCCGATGATCTGTGAGGTCCCTTCCAGCCCCTTAAAATCTATAAATCTATAAAATTTTATGTAGACCTGAAGAGAACCATACTGGCCTAATACTCTTATTTGCATGTGGCTAAACCTTACTTTCATCAGTGTATGGCCACAAAAAATTAATTTTGTTACTTGAAGGAAGATTCTACTATCGAATATGGAAAATTTGGTTTCTAAACTCCCTTCTTCTGTAGAAATGCAAAGTAATTATAGTAATTCTTAATATCTTTATAGGATGTATGTTTTGTTGCTTTGGAATACAGTATTGATCCAGGCAAGCATCTTGCTTAGCCCTCTGGCACTTGATATTATTTGCATTGTGAGCCAAATCCAGCTTGCCCCAATTGTGTACTCAGTCACTGAATCGTTGCAAGTAAGATGAGTGGAATTTGGTACACATTCTGGTTCAAGGTCACATCTAGACTATAAACTTACTTTGCTAGTGAGTAGTATCCTCCTCCAGGCTATTGTATTCCATACGTGTTAAAATACACTAGGAACACACTAGGAGCAGCGTAGGTGTCATGGTGCAGTGTTGCAGATAGTTAACAGCTTAACTTCTGGCAGTGTTAATTAGCCCAGACATAGGTGGGTTGCTTCCAGGCTGGGAGGTGGTGCTAAAAAGACAGCTTTGTGCATGCTGCTGCCCATCCCATAAGTGTGCAGATTCTTTATTTAATTCCTTGTATTGACTGTGTTCCTTCCTAGGGCTTGTTAAAGTTACTAGAAGGTACAATCGTAAATGTTCCAGAAAAGAATTCTCGTAAGCTGCGTGGTGAAACGGTGCAGGTTGATACAACAAATGTCCTCTTTGTAGCTTCTGGTGCTTTTAATGGTCTGGACAGAATTATCAGCAGGAGAAAAAATGAAAAGGTGAGGATGCATGGTTTTAAAATAGCTCTTTTTGGTACCTCTTGGTAGCAGCTTTTAGGACTGGCGTAGGGCAAATTGTATCTGCAGATTCTTTTCTCTGTGCCTCAGACTGAGTTCTGATATGAAGAGAGCTAAGTTTGAGGGGGAAAAAATCTGCCTTATTTGTTAAAAGTGGCATACCTGTGTGAAACTCAGTTCTGCATGTGGTGATGGTAGGGCTTCTGCATGTGATAGTAGGGCTTCAGTGGAGGAAATCCATTGAAAAAAGTGTGAACCTGAGAACAAACAATGAAAAACTAGGGGAAACTTTTCCTGTTTTACGTGAGTGCCAACAGCTTCACTTGTAATATCTGTTGGCCAAACAGACCGTGGCTATTATTTGTAATGTTTAGGTGAACAGAAGAAAATACTTGTTCAATTTCAGCTTTTAGATCAGTAATTGGATATGTATAAGCTTCCTCTTTCTGGATGACATAATCAGCCTACCTAGGGCTTCTGGTAGGAGGAAGTTGAGTTGCTTTTGTTTTCAGTAGGGGAGATAGATATCTAATGATAAGTTTGGAACTACTGCATATTTGGAAAGCTGGGGGTTTTTTTTGTGTAGCTAGTGTTTTTGACTGGGGGTTCATATAGACTTGGCTTAACTTTGTATTAACTTAGCTTCAAGAACGTATGGAGGTTGCAAGTAGATTATTTCAGCATGTGGTGTTGCAGATGATGCATGTTTTGCATGTGTAGCAAATCTTAGCTTTCTAACAAGCCACAAATATGTGTGATGTCTGTTTTGCAGTATCTTGGTTTTGGGACACCCTCTAATTTGGGGAAGGGCAGAAGGGCTGCAGCAGCAGCTGACCTTGCTAACTTAAGTGGGGAGACAGACGCACAACAAGACATTGAAGAAAAGGATCGCCTGTTGCGCCATGTTGAAGCTCGAGATCTCATTGAATTTGGCATGATTCCAGAGTTTGTGGGACGTTTGCCCGTGGTGGTTCCTTTGCACAGCCTAGATGAAAAAACACTCGTGCGGATTCTTACTGAGCCACGAAATGCGGTGGTTCCTCAGTACCAGGCATTATTCAGCATGGATAAGGTGTGATTTTTGTCTTATTCTTTGACCTCCCTTCAATACTTGTCTATACTAATGTCTTCTCTATGGCTAAAGAAAAGAGTCATCCCTTTGTTCAAAGGTAAGTAATTGGAGTTGTGTGAATGCATACTTGCTGGAGGATGTTTTTGTTCGTTGAGACTGAATGATCGCAAGTAAATTCAGCTTGACGGAAGATTCTGTAATCTTGCTGTGAACTGCTTGCTGACTCCTCTGTTCGAATGTCAGATTCAGTGAGTTTTGAGCAGTTTTTATTTTTATCTCATGGCAAAGCAACATACACTGCATAAAGGAAGCTGGAGGCTGCCACCCGTTGTTTTCATGCCAGGAAATGAAGACTCCCAGATATAAGGAGTTGAGCAAGACGTTATTGCATGAATTGCATTTTCCTTGTATATAGTGGTCAGGTGACATAAAGAATGTGTAAATACTTACTTTTTTTCCCCCCTGTCTTCTGACCTCTGTTATAATTTGCCAATTGTGTTTCCTAATTTCTCGTGAGAGAGAGATGGAAATTCAGCAAATGCCCATGTGGACTGGTTTGACCAAACATACAGCAAACCTTTTGACATTATTCTGCTAGCTAGGTGTGTAATTTATTCTGTTTTGATTCAAGTTAGCTTTGAAACCTTGAGTCCAGGAATCTAAAGGTATAAGATGGGGGTTTTTTTGTTTTTATTCCTATCTGCCATGTTTCCATGAATCCTAGTTTTCCTCCTTGAAATGTTATCAAGTGATATGTTTTTTGGTTGGGGGGTTGGCTAGAAATTGCAAGAAGAAGGAAGGTATGATAACATTTAGTTCATTTTCACCAGTGTTTGTATTTGTCCTTAAAACCTCTACCACAGAGACAAACAGTTATTTTGGGTGGAGGGCTGCTTCTCCCCCTACCCCGACAATTGGCCCACTACCTGGTCACCATATTGGGACTAGAAGTCCCATGGCCTAGCCCCTGACCTTTGCCACCAGAAGTCCCTCCCCCCTGGAAATGCTCATTTGGGGGGGGTGGGGGGGGTGATGTTTGCCATCTTAGAACCAGGAAAAAAACAAATCATACAGTAAAAGTCAAACACCTACTAGAATATATTTTAATTTTATTACAAGATCATTTATCATGATTTGTGTTTGTGTAGTGTATATAGAAGGGATTGCATAATAACTCAAAAATAATCTCTTTTATATTGTGTGGGGGGGAGTGTGTGCATATGTGGGGATGGAGGTTTGTGGGGTGTGAGAGAGGGTGGCATACAGCCCTCAATGCCAGCAGCAGGCAGGGGGGCTCAGGGAGCTTATGCCCGGCACAGGCTCTAGTGCCTGGTGGAGCGCAGCTTCGGCCAGCACTGCACGCGGTGGGGAGGAGCGCAGCCTGTCTGTCCGCCTCTATCGTGGGGGCTCTGTGCTGCATGCCTTCAGCTCCCGTACTCGCACTGGGGGAAGCAGTGCTCTGCTGGACTCTGCAGTGAAGCAGGGAATTGGGGCTCCTTCCACTCCCAGCAGAGTCACAGCAGGAGGCAGGGAAGGCAGCTGGCTGCAGTGTGGTTCTTCCCCCATTGCGAGTGTGGGAGTTGCAGGTTTACAGCCCCTGCCATAGAGGCAGCAGCAGGAGCCAACTGGGAACCACAGTAGCTGCATTCTTCGGTCCTGGCATTGTGGCCGAGAACTGCACAGTGTGGCACGGAGCTCGCTGGCTTGGCCAGGCACCTCCTGGTAGTGTGCAGTTCCTGGCTGCGATTCAGAAAACAGCAGAAGCCAGTCCAATCCCCACATTTTCTAGCTGGCTCCTGCTCCCACTCCCACTCGCTGCCACTTTCTTTCCTGCATCTGCTGCCACTTCCCTTCCTCACCCACCGCTGCCACCATGGCCGCCCCCATGTGTTGCCAGAGCGGTGGGCTTCCCGGCTGCATGGCCAGGACTGCACAGCACAGCAGGAGCCAGCTGGGAACTGTGTGGTGCCAGCTGGGCCGGGCTGGCTCCTACTGTGCTGGCCATCCTCTTCCCACTCTGCCCTTTCCTGCTCCATCCATCTTATTCTCCACTTTTGGATAGAGGGAGGTGGGAAACGGTCCCAGGCCAGAAGCCTCTAATAGGCAGAAACTTCCAGTTGTGAGCTGGACATCGGCGGGGGGCAGGCCCTGCTGCTGCTGGGTCCTGCCACTGGAGCCTCCTGGGTCATCTTTGACAGGCAGCCAGAGGCAGATAAATTTTACTTGTCTAATTTTTTAGGGGCCCTACAGGTCATTTTGTCCACACCTGCTCTGCTGTTTTGGTACCATGTCTATAAGGCTACTCTGGCCTTTTTCCATAACAGGTCATGTTTATGTTGTTTGGACCTAGTTCAAGGCCCTGGACTACTATAGAGACGTTTTATAGTACAGTAAAAGTTCTGTTAACCGGTATCTTACGAAAGGGTATGCTCCATTAACTGGCATGCCGGCTTGTAAGATGAAGTGAAACCAGAAGTGCCCATCGTGGCACTTCTGGTTTCTCTGAGCCCCCACGGCCTGGGGCAAAGCAGCCTGTGATGCTAAGCCTCCGTGGCCCTGGGGCAAAACAGGATGTGGGGCCCGGCTCCCTGTCCCACAGAGCCTGCAGGGCCCACAGGAGGGATGATGATGTGGCGGGAAGGGTGGTGATGTCGTGGGAGGGGCAGCGGCACACCTCAGACGTGGTGGGAGAAGTGGTGGCCTGGGCCACTCAATTAACCAGCATATTTTGTTATCCAGCATCCCCCATTCCTGGGGGATGCCAGATAACAGCTTTTACTGTAATATAAAAATTGAACCATTTCTACTTGCACAAAAACTGATTAGAACAGACTATTTTGTGGAAGCTAGTTCGAATGTAATTGGTTAGATTGGGTCCTGGTGAAAACTAGAGGTCTGGTGAATACATGGGTCTGATATTAGATTGGCACCAATATAAAGAAAAATGTCTGTATTGGAAATCGGCCATACCAGGCCAATAACTTGGTTGATAAATGGCCTGTGCATGCACACATCCATAGCGCAGCACAGGCAGTGAGAAGCATAGCCCGGCAGCGTGGAGAGCTGCCTCTAGCTGGTAAGTCTGGTGTGGTGAAGGGGTGGGGGGAAGGGAAGAAGCATGGGTGGGGCAGATCAAGGCCCCCGCACTGAGGGAGGAGTGGGGCTGGGGTGGGCTTGGGACAGAGCCGTGGATCAATGGTAGGGGGAGGGAGGAAGCAGCGTGCACTACTGATCCAGCGGCTTATCTGGCACTCGCCTGCTCATCCAGCAGCTCCTGCTGCTTGGATCTGCCCAGGGCGGGCTGGGGCAAGGGCAGGGGATACACCAGGCTTTTCCCGGCTGGGCTGGGCTCAGGTTGGGCAGCCATGGCGCTGGGAATTGGGCGGGGAAGGGGGGGTTGCAGCCACCCTAGAATTCGCTGTAGTCCCCTCCCAGGACCGTCACCTCCTGGCCTGAGCCCAGCTGGGAAAAGCTTGGCACAGCCCCAGCACATCCCACACAGATCTGGAGCCACCTCCTGCACCCCCTTGCTATCCCAGACGAGTGGTGAGAGCCACCAGGCGAGTGCCAGATGAGCCGCTGAACGAGTGACATGCAGTGGCAGGAGCCACCCTCCGGACTAGCCACAGCTCCATCCTGCACCTGCACCTGCCCCACCCTGGCTGGGCAGTGTTTGGCCTAGCCCCACTCTTCTCTTTCTGTGGGGGCCTTGATCTGCCCCAATCCCCATGCCCCTTCCCTTCTTCCTCCCCTTCTACCACACCAGACTTACCAGTTGTACACAGCTCTCCAAGCTGCCAGGCTGATACGGAAATCAGATCAGTATTGGCCAATATGCCTCCTTAAAAAATCAGGTATCAGTATCAGCCCCAAAAACCGCTATCAGTGCACCTCTAGTATAAACCTCCATCCTTGGACCAGGGAACCTAAGACTGCCAGCATGACTGGCCATATCACAGTCTCATGTGCTGTTGACTGCAGAAACTAGCCTGACTTAACCATGCCAATCTGCCAAAACACTGTGGCTTGGGACAGACCTTGGGCTACTTTTTTCATAGTGAAGTATATGCATAGTCCAGGGGACCAGTGCCAAAGTAAAAACCCTAAATAAGAGTGGAAGATGCTGCAGTCCAGAGGGCTCGGGTGAGATCTTTCTGTTTGAATACTTTGTATGGAAAAAGTTACCAAAGGATGAGCTAATCATTTAAAATACTTGCAGGCAATTTTGCCACAAGCATGGTTAAAAGAAAGATGGGAAAAACATAGACATACAAATAAAATATCCAATGTTACTTTTCTACACATAGTGTGAATTAAATGTGACTGAAGATGCACTGAAAGCCATAGCCAGACTGGCTCTGGACAGGAAGACTGGTGCAAGAGGTCTTCGATCTATAATGGTGAGCTCTTCATTAAGTAGCACTAATTATTTGTATCCTGAGTAGATGTATTTGAATTATGCACGTTGTCCTTGCCAAGAGAGTTTGTTCTTTAAGGGTAATTTAAGTGGGATGTTCAGGTATAGAGAATAAACCTTTTCCCAGTGGTAAGGGTGGTCAGATTTCTTCTAGTAGAGTACCCAACCAACCATTATTGTGTGAAGGACTAGGTGTAATACGTTTGTTTTTCTTTTCTCATAGGAGAAGTTGTTGCTGGAGCCCATGTTCGAAGTACCAAATTCTGACATTGTATGTGTGGAGGTTGACAAAGATGTTGTAGAAGGCAAAAAAGAGCCAGGATACATTAGGTAAAATAGGAATGGCAATACCACAGCAGACTGATAACACACCTAGGCAAGTGCCCTAATGCTTGTCAACTAGGTGTGTTAGAAACAAGAAAACAAAAATTGTGTGCGCCATTTAAAACAAAGAATCCTTTCTACGTGCTGTACACAGTAGGTAAAGGGCACTTACTACATAGTCTAGACACCTTGGCTGCTTTCTGATTTAAAAATCAGAAATCATTCTGATTAAAAATATAAAAATTACTGTAAATCACCAAATACATTTAAACTCATGACATTTGTTTTACCTTGACATTTGCCTGTCTGTGGGTAAATAGCACAATGACTTTATCAAGAACATAAAACGCTCTGTTTAAATGGGTGATTGAGTTGAATTTTCTGAAGAAGAGGGGGAATTATCATTGTTAGTCCTTAGGAGTGGGCAGGACATTGAAATTCTTGGAGAAAAAAGTCAAAACTGGCTCCTTTGATTCTCTTAGTCTGATGTAGCCCAAAGTTGATGGCTACCTGGGCTGTCTGCAAGGTATTTCTGCTGGTATTCCTGAGAGGGGTTGAGGCTCTGCTTGCCACAAAGGTGAAAGGATGGGGAAAGGAGTTCCTGGAGGTGGCTGGTTGGCTGAATTCCTGTTTTAATTCCTGTAATAATTACTTCAATGCTGCTAGGATGATACTATATTAGTGATGAGTTAGAGCATCTAAAGACTTGGACAAAGGGTGATTTTTAAGTCTCATTAACTAGTGTGTGATGCAGATATGGGAAGAGGTCTTGTGTTTAAGAGACAGGACTAGGAGTCAGGAGTTGTAGGTCTCGTAAAGCTCCCATGTGGCATTCATTAAGGTACATACTTTTTCTGGCTAATGGAAATAATGCTGCTATTTACTTCACATTGATGCTGAGGCTTAATTCAGCATGTTGATTTTCTCCTGTAGAAGGAACCGCTGATGTGTAAACCAGTATTCTCTCGGTAACAGTTGAATTAAGTGCAGAATATGTGTCACTGGCTCTGCGTTATTCCAAGGTTAAGCTTTGCCAGTTATCACAAAAGAATTCTGTGATTAACTCTTTCAAGCAAATAAATTGGGTTTTTAAAATTAAACTTTTGGCCTGAGTGTTTTAAAGTAGAAAATGTGCTGTCTCCATCCCAGTCGTCCTGCCTTCGTTCTCTTCTCAGATTTTAACATACCTGATCAATTCATTTTAATTGTAGGGCTCCGACTAAAGATTCATCTGAGGAAGAGTATGACTCCGGAGTTGAAGAGGAAGGCTGGCCACGTCAAGCAGACGCTGCAAACAATTAAGTACTGTCAAAAGGCTCTCCTGCATAAAGCACACTTGGTTATTACAAGGTCATGCTGGGCTTTAGTCTGACACTAAAGGCGTTGGATCTATCCAGCATATGATACATGGTCAAAAAAACTTGCAATTAAATAAATCAGATCATGTATTTATTGTATCATCACATTGATTTTTCTTCACTGGACATTACTTGGACTTTGGTGGTATAATGTCAAGTATAAATTGTACATTATTTTTGTTCAGTTTAAAAAAAAAAAATGCTCTAACAAACTTGGCAGCACCTGGGTTGCTTTCTGGAACTAAACCCAATGCAGGTATTGCCAACAGCTAAAAAAACTTTTATGGTTAATATTACTCTACAAATGGGAAAATAAGCTTAATATTAACTAGAGGATAGATAAACTATGAATTCATCTTATAATTCACTTGGGTTAAGTTCAGGTCAGTGTTAAGTTTCTGTTCATTTTCAGAACCAAATGGGTGCTGGAGGGATTTGTTACATTTGTCTTGAGAAATGCCCGAAACTGGATTTTCCAAATCTCAGATACTGCTTTATGACCCTTTTCTGCAAGTCTGCTAAAATGTAACACATTTACGATAATTGGATACAATATCTAATGCCATTTCCTAACTTCTTTACCTTGCCATTAGCTATAGGTTTAACAGAGCCTCTGGAATACCGAGAGAGCCGGTGAAACCTGCTGGATTTGTGGAGGACAGTGAAGATGTAAAGGCAGTGGTATATACCATGTTGGCATAACATTTTTAAATATTTATGTTCTAATATATGCATTTTGTTCGAATTATCGGAACTATTGTGCATCAATTTTTTGGTGCCAGATATTTGCCCAACCTATCTTCTTATAACATTAAGAGATGAAGACAGTAAAGTTATTGTATAATATTTTTGATGTAATCAATAGTGACTGTACACATGACCATGCTTTTTTAAAGTTACACACTTAAATGCTGGTGTTGCATCTTGTGTTTTTGTCTTTTGATTTTTAGATCTGCAGCAAAGCAAAGACCCCTGATTTTCTGTTTTACACCCAAATAAATTTAATAATCCTTTAGGAAAGTGTTTGTGAAAACTCTAAAGGACTTGTATGGCTTTTGATTCATTTAAAAAATTAAAATGGATATCTACAACTGCTTTATTCTTTACAGTGATGTGAGTCTAGCTTTTCGTAAGTCCTGAATTTTGATTCATACTTGCTAATGAAAACCTTCATTACCATTTTTAGTTTAGTAATAGCAGTAATTGTTTGTACTATTGATTTTTATTGGTCCTAGCCCTCATTGTCTCATGAATAGTTTAGGATTTAACATTTAAATAAGAAAGTCATGTCATACTTTATGTGCTTTTAGAAAACAGATACAGTAAACATGACTTTAAACCAGCTGCAGCGATGTTTTTCTTTTTCTGGTCATGGGTCAGAAAAGGCTAACTTTCAAAGCTCAGGAAAGATTCAGGAGGTGATCAGTTTAACTTAGGATAACCGAAGTCTGAGAGTTTATGCTATCCTCCTTTTCCTTTTTGTAGACTGAAAAGTAAAATGGTTTTTAATTCTGTTAGAAATTACCTTTTTCCCCCCAAATGGACTGAAGGCCATTTTAATGAAAACCAACAAACAACTTAGTTTTGAAAGTTGTTGAGAAATGTGTAATCAAGAAAAGTTTTTAAAGAAACAAAATGCTGTGTAACTACTCTTTGTACTTCCAAACCAGCTTTGGTGTTTGAATAAAACAGCAGATATTCATGAACCGCCTATCTCTGTCATCCCACTTGCTGACACAGGCTCAGCTCTAGGTGCAAGGCAGGTGAAATGAGGAGCCTGCCTGGGCAGCGCTTTCACTCTCCTGGTTCCCATGCAGTGGCCTTCCCGCAGATCCGCCTCCTGCTTTGGAGTTGACTTTTAACATGGTTTCATGTACCTGAGAAAGGGATGGTGCCGTTGGGATGGAGCTGGCTCGCTGCGACTCTTCCTGTGTCCTCCTCGCCGCCGCATGCAGGCGCTAGCCCAGATCTGGTCTGTGCAGTGGCAGAGCGCTGCTTGTCCCAAGCCCGGCGGTGACAGCGGGGGAGGAGAGGAGCAAGGGGGCCCCCTGGCCCCGCACCAGCCGTGCCCAGCTGCTTGGGCGAGGCAGCGCCAGCTTGGCCCCTAGCAACCCTCCCCCCGCTGCACCTCCTCCTGCACCTTCCAGGCCCATGGACCGGCCCCACTCTGCCCTCCATGCGTATTCATCACTGGCCCACGTGTGCGCATGTCCTCATACCTACTCATCACGCGACCGACCTGTCTTCCCCGCCCGCCTCATGCATATTCATCACTAGCCGGCCTAACCACTTGCCCCCTCATGCATATTCAGCACCAGCAGCCCCCTACATCTTGGCGCATACGCAACACTCACCCTCGCACCACTCATGCGCAGTCAGCCTCCGTCCGGCCCCGCCCCCTCATGCGCAGTCACTCCGCCAGGCCCCGCCCCCATGAGCAACCAACGCCCTTCAGGTCCCACCCCCTCATGCATATTCAGTGAGCGCGACCCCGCCCTTCGCCAGCCGCCTCAGGAGGGAGCATGGCCGGGCCGCCGCCGCTGCCCTTCGCCGCGCGCTTCCCGCCGCCCCCGGGCCCGTTCCGCGGCTTCCCGCCGCCGCCCCCGCCCGGGCCGCGCTTCCCGGGGCCGCCGCCCTTCCTGCCGCCGCCCGGCCCCGACCCGCCGCCGCTGCTGTTGCCGGCCGCCGCCGCCGCCTACTGCCGGCCCGGGCCGCCCGCCTGGGCGCCGCCGCCTCCGCCGGGCTGCGGGCCGGGCGCGGGGCCGGGGCCGGGCGCGGAGCGGCAGCGGGACGAGCAGTGGGTGGCGCAGCTGGTGTCGCGGCGGCGCGCGCGGCCCGCGCCCGCCCCGCCGCCCCCGCCGTGCGCGGCCCCGAGCGAGCGGCGGGCGCGCGCGCTGGCGGCGGGGGCGCTGCCGCTGGTGGCCGAGGTGGCGGCGCGCTGCGCGGCCCTGCGCCGCCTGGAGGAGGCGGGCGAGGAGCACGGGGACGGGGCGGAGCGGGAGCGGGAGCGCGCCGGCGCCGCCCTGGCCGCGCTGCGAGAGCGCGCCGCCCCCCTGCGCGCCCCCGCCTTCCTGGCGGCCCTGCGGGAGCGCGCGGCGCGGGCCCGGGACAAGCGGCGGCGGCGGCGGCGGGGGGCGCGCGCGGCCCGCGCCGAGGAGGAGGCGCGCGCCGCCGAGCGCGAGGCCCTCATCGACCGGTGGCGCGCGCGGCGCGGGCACGAGGCGGCCGAGAGGGCGCGGGTGAGCGGAGCCGGCCTAACCCGGGATAGGCGCTCCCTGCCCCCCCCTTTTTTTTTCCTTTGGTTTGTTCGGTTTGGGGGTTTTTTGGGCAAACTTGGGCACATGCACCCGTTGTCAAGCCAGGGGCATTTCAGAGATTGTTAAAGTCGTCCTAGGTTGAAAAGAAACCTGGTGTTGGCGGTGGGAGGTGGAGGGCGGGCAGGTTTATTCCCCTGGTATCAGGGTCCTTCCGTGGCGGCGTTGCTCCGTGACGTGCAGACGGGCCGGCAGGGTTTGTTTGCTTTGGGATTGAGGATGTTAAGGTTTCAGAACCGCAAAATAATTCTGTAATTTAAAAACCCCATTTATTTGCCCAGAAGAGTTACAGCAGCAGTTCTGAACTGGGGGTACATGTACCCCCGGGGGTATGTGAAGTATATTTCATATGCTGTCTAACAACCTGTGTTAATTAATTGCCCGCTGAAAGGGGGTACGTGAAGTCTCACTCTGAGACCAAGGGGTACATTGACTGAAAAAGGTTCAGGACCGCTGAGTTAAGGTTTAAGAGCGGCCTGTTTCCATATCCCTTGACCACTACCTTCGTTTTTGGCCCCTCTGTTGTGTTTTGTCCATTCTCTTGGTTCTCTTAAAACGTACTTGATTGACTTTCCGCACCTCTGTTGATGAGACACTTCATCAGTCCTGGGACGCTGTTACGGATTTCAGTTATTCCCTTTATGCTTCTTGATGCTGTCTTTATTCTTGAGTACCTGTTGGCGTTCATATTTTCTTTCTACTTTTGCCCCCAATGCAGGAGCAGGAACTTAAAGCTGCTGCCGACAGCGTCTTATCTGAAGTAAGAAGGAAGCAGGCAGATACAAAGAGAATGGTGGAAATCCTTCGGGGCTTAGAAAAGCTTAGGAAACTGAGAAAAGAAGCAGCAGGAAGAAAAGGTAAATTTGGTGGGATTTTGTGAACTATTAAAAATGCAGGCAATAAATAACAAGCAGTTTCAGTAGGGGTAAGGGATATTTTTCTTTTGCCAAACTCTGTTAAAGACAAGGTAGAAGACAGGATATTAATTAGTCGCTTACTTTGCAAGCAGCCTCACTTCTTTCTGGCTGCTTATGGAGTAAAGCTAAATCTATCTCTATAGTTCATGCAACCGCTGAAATATTGCACACTTTCTGGTGAGAATCTAGTGCCATAACGACAAAATCTTGCTCAGCGTTTGTACCTCAGTAAGTTTCTGAAGGGTTCAGACGGCATAGGGGATGTAGTAGGGTCATCTTTTCATAAGTAAAAGGTTCACTTGAGGGCTTTATTGGAAGAGAGCTCTTAACACTTTAAATCCTGATTCGGGCTTTCTCGGTTGCTTTTCGGTATTTATTTTAATAATACCGTCCTCAGTTTAACCTCTTACCACTCCCTGACTTTGCAAAATATTGGTCTCTAATAGGTACCCTTGATCTGTTTTAAATGTTTTATTTAACGCAAGAGTGGACAAAATGTGGCCCATAGACCGGATGTGGCCTGCCAGACCAACCTATCTGGCCTGCGGAGCCCCTAAAAATTTATAATTAATATTTATCTGCCCCTGGCTGCCTGTCATGCGGCCCTCAATGGCTTGCCGAAACTCAGCGGCCCTCCGCCCAAAATAATTGCCCACCTCTGATCAATGGCTTCTTTTGGTAGTGATGGTGATGAAGAAGTAGTAGTTAATGGTAGACATGAACAATCATGTTTTATGCATTTAATAGTATATAGTGAATGTAACAAATAGCCACACCAAGAAGAAGATTCTGTAGCATCCTTGAGGGTAACCAACAAGCTTCATGTGCCAGCTACCTTGCTGGAAGGAGCACTGGGAAGGTGCTGCTCAGGCAGATTTTATTCCAGACTTGTAACTTTTTAATTAGATGCTTTTATAATACTGCCTTCAAGGATCTGTTTTCTAGCATGTGGAATATAGCCGGTTCACTCCCATTCCAAACTCCTCCACATAACTCATTTTATCGAAAGATAGCTGTGAGAAAAATTCTTGACTTAGACGCAGGTTTGTCCAAAATGCTGCAAATTGCCTCTCAGTGTGAAACTGAAATTATCACCACTTTCAAGGTTGATTTTTTTTCTTTAAGTTATCGCTCTCATTCTGTAGGTGTCTGTCCACCCCCATCAGCAGATGAAGCTTTTGAACATAATATTCAGAAGATGAGGACGTTGATTAAAAAACGCACTGAACTGTATGAAGCTGAAGAGAGAGCTCTACGAGTCATGTTAGAAGGAGAGCAGGAAGAAGAGAGGAAAAGAGAAATGGAAAAGAAGCAGAAGAAAGAAAGAGAGAAGCTTCTGCAGCAGAAACGTGAAATCGAGTCCGTGCTGTTTGGCAATCCGGGTACATGGCTGCAAATTTTGCTTTGGTGGGGAGTTTTTGTGAAAATGAGCAAGGTTAAGGTTGAAGTGATAGCATAAAGCTTCATTTGCAAAAGCTGACGCGCTGAAATAGGTGATGCCATGAAAACATGGAGATGACACAAATTCAGTCAAGTTCTTTCATTACATTTACCAAATTCAAAAGGTGTGGCAGCAAGAACTGGAAATTCAACCATGTCATAAACTAGTGTCTCGTCACATCTTGTAAGCCAAGCAGTTTAGGTTGAATTGGCTGTTTCGATTGGGGGTGCTCAACCCCTGGCCCGTGGGCCAGATCCAGCCCATGGAGTCATGCCAGCTGGCCTGCAGGGGTCCCCATGGGTCCAAAAACTTGGTGGTGGGGGAACAGTGGCAGCAATTGCCGCTCTCCTGCTGCCAAATTTCCAGACCTGTGGGGTGTCCTGTGGGCTAGATAGCATGTTGGACGGTGCATGTTGGTGCCCCGGGGCCTGGTCTGGGCATGCAGTACCCAGCTGGAGGTGGCTTAGGGCCCAGTCCTGGCACACGGGTTCCACATAGCTCATCTGGGAGCTGCACCAAAAGGTTGCACACCATTGGTTTAGGTGGTAAACCTCCCACAGGGTGTAGAGGCTTTAGTATTGGCATTCAGCCAATGCTGTTCATCCTTCCCATCTAGTACTGTGTGTTTCCCTGCTGGGCAGTGGGCAGCGGAGAGGAGGACTTGCACTTATATGGGTAGTGCTTTTTTAGTATGAAAATAGAAAGCACTTTTGATGCTGATTTGAATGTAGATCTTTCTGATAAATTAATGTACAAATTAGCAGAATTTGTGGCATTTTACCGAATAGTTTTTAATGTGTTGTAACAGACGAGTTCCCCCTTGGCCATCTGCTTCGACCCTTCCAACAGTATTATTTACAAGCTGAGCATTCTGTACCAGTTCTCATCCAGATCAGGTGAGCACAAATAGCATCTTTACTACATACAATACTAAAGTGGCGCTTGGTTATATACATATATTTAAAGATAAAACTGCAGCCTCTCCTGGTTCACTGACTTGTGAATACAAAGTTATATCTTACAAATGCTAATCAGGTTTCTTCAGGTGGTTATAAATCTCTGTTTTCCTTATTCACCTTTATGAGGCTAAGAAAACTTGGATAATTTGTATCAAATTATTTTTGGTTTCTCTGCAGTAATATAGAACAGCGGTTCCCAATCTGTGGTATGCATACCACCTGTGGTATGTGTGCCCCACCCAGACCTTCCACCCATGAGGGTGGGAATGAGGTGCCCACATGTACACACAGCCCCAAACTTGCCCTATTGCCTCGCTTCCACCCTTATGGGCAGAGGGGCCCAGCCCCGCCAGCTCAGCTTCCAGATGGGGTAGCCCTCGGGTACCTGCTCCACTTCCCGGTGTCCTGCTGGCTCCAGACCACAGGTAGGGAAGCAGCAGGGGGACTCCCATGTGCTCCCCCCATGGCGCGCAGGCCTGGCAGTGGTGGCAGCAGCAGCAGGTGGGGCGTTCCTTGCACAGCTTGTGCCTTGCACAGGCGCCTGGTGGGGCACAGCTCTGGCCAGTGCTGCTCATCACTAGAGGCGCAGCCTCTGCTGGCCTGTCTGTATCACCAGTGCTCCCTGCACGCATGTGTAGCTCTCACATTCACTGGGTGTGGGAGGGAAGGCCCACATGCTGGAGCTGGCTGCCTTCTCCACTGAGGCTGCACAGCATGGGAAGAAAGCCCCAGGTGCCTTCCCCTGGGGGGTGGGAAAGTCAGCCGGCTTCAGTGCTGGGCTTCCCTCCCATGCCCAGGGAGTGCTGGCAATACAGACTGCCTGACAAAGGATGTGCCCAAAGGATATGTGATGTTCAGTGCTGGCTGGAGCCGCACCGCAACGGGTGCCTGTGCCCTGAGCACCCCCACCTGCTACTGTGCCGTGGGGAAAGTGTGGGGGTTCCTCACCCCTACAAACCCCACATACCCATACCCTGAACCCCCCACAAATACACAATTCTCCCACATACCCTACCATACACCTTAAGCTGGTGGCACTTAAGGTTGTATTGTTTTAAACTGGTGGTGTGCAATCTGTCAGAGTTTGGGAGCTGCTGTCCTAGAGCCAGGGTCAGCAGCTTAAGGCCTGTAGAACTGGAGGGCTTTGCCTCTGCTCCACCCCTGCAGGGGCTGAGCAGCAAGGAGCTGCACTAGGACTGTGCAGCTGGCAGCTGCTCCCTCACTACTACTGCCCTCCCCACCCTAACTGGTCTGGGCCTGGCACTGCTCCCTTCTGGGGGGTGGGGGCAAATCAAAACACCAGCAATGCAGGTGTAGTTCCCAGCTATGTGGCTCTCCTCCAAGCTGATGTGTTATCTAGACCACCCAGTCCATGTCAGGCTGGATCAGGGCTGTTCTGGCCTGTGGCTTGAGAAAGGTGGCCAGTCCCTGTGCTAGAGGCATCAGTGTGCAGTATGACACACCCTATACATTTGGAACTTACACATTTATTTGTAAGAAACTGAGTTCAGCCTTCAAGCTTTTGTTTTAAAAAATGTAATTCAGAGAGTGATCTTATCAGTTGACTTAATGTAGCAGACAGTATGAAAAGAAATGTTTGTGTATCAGGGTATCATAAGGAGTCTTATGGGTGAAGTGAAATGGAACAGACATCCTTTGTAAACATTCTTCTCTTCCAGGCATGAATGGGACCGGTATTTGGTACCAGCAGATCATCCTGAAGGAAGCTGCATCCCTCCAGGATGGGTCCTCCCAGCTCCTCCTATCAGTGACACCTGGGCCACTGCTGTCAGATAACTTTACCATAAGACAGTGTGAAGTTTTGGAGTGTCACATTAAAGGTGTGTATAGGTATGACCAAATTGGATCTATCCATCAGTACCAGGATAGACTATCAAATCATTTGAAATAGACCTGAAAAATGTTTTGGACCAGGCTGTAAGTAACTCTCTTCTTCCATTAGTACCAACCATGGGTGGTGTCAAAACCAGAAGTTACATAGTGACTAAAATGGGGCCTTTGTTTCTGTGAAGATAATGGCTCCTGCATTCCAAACCCACTCTTTTCCATTCCATTTTTTGACTGAAACAGATGACTGTTAAAAATGCTTTACTAATTTTCACATTTCTTGAGGTTAGTTTATAGCAGAAATACTGCCTCTAATTTATCTATGCAGATTGATTTACGTTGTAAGGATGAATGGGTCACAGTGTTATTTTTCAAAAAGATTTATCTGGAATTCTAACCTTCTATTACTTCTCACTAAGAAATAGCTATACTAGAATTTATTGTTTTTACTTTTCTGTCTCTTTACAAATGCTATGTATAATGATTAAAGAGAGGTAGGAGGACTTCCAATAATATAAACTCGTACAAGAAGTCTCTTCTGAGCATTGAATTTGTTTTTAAAATGTGTGCCACCCACTTATACAAGTGTCATTTTAATATCTGCATACGGTATGTGACTTTTGGTAGGAAATCTTGCGCTCAATCTTGAAACAAACATTTCTAGTTTAGAGAACCTCCAAAATGACTAAATGTAGAGTGAGTTCAGTTGTAAATCCAGTGCACATGTTATTTGGATTACATCTTTTAGGCACAGACCTCCAAAATAAGTCTTCAAATGTACAAAAGCAGTTTGTTTTCTTTTGATTTTTAAATCCTAGTTTCAGGCTATGAGATCTTGCAATGTTTTTGCTTTACTGTGCTTGTTCTGTTCAACATCCTTCTAACCAAAATAAGTTAACACAATCATCTCAATTGGCTGCCTACAGACAGGACAGGGCTTATTCTGCTTTTTTTTTTTTAGTTTTCACGTGCATGTAAAACATGACATGAGATGTCCTGTCTTGCCATGTACTATGCAGTCATTTTTTTAATCTACTTTGACATATGGCACAGGGCTCTTTGCTGGATTCTGTCTCCTCTTTCTCTCTTAACTCTTTGTCCTCTTGACTGCTACAAAACTCATTAGGGTGGTGCCTACAAACTCATTAGGGGGGGCTCAGCAAGGAACCAGAGATGCTCTGTTCACCAGGGCGCGTTACTTAGGGTAACAAGGAACAATAGTTACAGACTGACAGCAGATTTAGGCTGGACATCAGGAGGAACTTCTTCATGGTAAGGGTGGCCAGAATTTGAAACAGACTCCCAAGGCAGGTGGTGCTCTCCCTTAACTCGGGAGTCTTTAAGAGAAGGCTAGACAGGCATCTGGCTGGGGTCATCTGACCCAGCACCAGGGGGTCGGACTCGATGATTTGTCGAGGTCCCTTCCAATCCTAGCATCTATGAATCTATAAAAGAGATTGCTAGACATACATCATAGTGCTTAGGGTTGGAAGGGACCTAAATGGATCACCAGGTCTGACCCCCTGCCCTGGGCAGGAATGGGTGCCGGGGTCATATCACCCCAGCCAAATACCTGTCCAGCCTCCTCTTGAAGACCCCCAAGGTAGGAGAGAGCACCACCTCACTTGGGTGCCCGTTCCAGAGCCTGGCAGCCCGAACCGTAAAGTAATGCCTCCTGATGTCCAGCCTGAACCTTCTCTAACAATTTATGGCCGTTATTCTTAGTAACCCTGGGTAGTGTCTGGGGGAACAGAGCCTCCCCCAGTTCTCACTGGTCCCCCCTGGTAAGTTTGTAAACGGCCACCAGATCCCCTCTCAGCCTTCTCTTGTGGAGGCTGAATAGGTTCGGGCCCTTTAGCTTTTCTTCATAGGGCCTGCTCCTTGACCATGCAAATAGCCCTTCCCTGGACCCTCTCAATGCTAGCCACATCGCTCTTGAAGTGACTGAGAGTACTCACTTCACTGAGATTCAGAGGCTTGTACTGCAGTGTCATCACTTTCTTCAACATCCAGCTCTTTACCTTCATCCATCTTCACCTTCTTGTAGTCTAGAACATCAGAACCTTCTGCAGGTTCAAGCTGAATGGGACTTCTTAATTTGCTCTTTTTCTGATAAGTGGATCTTTTAATTGGGAAGCCAGTCATCACAAAGAGCCCAGGATCTGTGGCAAAATGCCATGGTAGGGGAGGGTTTATTTTACTACACCCAGGTCACTTCCAGAAATCAGCTAGTGAAATTTCAGGATCTTCATCAAATGAATTGGCATTACTCTCTGCAGTCTGATACAGTTACTTGATACACGATACAGTTACTTGATACACGTCATCATCCTCATCTGTGACTTCCTCTCCTTCATAGTGGCTATAATCTGAATAAATTGACTCTACTTCAAACTCAACGCTGAATTGGTCTGAAACAGAACTGTGATCAAATCAATCAGAGTTTTCACTTACTAAATGAGCATCAAGATCAGGAATTGAAGAAGAGTCCATTGAATCATTGGTGTTGCTGCTTTCTCTGCATAGCCCACTTACTACACACCATGACAGGCTTTCGTCAAAAGTCAGTGAAATGACTTGTGCAGTTTTCTTCTTTCATTAGGCCATTCATCCAAGGAATTGTCAAAGCAGTTTGAGATGCTGCAAGAGGCATGTTAAGTATTAAAAAAAAAAAAAAATGTTCCCCGCGCTTATGCAGTGCAGACTCTAAATTTGACACCAGGAAATCCCAGTCCTGTCCAAAGGTGCATGCTGGCAAGCCAGGCCGGGTTGGGCTGGCTCCATTTGCCATGTACAGACTGCAGGTTAGGTTGTGCTGTGCTGCCCCAGGGCTGTGCCTACAGCAGGCCATGGCCCTGACATCCCGGTTGACTGCTGCTGCCAGCACCAGGGCCTGTGTGCTGCAGGGGGTGGGCAGGCATGTGGCAGCCGTCTTCAAACACCACCCTTCCCCCCCAAGCCCCACACCCATCCATGCACCCTACATCCTTCCCATCCCCCCCAATACCCATATCCCCACATTCCTCCACCCCCCTCCTGCAAACCCCACTCCCTCCTTCCCCCCACATCTCACACCCTGCATGCCCAGCTGCCAGTCAGGATGGGACCTGCTGGCAGGAGCTGTGGCTTCTGGGCCAGCTGTCCCCACACTCTGGTTAACAAAGTCAGGGCGATGTCTGATCTTTCTATGATTAAAAAAAACCAAAAGCAAACACTAAAGCATATAGAAGTTTAGAATTAATTTTATGATGATCAAGGTGCACTGATACATTGGTCCAATATCAGATCAGCACAGATGCAGTCCATTTTCTTTATCTTGGAAATTGGCCTGATAAGTGCCCGTGCATACATGCAGCCATAGCACAGCACGTAGGTGGTGAGGAGCACAGCCTGGCAGCTTGGAGAGCTGTGTGCAGCTGCTAAGTCTGTTGTGGTGGACTGGGACTGGGAGCGGGGTGGGGATGGGCCAGGTGCTGTCCAGCCGGGACGGGGTGTGGGACAGAGCCACAGCTTGTCCAGGGGGCATGGGGCTGTGATGGGGGCTGTGTTCCCAGTGTGTGGGGACTGTGCTTGGGGTAGGTGGCAGCAGTGCTGGGAAGGGACTACAGCAAAATAGGGTGGCTGCAGGCTTTTGTGCTGGGAAGATCGTGGTGCAACTTGCAGCTGCAGCCTGCCCCCCACACAGATCCAGGGTACCACCCCCACTCCTGCCCGTGCCCTCCGGGGTGCCCATAGCAACAGAACCGTACCTTCTCTGTCCCGTACCCCAGCCTGCCCTGGCTGGGCAGCACCTGCCCCGGCTCCAGCCCCACTTCTCCCTCACCTCAGGGACCTTGATCTGCCCCTCCACCCCTTCCCTCCCTCCTCCCCATCCACTACAACAGACTTACCAACTGCATGCAGCTGTATTGGAAATCAGATCAGTATCTGCCGATATGCCTCTTTAAAAATTGGCTTTCGGTATCAGTGTCAGTGTACCCCTAATAGAGGCACTAGTAGGCTTGCAAATTATTTTAAAATTGTAAATATATCAATAAAACATTGCCCAACTGATCTCTCTCTCTCTCTCTCTCTAGTGGTGTTTCGTTTTAATCATGGAAGAACATGGATTTCTGGCACCAGGGATCCAGCTGGAGGCCAAATGAGATGGCTGACCTGGCCATTTGAGGCCAGGAAGGACACGCTTTGACAGTTCACATTAGGCCACCACAATGAGCACGTCTTCCAGGCGATAGTTGCCCAGATGGCAGGGCAGGGGCACACATGGGTGCAGCTACAACCCAATGGCAGCTGGCCCAGAGGTGCAGACAGCTCTGCTGCAGTGCCCGTACCGTATCCCAGGCAGCTGTGTGGTCCCCATCCAGCTCTGGCAGGCATTCAGATGTGGGGCTGCAGGTCCAAGGGGATGGATGCTGTCGCATGTGGCAGGAGGTCACAGCCAGGTAGCAGCCCCCACTGCCAGACTGCTCCAGTGGGTAGAGGGGGCAAGGGCCATGTCTCCCCATATATCAACTGGCTGGGCATCAGAAGCTCCTGAGATCAAGTAGCCCTGACCTTTTTGCCAGGGCAGCTTTTTATACTGCTGGGGCCGGCCCTTTCAGCTCCCCCGTGGCTGCAGATCCAGAAGCGTGGAGAATAAGAAAAGAATGGGTGGGGTGGGGTGAATTGCCGGTGCGGGAGGAATCAGCTCAGCTCAGCTGGTGCGAGTGTGGGAGCTGGAAGCAGCCAGGCAGGTTGTGCTTCTCGCCCCTGCGCGCAGCGCTGGCCGGAGCCACCCGCCGGCCACAAGCTCCCTGAGCCCCTCCCCCTGGTGCTGCTGGCCGTGGGGGCTGCACACTGTGGGGGAGTCCCCACCCCCCGCACTCTAGCCCCCAACCCCCACTGACATATACACACACCTTAACATACGCCATGCCCCCCGCACAAGCCTCTCACACCCCACCATATCCCTCCCACACAATATAAGAGTGAGACTTTATTTTTGAGTTATTATCCAATCCCTCCTATATGCCATACACAAACCATGACACCTGTTTTTTGTAATAAAATTAAAATATGTTCTAGCAGGCATTTGACTTTCAGCGTATGACTTATTTTTTTTCTGGTTCTAAACTCCTCCCCCACAAAAGGAGTATTTCTGGGGACGAGGGAGGGACTTCTTGTGGCAAAGATCAGGGGTTAGGGGGCAGGACTTCTGGTCCCAATACGGCAACCAGGGGGCAGGGTACGCTTCAAGGGGCAGGGATACCCATGTGGCCCCTCAACAGCTTGCCATAACTTAAGTGGCCCTCCACCCGAAATAATTGCCTTCCCTTGTGTTAGACGCTGTAGATTCTTGTGGACTGACTCCTCTAGAGCTTCTGGAAATCAATGATTGTACTTTTCTGTGCTCTTTTACTGCAACCTGGGGACTCCAAGGAGAGTCCCAAGATGATCACATTTGCAGTGGGCAATATGTTGCTCTCTTATCATACAACTGTTTAGACATAATATATTAGCCTAATTTAGACATCTGGAGTTAGGTGGTCTCGGTGTGTGTGAGACTGAACATTCCCTCCTTCGTATTAAAAATAGCCTTTTCTGCCCCAGCAAACTTCAACAACATCAGCAACAAAGGTTGGGTAACACTGTCTCTTTATATTAAAAACTTCCAGAGAATATGGAGACGAATGATACAATCCTATCCCTAAATTATTCCGGGATTGTGAGGTACCACAATACGTTAAGAGTTATATTTTCATCTGAATGCCTGCACGATTACTGTTGAACGTCAATACGCATTGTTACACAAGTCAAAATTTTTGGAGACTTGTAGCGTGTGGATCCAGATGAGCGAGTTAAGAATGGCAGTCAGTATGGATTTGGAATAGCTTTTGTTTATACTAATGTTTTTGTAACTTCATTTCAAATGTGTCTTTACAACATGAGAGATGGAAAACATGTACATCTAATTTGCTCAACTATGTGTTTTTATTGTTTTTAACAAAAAATTAGGAACAAGCTAAGGCATCAGGAGTAAAACATTTAAATTGGTAGTAAGCAGGCTCATGTAGTTGTTGGAAGAATGTTTTGCTCATTCTCAGCTGTAGAAATTAGCACATTATAAGTTGAGCTGACCCCTTGAAATACTTAGATCTTTTTTTACATGCTTGACTGGAGCAGCAGCTTATGGCACTTTGATCTGTTTGTTGTGTGCTGGACAGAAACCACACTGTGAAATAGTACCGCCTTTGTTATGCTGAACCCGGTCAACCAGCCGTGCAGTTACAGCTTGGTAAATCGGCCTGCTGGAACGAAAATTTAAAAAAAGGTAAAGTGTGATTTGCTATAACTGTTCTTGCCCTGTTACTTATTTTCTTGTAAATAGATACCACGTGTCAAACGATCTGAACAAAAGTAAAATGTACAAAAGTTTTATACTTAAAGCAGAAACAAATATAGAGAAGACTGGAAACTCGTAAATGGGGGATGGGAGGTTAAGAGTGGAAGCTCAGGCCTTGGCATTATGTAAGCTAAGCCCTAAAGCCTGGCTGGGAGAGAGAGGGGGTGCTGGCAAAGTAACCCCACAGGAAAAGCGCCAGAGCTCCAAGCCCTGCCGCCACTGGCTCTGTTTTCCAAGTCGCTCTGTGACCGGGCCCATTTGTAGAACAGCAACAAAAGCGTGTATTGGGATCCTTGTTGGAGGAGCTTCTACTTCTGAGCAGCAGGTGATGCAGGTAGTACAGAGTTGTGGCTCTTCCAGCCAGTGGGCTGCAGCTCTGCTTCTTGGCTCCCATGTGACAGAGGGCATTTTTATCTCTCCAATTCTTACACATCAGATATACAAAAACGGACCTACTTGCATTCCTCCAAAAACTTCCCTTGTAGTTGACGACAGAGTTGACATAATTTTTCTTGGGGGCTTTACAAGGACGTGTTTGTAGCTCAACTGGAGCTTGTGTCTGGAGTTAGGTGGTCTTAGTGTGTGCAGGCTCCGTATTAATGATGTGAAAGGATTAGAATGAATCTGAGGCTTTTACTAGATGCAGCAGTTGCATCTCTTTTTATCTATTCATAAGCACTGTAGAACATAGTTTGTAATGAAGTACTATAGGAAATGCCAGGGATTCTAGTTTCTCTGTGTGTGTGTGTGTGTAACTGCTGTTTAGCTTCACACCAATACCAGAACAAATCCTGAGAGTTTTTGTTTGATTTAAATCAAAGCTTTAGTCCTGTACAACAGCTGCAACAGCCCTCTTTTCATAAAAGTGAGTGGGCTGGAAAGTGAGGGGGCCAGAGGATGCTCACCATATGTGATTAGGCCCTTTGTTATGTAAAAGGATTTGGTGACACAGGCTACCTTCTTAAGCTACTATAATCTGAAACTAAGTCAGAAACACCTGATTTTTCTGCCCATTTAAAGAACTGAGTAGCAGATGAATTGCCAGTGTGTGTAAAACAATTCAGCTTTCACAACTGCACTGTAAGAGCTGCATGACTTTCATTTGCAGGTAAGATGCATTTTGTACTCAAAATGTGAAAATGCCAGTTGATGTGGCCTGCAAGAAAGTACACTTTAGTTACATAGTTTTAGGATAGGTGCTAAAGATGTCATATTGTCCAACACTGTTTTCAAGAAAAATATTGATTTTTTTTTTAAAGAGAAGCATGGTTTTCATCTTGAACTAAAGAATGACACTAAATCTTGCACAACTTAGAAATATGATGTGCAACCCTGTGTTCTGATTCTAAAAATCTGTGTTCAAATAGATTTGAATCTGATTTACCTACAGCTGTGTCAAGGAGGTTTGCTTCTTGGTATTTTAATGATTTGAAAAGTATCATAGATCAAAAGAAGAGACTGGGTTACTGTTAAGATTTTCAAGACCCCTCTGGGTCTGATCCCAGTGCAGTTTAGATTTTGCATGACGGTAAGACATTTTATTGACAAGTTATGCTTATATTTGTACCTGCTACACAATTCATTTGTTAACCTGTAGCCTTCCCTAGCGCGCAGCTGTCCGGGTGTGAATGTGGAGCAGCCACAGAATGACTGAGTTCAAAATCCTTGTGGAAAGTAGTTTGCTATAAACCAGTACCAACTGGAAGCCCTTTAGTTTTTAAGCGATTCCCCTTCGCTGTGATCTTACAAGGTCCCTAAGCTAATTTTCAAAATTAGAATTTTCCGTTATAGTTTCAGATAAATTGTCTGGCTGGTTCTTCAGAGGTTAGTTTGGAAAACATTTGTACTGTGACTGTACTGTGTCTGCACGTCTTCTCTGTAGCATCTCTCCTACTTACACTTTGTGTGCACAGATTTTTGCACCAGTATCCTTGTTTTGAACAGGAGTGACTTTAAAAAAAATCAATATAACTGTACTAGAATTGTGTCTGTTGTATGATACTATTATAGCTTATTCCCATTCCCGTGTTGGTATAGCTGTATGCAGGGCTGTCCCTGGTGGGGGTGAATCGGGGCAACCGCCCCCACTCCCTGTGTTTTGTGCTGCATAGGCCCCGCTGCCGCCGAGCGCTGCCGGCTCTGGCCACTCACCATCCCCACGCCAGGCCCTGCACACCCCTAGGGATGGCTCTGGCTGTATGCAAGCCCTTACATAGAATGAATACCATTATAATGCTAAGGACGGCTGTGCTATATTGCTAGAATTAAGTCAGTATATAGATAAGTACGGGTATTTTGGAAAGTTTTGCATAGCAAATATTTTGGAACTATCAGAATGCAATTTTTTTTTCTGTTCAGTGCGACTTGCATTGTCACACTTCCCTATCTCCCTTTATTCATAAAAAATAACAGCTATTTTTGGGAGGAGAGGTGTGGGTCTGAAGGTAACACAATATTATTTTCTCCATATATGTACCTGACTGCCACTGGCAATAATGAAAGCAGTCCTATATTGAGAGACATCTCTTTTTACATACTTAAGGGCATCCTGCTCTTTCTGCAGGGCACAGTGTCTTTCAGGTAACATTTAACACGTGTGCGTGAGCATGTGTGGGCTCTTCCATACACAAAGTGCAGAGAGCTGGAAATTAAACAGCATATACAAACTGTTTTTTAAATCCATAATCTGTTTTTTTTCCATTATTTATGCAGGCTCTAATGCTGATGCATCTTTTATGTATGGAAGCAGATGGTCTGCCTTTGTGTAGGATTCCAACACGTTGCCTATGAAATATGTTAGTGAAAGTACATGTGCAGCTCTGCAAAGCTGGTTACTGTCCATCTGGTTTACACTGCCACACCGGGCACACCTAATCCCCGTATAAGTAATCCAGCGCAGCTCTGCTTGTAATCTTGCCATAAACAGTTTGGCTACCACGAGGGAGTGTGCGTGAGGCTGTGTTCAGCAGCTTCTTTAATGAATGGGCGTCTGGCTTTGAGAGGGGCTTATGTACTGCCTCCTTTTTTTAGATCCACATTCTTTCCACTACCCTAATCGGCTGCTGTATAAATCTTGTTTCCTTTTTGAGATGGTTATCCTCATTTGCAAATTAACCCTCTCTCAGGTGTGGGGTTTGGTTGTTTTTGGGGGGGTTAACAAAGGGGAAAATGCATCTGAGGAAACATGATTCCAACTCTTTCCCCGGCCATATTTGCAAAGATTGTTAGAAGCTGCTGATTTTGAATAAGCACAGGCATTGAATAAGCACTGATTTTGAATAATTTGCAGGTATTTTGAATAGGCACAGGCTTTCGATTCCAAGATTCCTTGGAAGATTTGCCATCACAACTTGGTGATCAGTGTTACACAAACCGATTTGCACAGTGTCATTGCTGAGTCCCTACGGAAGTGGGTTCGGTTCTTTTGCCCTGGCTCGGCAGAAGCCAGAACCCAGGGAATTTTTTTGTTCACTAAATTGAGTCATTAATACTAACTGTGGAAGAGATGTTATCCCGATGGGAAGGATTTATAAGAGTAAATCTGGGAGCGTGGGCTCTGTATTAACATAACATTTGAGTCAGAAGTGGTGTTTTTTGGGAATATGGAGTCGCAACAGAACGCGTGTTGTGTGTCCGTGCCTGCAACTGCAACGGCAGCGATTTTCTTCTTCCAGTAATCTCTGGCTTGTTAAGTTGCTCCAGTGCCTCCTCAGCAGATGCATCCCATGTGCCTCACTAAATACACTGCCGCATAGGATGAAGCCCGAGAGATTGCTCCTGAGTCCTGAACTTACAAAGGTGGCTTCTGGGTCTTGTTGATCAGGCTAGACATATGCTTAGCTGCGCTTCCCCCATGCTCTTGGGTGACTGCCAGTTTAACAATTGAAATGGTCTGCCCATCTGCCACCCCGAGGTCATCCATACATTTCTACAGGGTAAGGAAATTGGGAAGTGTCTGCCTTTGATGCCATTTCGGCCTTTATCTCTGCTGATGGGTCCCTTTCCCCAACTCTGTTCTGTGGTTAGAAGGGTTGGAACAAAGTGGGCAGGCAGAGGGAGGGAGCAGGCAGGTGAGAACAGGGGAAATAATGAATCCCAGGTCAGAACCAGGACTGGGATGTAATGAGCCTGCATGGGGAAGCTGAACTTGAACAAAGGGAAGACTGGTGGTGGAGAACAGCTGGGGATGAAGACATTGTGTGTTCTCCTCTTCCAAGTAAAGCTGTAGTCTGAGCTCTTCCTGGGGACTTGAATGCCACATTGGTACTTTCTGCCACCTCTTCAAGGTAGCCTTGCTTACAATGGGTACTAAAACAATAGGACGCTTGATCAGTGCAAGATGGGGTTGGTGGCTATCAAGGGTCAAGTTCAGTGGAAAGCTACTTTAGCTAAGGAGCAGCTAGCTAAAGGCCAAGAGATCAAATTGAGTTCTGTGACCTTATGTGAGGGAATAGGATAAAGGAGTGTTTGGTACTGCTCTTGATGTTGGGGATATAGGGTGGAAAAAAAGATCACGTAACTCGAGGAACATTTGAGGTGTGTGTAGATGTGAACTGCAAGGGAAACCTTATCATGCCAGACCTAGGCTGGTCCATGGGGGAAAGGCACCTTCCTCAATGATCTGTGAAAGGCGTTCTCTTGGCAGTGTCTCTGCCGGCCTAAGCATGGTGCGAGTGGAGAGCACTCCTGCCTGGGACCATGTGTAACCAGTCTGGAGAAGAGCAGTAACCGTGTGTGGGTCCCGGGACAGCCCAGATATGTGCGTAACAGAATTACTGAGCAGCGAGACAAAAATCTGAATGCTGTCATGGGAGCAATCACTGGTTTCAGTGTCGGCGGGACTTGCCCAAATAGACTCCCCGTTGCGTGCTGCACATAAGTGCATGGCTTATTTAAATCTTAAATATTTCTAGTTTGCAAGTCTCAATTACTGTATTTAGCATTATAGAGTTGGCTTTAATGGGCACTGCTATTCTCCTTTGCTAGGTTGGGCTGCATTGAAGTGCTTTCCACAGACATCTGATCTGTAAGTTTAAAAGCTGACTGTTATTTGTGTTCATTTCAGTGTATCCTTTTCTCCTCTGTTTTTGTGTGTCTGTTAAGATTAGACATGTGAAGTATCTTTACCCCACGTTTTCGCATTCAATTTGCTTTGCCTCTTTTTTTTCACATAACTGGTGTCAGCTAGATTGCAAAGCGTCGCAGGACCATGATGGATGACGTGCCTTTCAGAACGTATGGGAGCTTTGAGGATGGATCTGCAAAGGGGACCAGTTTAATCAGCCCCCCTGACATTGAGGTTCCTGACTGCACGGAGATCCTAATGAGCACGATGGTAAGTTTGCCCGTCCTCCGAGTCAGGGTCGGTGTCAGCCCATCATACTACTCTGTGGGAAGTGTGGGCTGGTTGGTGTTGGTGTCTTGCTCTGGATTTTGAGCAAAAGATCAGTCAAAGGTGACTACTGATACCATCCATACCACTCCCTTGTATGCCATCAGATGCAAAAAATGGTGGGCTTCCATCACATTAACACAAAGGCTGCTAAGCTCAGGATGACCTATAATTGATGCTAAGAATAATTTTTTCTGTCCCTCTTTCTTGCTAATAGAAGTGAGGAAAGAGAAAAAACCCCTTGAAATATTTCTTTTCTGAACTTGACACCCATTTTTTCCCCCCAGTCTCATCCAACACCAGATTGGATGGGCAATAGAAATGAGACTCCTCCCTACTGGTGAGCAAGCTGGTAGGGTGCAGCTCAAATTCTTCACCTGGGCACCTTGTCTGCAGAAGAGCACTGTACAACTACCTAGGTAGTATGCACGTACTGCCACAGGTTCTGTCTTCACAGGCTGGCCCTGTTTATATTGCAGCTGAAAACTTGGTTTCTGGTATGGATTCTCCTATTGTCTCTCTGTAGTCTGGGTTTATGTCCGTGTCCTCAGATGTTTGCGTTATTTCAGGGTGCGCATCTGCAAGGCTACAATTGACAGAACAAGGAGCGCTGATCTCAAGTTGCAGCAAGGGATGTTTATTAGGAAAAACTTCCTCATTAGCAGGGTGGTGAAGCGCTGGAATGGGTCACCCAAAGCGGTGGTGGAATCTCCTTCCTTGGAGGTTTTCAAGGCCCGGCTCAACAAAGCCCTGGTTGGGATGATGTAGTTGGGGATGAACCTGCCTTGAGCAGGGGGTTGGACTGGATGTGGCCTCCTGAGGTCCCTTCCAGCTCTCGTCTTCTAGGATTCTGTGAATTATTGCCCATGAGGTTTTAACCACAGGATGGGCAGGACTTTTAAGTTAAGTTCAGATGCGTTGCGGGGTCTGTGTTTGTAATGTGTTCTCACCATCAGGTGGAGTCATTGCACTACCTAGCGGAGAAGCCTGCTACTGGTTTTACAGCTGTTTGCCGTGGATGTTGAGGCACTTGTAAAGCTTTTAAAAATGCCCATACCACCTCTTCACTACTTCAGCCCTGCCCTGCCCCGGTGGCTAAGCAACTCGCATACACCAAAACCGTGGCTGTGGCATTGTAATGCTATTGTATTATTACAGCTGATGTCCTGATATTTTTCGAAATATTCCTGGAGGAGACTGCGGCATGCACTCTTATGCAATATGTGTGTAATGCTGGGTAATTGCTTGCAGACAGCAAGGTGAGCAGCCTCCTGGGCTGCAAACTGCTATTTGCACAGAGGCCTGCCCTCATCTCCTTGGAACATGTTGGCTTTTGTTTATTCTGGGAAAAATAATGTTCTCGGGAGATGGCAAAAGCTGCTAGACTGGACTCGGGATCAGCACTGACACCCCCCAGTGTGCTGGGGTTTTGATCAGAGGACCTGGGTCCCATCCCCTTCATAACTAGCAAATGCTTTACCCTGTTCTCCAAAAGAAATAGAAACAGAATGTGTAACCTAGACGATGGGCTGTGTTTATCCAGCCGCTGATAAGAGCTCTAGTTTGGCAAACTTCAGGGCACGTTGGAAGGCCTAGTCTCTCAATCAGGTCTTCAGACTTAATTCACAAGCATATTTACTTTCTAAAACAAAGTGTATGGAAATAGTCCTTCCACTTCCCTGCCAAGATCCTCTGCCAACTATTCTGTTTCTCCCCTTCAGCAATATAATGGATCATCTACGAATATTTGAGGTAGGGCAGCAAGGTTCGGTGAGCTCAGCTCTGGAAGATAGTGGGTTTTTTGAGATTCACAGAAAGATTTGGGAAAAAAAAAAGTTCTGGAGAGGAGTCATGTGATTTGCCTGCAGTTATTTCTAAGTGGCTGATACAGTTGCAGGGTTACAGCTACTGGGGCAAATCCCTGACGGGTGCCAATAACATGCTTCCATTTGCGGCTCCAGTGGAGAGATGCTGGAGCTGCTGGGCATGGTGTCCGAGCCTGAAACCCTTGCTCGTGCTTTTAGTCTCCTTGTAAGCAATCAAAGTGCAGGTTGGAACCCATAAAATGTTTTTAAGCAGCGCTGCCTCTGCAGATACTGACTTGCTTTGCTTATTGCTGTTTGGCAGCACGATTTCTCATTGGAAAGGAAGGTGCTGTATTGGATTGAGGCTGCGTCTAGGCAAGCAACTCTCCAGCATCACGTGACCACAGAAGCTGTCCCAACAGCTCCACCTTGCTGGCTGCTTTTGGTTGACTCGAAAGAGAACTTGGGCCTCCGGGTAAAGAAGAACGAGGCAACTGATGGAAAAACCAGGGATGGCGTGACATTTGGAAACCACGTTCGGCGATGCATGAGCCTCAGCGCTGCGGATGTGAGCTGTGGCCGCCCCAGGGGCAGAGGTGTGCCCTCCGAGACAGAAAGCGAGGAGTGGTACTCGGAAGAGGATGAATTCTCTGTGGATGATGAGTACTCCTCATCGACCTGTGAGGAAAGTAGCAAGGAGGAAATAATCATCCCAAAGACCAAAACCATCGTAAAGGCCGTGCCTCGTTTCCCTCAGCTGGATCAGCGCAGGCCAAAGACATCTCCAGGGCTGTTAGAGCCACCCTCTGAAAGACACTGCAATGAATCAAATAGCCCCGATCTGAACAAGCAGAGGAGGTCCCTGGTTTTGTTTAATAATGTGAAGAATGAGTTGGAAGGAGCCAGAAAGAAGCTCGCTGCTCTAGTGCACCCTTTGTACAGAGCTTCCATAGACAAGAAACTCTCGCCAAGACCGTTCTTGCTGCGACGGTGCTCTCGAAGATACACCCCTGCCTCTGATGGGTCTTTGAAAGGGGCTCTCATCCCGACACCCGCCATCCACCCCTTCTGACTACTCGACGCCCCCAGCCACTCCTTGCCTGTACCCAACACCTCCAGCCACACCGTATGATTACCCAACACCCCCAGTCACCCCTTGCCCCTACCCAACACCCCCGGACACCCCTTGCCCCTACCCAACACCCCCGGACACCCCTTGCAATTACCCACCACCCCTGGTCACCCCTTTCCGCTACCCAACACCCCCGGACACCCCTTGCAACTACTCAGCACCTTCAGTTATCCCTCGCAACTTCCTGACCCCTCCAGCCACCCCTTGCTGCAGTCGCCGGAAGCTGCCCACCACTAGGTTGATGCCGCCAATAAAAAAACACAAGCCTATAGTTGCGGTAAGATACATTTTTTTGCTACCACATTCATTTGTGGGTGCTATCTGTAGTGGTCCCTTGGCTCCGTATGAACATGATGGGGGGAGAGAAGGAGGCAACAGAGTATCTGTAAACAGGTTTCTCAACACTGGAAACTACCAAGAAAACAGCTGGTCACTGGTATGCTGTGACAGGTGTGCCTCTTCGGGGTCTGTCCACTAGTGACCCCACAACATCGGCTATGGGCCAACCGCCCACCTTCTCGCCTGCCACGCCTTGTTGTTACTTGCTTAATTAGAGGATGTTAATTAAGCGGAGGCTGCCCATTTTCTGCCCTGATGCCTGGGGTGCTATCTGCAGCTCCTTTCCTCACCTTACACAGCAGCCCAAGCCTCGCGGATGTACCTGACGTTGTTAGGGTCTGTTCCACTCTGCACCCTACTGGCGCCCTGGCTTGTCTCGCAGCCTGCGCCTCACTGGTGCTCTGGCTTGTCTCCCGCAACTGTGGCCCTCTGGCACTCATCAGTCGCTGCCCCCTTGCTTTGGGGCTTCTCACGCTGCCCCCTCTCTGGGGCTTCTCACGCTGTCCTGGGGCTCAGGTGGCCATAGCTATACCTGGCCCCAAATCTCCCCCTCGGGCTCTCAAACCCCCTGCCAGACTCAGGCGGCCTCAGCTTTGCCTGGCCTCTGATTCTTTGCTCCCCTTTTCAGGAGTGGGGTCAGAGCACCCCCGAATGCTGCACCCTCTCTGGCGCCGGGGTCCCCACGCTACTGTGGAGCCCCTATGAGGCCTCCTCCAACCCCTAATAGCCTCACCCAGTCCTCCGGTCTAAATAGCGAACACAAAAAAACACAAGCTGCTGGGCTATAACATAAAATCTAAGCCATCCGCCTAAAACCACATTCAGTTCCTACCAGGGAATTCTCCACCCCATAACAGCAATCAGGAGCAGCTTGTGCAGTCAGGCTTCTCCTCTCTGTTTGCTCTGGCAGAGCTCCTTCTCCCTTGGCTGCTGGCGGGAGACTGCCTGCCTGCCTGGCCTCAGCCTGGGGTTATATGGGAGCCAGGCCCCGCCCCTTCCGGTCAGCTGACTCCCACCGGTTACCCTGGCAACCCGCAGCTGGATTCCTTATTTATCGCTCCACAAGGAGCAGGCACCTCAGTGCCCTGCTACATGTGTTGGGACCAAAAAGGCTGAAATAATTTGTGAGGTATTCCTCGGGTCATTTTTCCAGAGAACTGGTTGAAAGAGTTTTGCTGACATTTTTTTGTGGTGAAAACATGCCTTTTAGATTAAAGGAACTTTTGCAAGCCAATTGCCATTTTCATCTGAAAAACACCCCCCTTCAAATATTTTTGGATTTCCCAGACTGCCAACTGAAACACCTCTCTGTTTTCAGCAACTAATTAAGGGTATTTATTTTAGTTTTCAATGAATTCCTGAAACATTTAGCAATAATTTCTCTTTTCTTTGCAAAGATTTTCAGGAAATAAAGTAGGTTGCCCAACCAGCCCTGGCTTTCATGCAGCATAAAGCCACCAGGCCCTTCTGGCTGTTCCAGTGGGAGGCTTTGCACTGAATGAGCAGGAAGACTGGGCTGCTTTCTCCTGCTAAATTTGCCTTCTATCATTTCTGTTTAGGGTGGAAGGGGGACTACTGTGAGGATCACTGCATGCTTTGATCGTATTTTCACATAAACAGAGGGGCTTTGGCTTTCCCAGTTTGGTACCTGCACTAAATTTGTAGTTTAGATGGGACAGAAATCACTTTGGACTAACTCCACTGTCAGTTTGTAAATTCGAATCATTTAACTGTACAGTAAAGGCCATGGCACGACAAAGGAATCATTTCCATTTGTCCTCTTAAATTGAAATTGCGTGATAGAGTACAATCCTAGCTACTGGAGAGATGAATGGCTTCGTGCCGAAAGGCTACAGTCATGGTGCCCCAAATGCATGGTAGGCCATGTTGTTCTCACGTGATGGCTGGAAGTTTCGAGAGATGGGGATTGCAGAGCAATTACAGGCCTGTATTTGTACGTACGATGGCTGTTAAATGTAATTGCTAATCTGTCGTCCCGAGCCATTTGACTCTCACTCCAGAAGTCTCACAACTATTCCCGCAGGCCCTAGACAGGATGCACGTGTCTGAGCAGGAGATTTGTTTCCTAGGACTGAAGATGGCTTCCTTTCCCTCTCCTGCTTACACAAGACACTTACATAGGAGATCACGTGTTCAGACAGTTGATTTTTCCGAGACAGGGCAGCCTTACTGCCCACACCAGCTGGCACTGCCATCCTCTCTTGCTTGGCCAGTCTAGGACAAGTAAAGAGCTTATAAATAGGAACGGGATTCCCTGGACGGTAGAAGCTGGTTCTTACCCATTTACCACATAATCGCGCTTGCCTGCTATCTCCTTTGATCGGTATCTGCAGCCAGGCCTGGGTTTAATTAAATCTAGTTTCCTTTGAAGAGAGACCTTGTGGACAAATTGTTGTAGGTGTCTCAGAGTGATGGTCACAGCCGCGCCAGTTGCTTTGTTTGCTTTTTATTTTGGAAGTGCGCGGCTCGGTTTTCCCAAGTTTCCAACCTCCAGGCATAGTCACCTCTGCTCTGTTTAGGTTTCCCTGGAAACATAACAAGTTCTGATCCCTGAAAGGATGCTCTGCTTTAACAAAAAAAACCCCCCACAAAAATAAATAGATACGTAAACTGTAGGAAGCATTTGAACAGGATGCTTAACCAGAAGATTCACATGCATGACAGCTAACACATAATCCTGTATTTATCCAAGCACACGCAGTTGCACACGGAAAGCAAACCGGGATAGTCCATTTATGGACATTTCCCTCCGATTGCACAGTTGAATGAGATTGCACTAAATGACAAATGCCAGAGCAGTGCTTTTAAGTATCTGCAATTACCTTGCTGTTTTGCAGGAGGAGGAAGAGAATTCTTTTTATAGTGTCACATCGTACCAGTGCCTTCTAAGTGGATACGTCCTAATTAGTGAACATAAAGTCCTCTTGTTTATTTTTCAGTCCCTCAGCCCCTGCTCCTGCCTTCCAGCCCCTTCTGGGGCTGCGCGACCTCTGAGTTCCCACAGAACTCGTCCGGACTCCACGGCTGACCTGCTCTCGGCGCTGAGCCAGGAAGAGCGTGACCTCATCGAGCCAGTTTTAGCCTTGGGTTATCCGATCCGCAGAGCTATCCTCGCTCTCCAGAAGACGGGAAGACAGAGTTTAGGTCAGGTTAGTGAAGCTCATGTTACTTTCCTTCAGTGGTCTAGAAAACACCTGGTAAGGATGACTCTCCTGCCCTCGGGTTCTGGGCTACCTGGCTGCAGCTCTGAGAAAAAGGTTCAGGAGTTCTGCTTTGGGAAGAGTTGATCGTTTCTCTTCATTGCGAGTAAGAATTAAAGCGATTGAGGGTTTTGCCTTGTGCCTGAAATCCTCAATGAGAATGACTTTCAGCAAGCAATGCTGCCTGGAAGACATCGCCTTTTAAGATCTGCTTTCCTATTTAATATGAAGCCCGATGCTCTTTTACAGCCTAGACATATTTTCCTAGTACAGAAACATTTTAGCACGGATTTATTTTTCCCCAGTCATGAGGTCAGTAGCATTATCTCAGTGACTCGTCTACTTGTCTACTCAGCATTGGACTGTGTCTGTCTCTGCGATGTTTTGGGTCCCCCTCCAACACCAAAGCATGAGGATGGCTTGAATATGTACAGATAATGCCTCGACGTTACAGAATATTCCCGCCTGTCATCAATGCATACACAGCACTTACAGTTCTCCTCTTCTGCGTGTGAACCAGAGCCTGTTTTAGGGACTTGAATGACCTTTGCCTTTGCAATGGTGCCTGTGCACCTCCTACTCCACTGTATTTCACCTCTCACCACTTCTGAGAGGTGGGGGAGTGCTACTAGCCCCATGATACAGATTGGGATCTGAGGCACAGACTGACTTACCCAAGGCTGCTCAAGAGTTTTGAGACAAAGCAGAGGTTTGAAACCTGAGTCTCCCACAGTCACAGGCTCCCACTCTCTCTGCTGGGCCATCCTTTCCAAACCCGCTCTAGGGCTAATGCAAGGCTTCCTGTAATCCAGTTTAGCGAGCATTATTTATTCCATCCACAAAGGGTTCACACTTGACAGAGAGAAAGAAAGGGACAAAGTGTAGCCCCTGTTCCATGTATATTCAATACCATTTTGACATCAGGAGTGTGGTCCAGGGCTGCCACCAGCTGTAATAGGAAGGTGCACCCTACAGAGACCTTGTGTCCTAGTAGGTGGTGCACAACCGCTCTTTTACCGCTCCGGAGGGTGGTGGTTATGTCAGTGCCCAGTCCTTTTTTTGAATTTTTCTGAGTCCTTAGCCTCAGTTGTGTTATTGTCTCCTGGCAATGAGTTCCACAGGCTGATTATCCACTGCGTGAGAGAGTTCATATTGCTTTTTAGATGTTCTGCCTTTCCACGTACCAGAGAATCTGTGTTGTTCTTCAGCGTAGGATACTTGTGGGATGCTCTTACTAGTGGCTTTCCCAGCCCTTGGCCTGGTGTTTGCTCCAAAAAAGGGGCAGCAGCTTCCTTCATTCTTTGATTCTGAATTCATCCTTCCACCCATTTTGGCTGTCAGATGCCCTAGCTGTGCTTTGCTTCTGACCACAATGATGAGATTTATAGGCTGCTCTCCAAACTGGCTAGTGAGACACTTGGAATTAAACCAGGATACAGTGAGATCTGCTTCATACAACCCCCTAATGTACAGACATTGGGATCTGGTGGAGATGGGCCTTTTTAGTGAAGGTCAATCATAGATTTCATAGACATTAGGGCTGGAAGGGACCTCGGGAGATCATCGAGTCCAGCCCCCGCCCAAAGGGCAGGAAGTCAGCTGGGGTCATAGGATCCCAGCAAGATAAGCATCCAATTTACTCTTGAAGGTGTTCAATGTAGGCGCTTGAACCACCTCCGCTGGCAGACTGTTCCAGACCTTGGGGGCTCGGACAGTAAAGAAATTCTTCCTTATGTCCAGCCCGAAACGGTCTTGGAGGAGTTTGTGACCGTTTGACCTCGTCATCCCTTGGGGCGCTCTGGTGAACAGACGTTCCCCCAGATCCTGGTGGCCACCCCTGATAAACTTATAGGTGGCCATCAGATCACCCCTGAGCCTGCGCTTTTCCAGGCTAAAGAGCCCCATGGCTCTCAGCCTGTTGTCACAAGGTCTGTTTTCTGACCTCTGATCATGCACGTGGCTCTCCTCTGGACTCTCGCAAGCATCTCCACATCCTTTTTGAATTGTGGAGCCCAGAACTGGATGCAGTACTCCAGCTGCGGCCTCACCAAGGCCGAGAACAAGGGGAGAATGACATCCTGGGATCAGCTTGAGAAGCATCTATGGATGCAGGGCCAGCGTTTTGCTCACTTTACTAGCCGCAGCATCGCATTGCAGGCTCATGTCCATCTTGTGGTCAACCGTGACCCCCAAGTCCCTTTCATCTGTAGTGCTAACCAGTGTAGCACTGCCGAGTCTATAAGTATGGTGCAGGTTTTTCCTCCCAAGGTGGAAAACCTGGCATTTTTTGGTGTTGAACACCATCAGGTTCTTGTCTGCCCATTTGCTGAGCCTGTCCAGGTCAGCCTGGATCACCCGCCTGTCCTCTGGCATGGATGCTTTGCCCCAAAGTTTGGTGTCATCGGCGAATTTGGCCAGTCCACTTCTGACTCCAATGTCCACATCATTAATGAAGATGTTGAACAGTATGGGTCCAAGGACAGAGCCTTGGGGGACCCCACTGGTCACAGGGCACCGTGATGAGTGACTGCCATCAACCACCACCCTCTGGGTCCGACCACGGAGCCAGTTTCCCAGCCAGCAGATCGTGGTGGACCCAAGGCCACAACTGGCCAGTTTCGGCAAGAGGTGATCGTGGGATCACCAGATCGAAGGCTTTTTTGGAGTCAAGATATATGACATCAATCTCTTCTCCCTTGTCCAGTAGTATAGGGAATCAGAGGGGTACCTTAAGATGACATTGGCCATGGGCTTGTTAATCATGGACAAACTTGTTCCAGGAGTCACTGCATCTGCTTGTCTTTTCTGTGATTGCTTGTTTCTCTAGCATGGTGATTAAAATAATGAATGAGGGTGTAGACACGTGCCTGAGTGACAGGTTCATGGAAAAAGATCCTTAAGGTTGATTTATTTTTGGTGGGCTATTCCATTTGTTATAATGCTAAAATGATAATCACTTAAAGCTTCCCTTGGTAGGAGATGCAGGCACTTGGGCCAGTTTATGTTAAGGATGGTTAAAAGCATTCCTGATGCAGGGTGTAACCACTGCTTTGGGAAGACAGAAACTTTATAGCTCGGTGTGTATTTAGGTTTTCCTTGCCTGCCTGCCTAACCTTTCCTGGGTGCGTTCAGATACTTGAAAACCAAGATGGACAGCTTGTTGGCCCTAAGCACATGCATTCCTCGGGGATAGGAAGGGTATGCTTTTTCTTCATATTCCCGTGCTGAAGATGAGATGGAGCTGTAAAAGGTTAACAGTTCGCCATGTAAACACCTGTCCTTGCTCAGTCTTGAGGTTCCTTTTGGAGATGATAAACTCATCCAGTCGACAACAATCTGTATAAGTTCCAAGTTCTGCTAGCCCAGCGTGAGAGTCCCCGAACGGCTCGCCTTCCCTGCTGCACGTTGTAAACATATGCCCCTGTTAATAGCCTGAGAAATATAGCAACCGCTCTGGCTTTTGATGGCATAAAGCAGAGGTACAGCAACACAGCTGGGCACCCGGGGCAGCTGCCATGCACAAGAGCAGTGGTGACTTCCAGCTACTGCTGCACCACTGCCGTGATCACGTGGCTGCATAGTTGTGCATTTCCCCCACTCCTCTCCCATCACGTCAGTGCCCAAGACAACTGCCTTGCTTGCCTTGCCTTAATTACGCCATTGGATTAAAGTCTTGAGGAAAACAAAGGCAACAAATTATGAGTATAGATGGCAAATCAACTGAGGTTGGAGTTGTTAATAGGGAATGGATTCAGATGACGTGTTTTGATCCTTATTACTACACTGCTGGAGAAATATGAATCCTGCCAACTTCTACTCTCAGCTTTTGAAAGATTTTTTTTGGACCTTTAGCAACGAGGATCATCTTTTATTGAAACCTCCCGCTTGCTGTGGCATTGCTGGAGTCTGACAGACCATTAATTTGCAGCATGCTTAACTGGTAAAAGTTATACTGAGGTTATAGGTCACATTCACATGACCAGCACAGCCTTAGGGAACCCTATGGAATTGCAATCTCTCCTTCAAATGGCCCATTTGGGCCCTTTTCCCACTATTGTATAGCTCACTTATTGTTTGTTGCCTGTCGCATGGTTTTGGATAGCAAAGGACTCTTATGGTATTTAAAAGATACCGCTGGGAATTGTGCTGTCAGCACTCCAAGAACAATGAGGAAAGCCAAAAATAACTGTTTACTTTCAATCATGACAGCACACAGGCCTCCCTTGAGGCTGTCCTTTGGGTCCAGAGTGGTGGAGCAAGCCCATAGAAGGCCGAAGTTTTGAACATCAAAGGTGACCCTGGGAGCCCTGGAGAATCTGAGGTCGGCACACACCTAGCACCGCAGCGAGACGTTCTTTTGAATAGAAGCAACTGTTAAACGAGATGTATAGATCATCTTTTCCCTGCAAGCGGGGTTCACGTTTTGGATTCCTCCAGCGGTGGCTGTCTTTGTTCCTATTTCTCACACACAGAGAATGGGCAGGACTTAGATTTTTATCTTGTCCTGGGGGAGTGGTGGAAGCCCCGCTGTCTGAGTCATTGACAACCAGCTAGGACAAGCATGAGACGCTACGCGGGATGAAGTAATCCTGCATTGAATCTAGTCCATCCTCTGTAATGCCTAAGAACTGGCGAGAAGCTACAGCTGATCTCTGATGGAGACTGCAAGACACAAAGTCCAGGTCCCTGAAGTGCGATTGTAGCGTGCAGCATTTGACCGGTTGTGGGAAAACTCTGACACGCAAGCCATATGCATTTCCAGGCTTCACTTACAAGCTCTTCTCCAACTTCAAATTCGGTCCAACCTTCGCTTGTAAGGCGCTTTGCTTGATGAAGAAAAACAGGATGGTTGGAGACGTTTCCTCTGGCATCTCTAAATCTATAATGGTGGATGCCTGCGAGGGTAATGAATAGGGGAGAGATCACGCTCTTCGGGATCAATTTCTGTCGCTGTCGGAGACAGGATACAGGGCTAGACGGATCATTGCTCTGACCCAGTGTGGCGCTTTGTCTGTTCTTACATATGCCTGGGAGTCTCTGTGATGCGCTCATCCCCTCGAGGGTTCCCAGTGGCATGTTAACCACAAGAGCAGTCCCCAGGATGGATTCCAGACTGGAAGCCTAATCATGCCAGGTGCTGAGTGGCCCAGTACCTTACATGATCTAGCTTATAACTCATGCACATTTTAGAGGTGTATCATAAGTTCAAGCTTTTGAGGTGGTACCGGGGCACCTTTGAGACCTGTGCTGGGAGGCTTGGGCAGGCGGACTCTTTTACAATGTATTGCATATGCAAGCAGTGTTCGTTGGACCACCCTCCAGGCTGGAAGGGGTGTTTTATATTAATCCCATTTTTCTCTCCCTTTTCCTTTTGCAGTTTCTCAGTTATCTTAGTGCCTGCGACAGGCTGCTGAAACAGGGCTATGAAGAGGGGCAGGTGGAAGAAGCCATGGAAATGTTCCAGTACTCTGAGAAGAAGGTCAGAAGCAATTTGGTGCATTCGGAGCAAAGACGAACGTTGCTTAGGTTTTTTACTAGACAAAACGACCCCCTCCCCACCCCATCCAGGGCCACTTTCATAGTGGGCAATACATGGAGCTATTGAGGGGTACAGCTCCAACACACTAGAAATTCAGTGCATCTGTGTAAGCCTGCTTTGCTGATGCTCCTGCTTGCTACACTTAATAGCCCCCGCACTGACAAATGCTATATTACAAATTCACAACCTCGTCGGTGGTTCATTTCCCTGTTGACTCCACCACAGGGTGCTCAGACCTCTGCGTGGGCTCTCCATTCAGTGCCTGCCTTCCCCTGTGCATCAGCACCGGGGCTGTGCCTCGATGCAGTCTCACTTGGCAGGGGGTTGCAAGGCAGTGCCCCTTGCAGTAGTGTGGAGACCTGGCCAAGAGCTTCGTGCCTGTGCTGCTCTGGCATTAGCCCCATTTTCTGAACACGCACTGAACTCTGCTCACTTCTTGTTAGGAAAGCTACACTGCAATAGTTAACAACCTTCCAGCTTCTAACCCACAGACATGTATTAATGATTTACCTGCAGGGAAAATGCTGTTGAAAACACTGAGGCCAGCTCTGGTACAGACTGAGGGACTGGGGGGACAGCAAAAGCACTACCAACGAATTCCAGATGACACTTAGTGCGTTTTCCTGATATATTTTTCACGGCATTATTTCATAGCATGGACTAGTAATGCAGTATAGTTTCAGATATTGGTTATTTCCTCTCAAATATTAACATTCATCTTCCTGTTGTATGGGGCCACTCTGAAATCACATGGCACCACTCATCTGGAATAGTGAAGTTACAGCCTAACATTACTGAATGATTTCTTATATGCAGTCTTGAAATGAAGAAGTAATAATTCCCCACCATTAAAAATGAGCCCGTAGCTCTGTTCAACTCACTAAGTGTCCATAAAAACATGCTAGCATAATTTCAGCATTGAAGAGCAAGGCTGAAACCAAAAGTAACATGATTCTGCTAGATTTAGTTTGATTTCAGCTTTGGTGCACAATGCTGCTATTGCTTCAGTTGTAACCTTACTGTGACTATTCTCAGACTGATAAAAACTGCTCTTTTCTGTTACCTTATTTTTCCAGGCAGCTGAATTCCTGCATCTTTTAGCTCAGTTTGATGATATGGGTTTCCAGCAAGCCGAAATCAAAGAAGTTCTTCTGCTGTGTGAGAATCAGAGAGATAAAGCACTGGAAGAGCTCATGACACGATCGCAGTGACAAATGCCTGGCAACAAAGTGATATTTTTCCAGCATTAGATTGACCACTGAAGCACCCTTGGCATCAATATCATTATAGAGGCATGATTTTAATTTACGCTAAAAAAAATAATATAGCTCATCTGAAACGAACTCTCGGAGCTGTGTCTCATTTTCTTCTCGAGTTTTTGGACATCTCACCCAAGGGATTCAAAGATTTTATGTCAGAAACAGTTCTCTGCTTGCCCACTCTGCACAAGTGCACTGTGAACTATCTCGGTAGCTTGGATAAGACTGAATTGGGCCCAAACCTCTTCTGGCTTATGTATATGTAACTAACTTGTCTGAGTCCTGTTTGACAGTTGTAACCCAAATCATATTGGCTTCTCCTTTTAAAGCAGAAAGTAAAAAAGAACATGTGATTAACTGAGTGCAAGCAAAGAAAACAGCCTTCTATTGCAGTGATGTGGGTAACTAATGTAACATGTTTGTCCACTGAAGTGAAAAATGGGTTATGCAAGTCTGAAGGCTTGCACGTACAGCCCTTCTGTGAAATCTGGACAGGGCTGGAGGAACGATTCTGCTGCCGGTCTTTTATCTTGTGTCCAATTGAAGAAAACTTGGGACGAGGCCACCCTTCCCAAAAGTGGAGAGCAGTGGCTCAGCTAAGTGGGTTGTATGTAGACTTTGAGACTTGGAAAATGTTGAGTGAAGAGGTTTTTTCCCCTCTCCTTGAGTAACCGGCACACGAGGAATGCATCTGATCCGGATCACCTTGCTAGATGTCACTTGGGCTTTGGCAGCTTTACAGAGGACAATGTTTTCACAAAGATGAACTCAAGCACTTTATCTTAGTTTGAATCCGATACAGATGTAATTGCTTTGAGAGAGGGTTTTTTTTTTTTGGGGGGGGGGGAATGTATTTATTGTTTCTTTTCCTGTGAAAATGCCAACTGGCACAACTTAGCAGGGACAGTCCTTAATGAGTTGCAAACTATTTACCACTTTTTCCATTGTGTCCTTCCAAAAGATTTCTAAGTCCAGTGGATTTCAGCTAAGTTGAACAAGCTGTCCCTGTGCTTCTCTCCCATAGCTTTTAAACTGGTGATATATATAGAACATTTGCTCAATTATTGATCATATCCTCATACAGTATCAGAGGACTTCTTGAGAGCTGGGACATAAGCAACTTGAGTTCAAATTTCAACTCGACTGCAGATTTTCTGTGTTACTTTGGACTTGCCCCTTCACCCATTTTGTAAAATTGGGGGTAAGCCTACTGTATTTCCATTCTTTGTTCATCTAATTAGGCTGTAAATTCCTTGGGAGCAAAGACAGGCTCTTGATATGGTTTTGGAGGGTGCCTAGACCCCTTCGGGCCCCAATCTCTATCCAACAGGCCAGTGAAATAGAGGGTGCCAAGCACTGAACAGCAGACAGTGAGAAGCAGGCCAAAAGGCATGGATCAGAGTCAAGAGAAATGGTACTGGAGTGGGCAATGGTATGAAAAAATAAACAGCACAGATAGATGACAGCACTGGGCTGACATCCATCAAAATCTGCCCTCCAAAGTGAAGGCATGACTAAAAAGGATTGGTCTAGGACAAGGACATGTTGCTAAGTAAGGCTGGCCATCAAACAATAAATTCTTGATTCTTCCCCTCCAACCCTTGGAAGGTGACTTCCAACAAGCATGGGACCGGGATTTTCTAGCCAGGCTGCTAGATGTGTGAATACATTTAGCTAGTTCCCAAGACTGTTCAGCTGCTCTGTATCCTTCCCACATGAACAAGGACAGCAGCTTTCCTCAGACCAGCTTCAGGTCCAGAATTTGTTTGATGATGGACCAGGCTATCGATGATCTTTTTGAACAGGGATACACATGAGAGCTTTTCATTGATTAATGGCAAGTCCAGCTGGAAGGTTCTGGGGTTAATTTGCAGAATGGCTCCATAGAGCTGTAGGGATTAATAATTCAGTTTCTTGGTTGGCCTATTTTAATCCAGATGTTGCACTGATAACCAGACTATCTCCAGCTGTGACATGAGGAACCTTCTGTGGGTGTTGATCAGCATTATGCAGGTGTTGATCAGCATTATCCATGTAGGTTTCTTTCATGGCCTTGAGGGTAGTTCAACATGGATGTCATGAAGTGGCTGTATAAGGCTGCTTGGACATGAGAAACCCGTGGCAAACTGGAGTGAAGTTTCAAGGAAAACCCCATATTGGCATAGATTGCACTCTGTTTGGTAGAGGTGTGTTCAGAAGCTTTCTAAGCAGACCATCAGTCACCTTGATGGGAGCTGATACACTCAGAGTTACTGTTCAGTCATCTGGTTCACCCATTCGGCTTGGCTGTTGTCTAAGAGGGTGATAGGCAGATGAGCTGTGCAGAATGGATCCCTGCAGAAATGAGATGGAAATTGAGCTCTGTGCTCAAACACGGTGTTGGCAACCTAGAAAACTTGAAAATGTGAGGATTTTTGGATATGATATGGAGTGTGATATTTTGTGAGTGGATCGGTTGCAGCGAGAATAACCATATACTTTTGACACAGCTAAAGCAACAGTAACATTAGTGGAATTGCCTGGCTGTTTTTGGGGAGGACTGAAGGGTTTGCTCTTCATCCAAGAGCAAACTTGACAAGAAGCGATATGTGTTTTAGTATGTGATGATACTTTTGGCCACCAAAAGCTCTAGGAAGTGACCTGAGTGTTTGGGAATGGCCCAGGCAACCAGCCAAACAAGAATCACGCCATAGCGTTAGCACCAGTAGTGTACATTGGGTGGGTGAGTGCGGCCTGGGCCCCAGGTGCTGCTTAAGTGGGGGGGAGTATCAGAAGGATGGGCTGGGGGCACCGTACCTTCCTGGCCCATACTCCAGCTGCTGCACCTAGCTAGCTCGGGCTGTGTGTGTCATGGAGTGCAAGGCATCTGGGAATCGTAGAGTGATTTCTAGACCAACAGTTGAGTTGGCTGCTGAGGGAAGAATTGATCCCATTTTTTTGCCACTGAAATCGTCTTTTCTTTTTTTTCCCCCTTTTTGAGATGGGCTTCAATGATGGCAAAAAAGTGAAGTGAAAGTTTCCCCGTGCCTGCTGCTTGCTGCTGCTCCTGTGCACTGCTTCGCGGTGAAGCCCAAGGTATAGGAGGAAGGAGGGGCAGAAAGGCAAGAGAGGACTGCTTTGGGCACAGTCTTCCCATGCTATGCCTCTCTTCAGCACCTCGGGTCATGGTCAGCCATCCAGGACATAGACTGGATCTTTGAAGAGCAAAAGTCTGCTCTTAATCCAAAAATTCTGGTCAGGACTTGAACTTCCATTAGAAGACGCAGTTTTGGGAGTGAAGGGCAGGCTGGATTTGATGGGTAGGCTGGATTCGATGCAAGACTTAAGTCATCGTTCAAGACAACACTGACTAAATGACAGAATTCCCAAATTACAGGGTATTTTTTGAATGTTATTTGCAGGATTTAGATGTTCACCTTGGCTAACGAACAGGCTTGACTTGCGTTTTTTGGTGGCAGAAAGGTACATCAGAGCGAGGTTGAATGTGGGATCAGTGTGGTTCAAGGCATTTGTGGAGAACAAATATCCAGTTTTCTTATGGTCCGCAAATACCCAGACTGGACACTGCATATCCTCAAGATGAGGCTGTCCTTGTTGAAACCATCCTTGATGGCCAGGAATTGCTTGTCACTGATTTCATGTTTCTGCTCCAGTTTGTGGGACACAAGGAAGAGAGTGACATGATGGGACTGACCCTGTCTGGTGGGGCTGGTAAGAGTCTCATGCCGCAGTGGGGGTGGTGGAGTCAGTGTGGCCATGTGCAGACCTTTGCTCAATAAGGACTTTTGTCGCAAAATTCACAGTGCTGCCCGGGGTGAGCTGGTCTGAGGCTGCTGATACACCCCTCACCTTGCACACGGGCGCTGTTCAAAGAGGCTTCCTCCTTTGCAAGGGGTGCAGCGATGCAGCCAGGTGCTCAGGGCATGGGCAGCAGCAACTTCTGGTTGGTGCCAGGCCACCGGTGTGCTCATGGTCACGTAGCTGTTGTAGCAGCTGTTTTATTTTGCCCACTCCCCTTTCCTCCCATGGGAGCACCCAGGACAATTGCCCCGATTGCCTCACCCTGGTTACACCACTTCCTTGGGTAGTTTTCTGTTTGTTTACAGCTCCAAGAGCAGGTTGCATTAAAAAAAAATGCTCTTTTTGGATGCCCTTGGGCGGTCACACTTCTTCCTGTGCTGCAGCTCATTGTATAGTCCATCCCAGCCACGTGGGCCGCTGGGCTTTCATTGATTAATGTCTCCATGGATGTGCTGTCAGCCTGCTGCAGGGTTTTGGATAGTTCCCCCTAGCAAATGCCTGTTGCTAATACTGAGACATCTATGTTCCCGTCTCCCTTCACCTTCGTTGCATCATGAATGAAACATGGCAAGCTCTGGCATGGGGCCAGACCCTGTGCCACTGGTACGTATGTCGGGGAGTCCACCGCCGCTGTAAGCCTGGTAGGAATAATTTAAAGCTCTGGTATGGTTTCTCCAAATCCCAACACGTGCTCTTGGAACAACTGGTTTGTATAACAGGTTCTCATGCGTAGCAGGGGTGCTGTGTCCTGAAGCTCACATACATGGTTTCCTCTTCAGGACTTTTTCACTTTGTTATATGAGCTTTTATTTTTGAACGCAGCCCTTATAAGGCAAGGCCATTCGACAGACAGAATTTTTCATCACGTTTCTTGGTGCCAAGATGATGTCACCTTGGGAGAAAAAAAACTTGCAAAAGGTCAACCGATGATTAAAGAAATATTTTAAAACGTTACTTTAGTCTTTGGAGAAGTAAACACAATTAAGATTTGAAAGAGCAGATAAGTTGCGTGTTCCACACCAATGACTGTAAAACATCCAGTGCTGAACTTACGGTGCAGGAAATCAAATTTGCAAATAGTGTTATGCCCACTCATTGTACAATGGATGAATGTGGCTCCTGGGCCATGGTTGAAACCATTTATTTAGAGGCTCCTTGGCCTTCTGGAGTAGATATTTTTTTCTCCTGTCTGTTCAGGTAAAAATAACGTCTCTCTCTACCTTCATGCAACTAGAAGGTCTATGTAAGGGTGGCATATAGAGTTGATGGGAAATGACCTTCGTGTTACTTCCACTTCAGCTTTGTAGAGAGATGGGTTTATGCATGTCCCTCTGAACTTTGCTACATCCTTGTACTGTTCGGGGAATGGTAATGTGCGTTTCTTTGCTCAAGTGCTACGTGTAGAGAGGCAGAACATTGTCTTGTACTAGTATTCATTTCAGTAAACCAATACATTGTGGAAGAAAGCAAATGAAAGGAAGAAAAAATGTAGGAAACGGGGTAAGGTTTGCATTGCTTGGTCTTTTTGAAGCTATACTTATAAGGCATGGAAAGAAGCCTGCTGTGTTAAATATCATGGTTCGGTTACATAAGCCTGTAATAGTTATTTTAACTACTCTAAAATGGGTTTGCACCAATTACTCAGCTGAAGGTGGCTTTCAGGCACGATGCCCTGTGTGCACTGCTCTTTAGGAGACAATGTTAAGTGTTAACTGACTTAATCCGGGAGCTTTGCTTTTGCTGGGTTTGTGCAGGCCAGTCTGCAAATAACGGTGGCAGGTTTCCAGTTGTAACAGTTAAGTATTTTACTGGCATTTTCAGCGCAAACAGATTTACAGCCTGTTCCTTGCTTGTTACTTTTTCCTCAAATAATGCGGGAGAGGATCAAAAAAGGCTGATAGGAGACAGAACGGTAGAAACGCTGCTTTCGCGTTGCATCGTAGGAGAACCAGGGCTTCTGTGCAAAAGCGAGTCGGTTGTTCTTGTTTCAAAATAAAGAGATTTTGATATTATAAAGCCCAACCTGATCCTGATTTTTAATAGAAAGCAAGGGAGCCAAGGGAGGGGCGGTCCGGGGGAGCCTGAAGATAAAAGCATGTAACAAATGAAGTGTTTATGAAAGTGAATGTGCTCTGCAGATTCACAAGCGCACTGGAAATGTGAAGTGCAGAGATCTGACTTGTTCCCCGCAAAGGGACTGGAGCATTTCCAGAGCAATCGGCTATTTTGAGGACGCCGAGGAAGCTCACACAGGGGCAGAGGCAAATGAAAGATGCCTTGACCTGATCTCTCAAACCTTGTGCTTAGTAATTTCCACTGACGTCAGTAGTTTTGCAAGTATAATAACAGTTGGTTGAAGTCTAAGGCATCTGAAGCCATTATGGTGAATGGAAAGACCTTTGTTTAGCCTATATTGGACCTATAAAAGCTCAATATACCGAGGAGGGTAATTAATAGTGTGGTACTTCTCAGTTTTAGGGTTGACATAGATGTTTAAAGTCACAGCTGCAGCTCAAAAGCATCCATAATAAACCTTTTTACCAAAGAGCATTGTGACCTCTGCAAGTTTAAAATTCAGTCTCCAGCTCAAGCCTGGGACAATATCCATTACAGTTTTAATGGAGCTACATTAAGTGTTCAGACAGAGGCGGCAAATCAAGCATTTTTGGAGTCTTTGTCTTGTATGGAACAGGAATGCTTTTAAAACGTGTCCAGAAAATGCCTGATCTGATTTGTCGGGACCAAAGAACTGCTCAGATTTCACGGTTCCCTGGCAGTCCTGCTGAGCCCGCTGCTAGCGTTCAGGGGTTCGCATAACCAGTGCAAGCAAACGCTCTTCAAGGCTTGTCCTGTTGCCTTGTATAATGGGGCTTATGGGGCCTGTCGTACAGGGAGTCAGTCAATATGCCACGCATTTTCTCATCGTCCGCAGTATTTGGGCACCGTCATTTTTAAACCTTTTTTAAAAGTCAGTCTTTTGACAGATTCAGCAACATCTTTGCCATTTAAAACGGCGCCCCTGGAAGTACTTTGCTGAGGTCTGGGAATTTTCTTAGGGGGGCCTGGCTGACTTTAAGACAATATTTAAAAAGGGAAAAGTTCACAGGTCTGGTGTGGACCTTGTTTCAAGTGTAGGGAAGTTGAAGCTAAACCATGAAATTTGAACGCTTCTGGCAGCTGGTTCTGTGAAGTCTCTTTTTCCATTTCTTGTTTCTGATGAAGATACTTGTGATGAGAGCAGACTTCACTGGGATACAGTGGGGTTTTCTCTGGCATCTTCAGTCCCTGGGCACTGTTTCAAATGACATGACTTAGTGATGAGCTAAGCATTTGGCACCATTGTCTTTTCAATGGGATTTATATACATTCTTTTATATCTACCATGTCTCCCTTCTTTTTGATAGAGGATGAAAAAACTCATGCATTGGGAACTAAGCTCACCCTGAGTCTACCAGAAGTGGTCCGCCAATTGGCCTGGAGCCCTGGGGTGCTAGGCCAAAAGTATGCCAGAAACCGGAGCAAAGGGAAAGCCAGAAGCAGGTCCAGCCATTTTCAGCCTGCCCAGGGAAGAGCCAGATGCGCTCCCCGCGGTTACGGGGCACGAGGAGGTGCTGGATACTCCCCCAGCAGCAAGTAGGTAGCTGGCTGCCCTCTGGGTGGCAGAGGGAAAACCGGCTGTCTCTTAGCCGGGATGGCTGGAGGAACCGTAGATGCTCTCCCCTCCATGAGCACCCCAGAGGTGCTGCCAGATGCTCCTGGCAGGTGGAGCTGAGCATTTCCCCTATTGCAGCATGGCAAGGACTGAGTGCTCACCCAGGAGACCACGCCAAGGGACCCAAGCCCAGTGGGGCTGTAAGTAGATGAACTAAGGAAACCTGCAGGGGGAAACAGGGAAAACCTCCCTGAAGACGCCTCCAAATAGCACAGGCCCAATGGGGCATATGCAGACAGGGAATGCCCCAGACAGTATCTGTTGGGAGCACTGGCCTTGCATGGGTATGGCAGTGACCACCACAACACGAACCCAGATCTGGACCAGCACCAAATCAGGAAAGTCCTGCACAGAGAGGTCATTTCACCAAGAGGCACAAGGGGCCCAATAGTGGGGACAGCAGGGGTACACAAGGCCCCAAAGCAACCCATGCACAAGAAAGGGGGGCAACTCAGAGCAGTGAGGCATCATTGCCCTGCCTGGCCTCCAGGTCCAAGCCATTGAGTTCATGTTACCTGTTTAATCTTCTTTTTTTGAAAAGCCAAAAGCAGTGATTGGATACACGTGGATTCAAGCCCCATCAGACTCCCTATGGAGAAGATCAGGCTGCACCATACTTGATGTATCAACAAGAGTGGCAACAACACCCAAATGGAAATGGGTGGGCTATAGGGGAGGAGGAGCCCCACAGAAGATACACCACTGTGATCACCCCATAACTCTCAGAGAACCACGGTAGCACCTCCAGGCAAGTACAGGGTCACCTACTTGAACTTGAAGTCACGGCAGGAAAGTGGGTCAGGTGTGATGTGGCCCCAGAAGTGCAGGACACGCCTGTAGCACATTGGTAGTGGCGCTGGGTGTGAGCCTGTCGCAGCCAAAAAGAAAGGCCTTGGCAGACAGGCAGAGGCCCTCAGTGAGGAGAACACTAACCTGCCTGCCTCAGGATCCTCATGCTGTGTCCATGCTGGGGCTCTGCCTGGTTGATCTGTTTGTCCCACTTCTAAGGGTTCATGTTCCTACACTCCTACACCAAGAAATTGAAAAAGCCTGAAAGGAGGGACCAATTTCCAGGATAGGAAGCAAAAAAAAATCTGGCCAAAGCCTCAGTAGGGCCCCAGTGAACCTCTGCTGATAGACAGAGCATTGCTGAAGTCAGTGAAACTCGATGTAATATTGGGGTTTTCCAACACTCACTGGGCCCTGTACATGACAAAGGCCCTTGCTCTCCACAATTCTGCCCCACACATCTGGTTCTCTGGGCACAGCTCCCAACTGACCAGGCAGACCTAATTCCTTGGAAGTCGAAGATTGGGTTCAAGGGAAGTCATACCAGGAGTCTGAGGGAAGATTGAGCATCCTTGGACTGAAGAGTGGGACATTTTATAATCATTAGTAGCAATAGTGGAAACGGCTTCAGGGACAAGAAATGCAATCTGGGGATATGACACTGGGGACCTAGACCAATGGCAGAGGACAAGAGGAACCAGACAAATATTTTTAGAAATGAACATGGGCAAAGGCTTTTTTTTTTTTTTTTTTAAGGAAAACAAGGCAGCCCCGGAGCTGCATGGCTGCTTATTGGAAAATGCCAAGGACTTGGCTAGAGCCAGAAATGTAAGAATTTGAAGCATCTGAGCTGGCATCCTCTTCTGTTCTATTTAGGTTCTGGAGACACTGCGAGGTAGGGGCCTACTCAAGTTATGGGAAAATGGTTGCATAATATTTTGGCTCGGCGTGTTCTTCACAACCTCAGATGCACCGATGGGCATAATCTCTGCTCCAGTCCAGCTCCAAACAAGCCCTTCAGGAGATACTGAGCTTAAGTCTTAGAAATGACAGAGTGGGTAGGAGTTCTTCAAACAGCCCGAAAGCAAAAGCAAATGAATTGGGTATTAAAAGATCACGATTTTCCCAGATCTGACCCTCAGGATCCAAGAAAGGAGGAAATGATGGGAGGAAATTAAGCAGCCCAGTGTTCAGTGCGCTCCCCGGTGAAACCATAAGCAGAGTGAAAACTGTGCAGCACGTCTCCAAAAAAGGGTCAGCGATGGAAACAACAGATGCTTTGCCAACACCAGACACATGAGACCTTCAAGGTGAATGCAGGCAGCCTTGCCCCGATATCTTCCCTGTTCTCCTCCTCTCAGCAGCCGCTCTCTGGCCAGGCAGATTAAGCCCTGAACATGATCCTTATCGACTAAAAAAGGCTCTGGGAATGAATAGCATTGCCGCTCTGTTAACGTCCTTGGCTTCGGCTGTCCTGCAGCTGGTACGGCAGGGAAAGGGCAATAGCAAACGGGTGCAGGTTTGGTCAGTACAGGTCTGATTTCCGAAGAGATCTCAACTAACCCGGGTACTGCGGTACGTGCTTCGGCACCAGAGCGCAGCGGGGACAAGTGTGCTTGTGCTCGGCAGAGATCGCCTTGGGAGCGTCACATCTTTGATGGCTGATCAGCTTCTAACAGGAAGAGTGGAAAATTGCCCACCGTGCTTACGTAGCTCTGCCCGAGCCCTTCAACATTAGGGGCGGCGAGGTTGCCTGGGCAGTGCCTCGCAAGGTGTCCACTCCCCCGTACAACCCGGAGATCCCAGCCGACTACAGACTCCCTAACAGATTTCCTTGTGCGGCAGCCGAAGTAGCTGCACCCCCAATTCCTCCTCTCCTTCCTGGTGACGACGCAGGGCCAAAACAGGCTTTTCTGAAGCTCCGCTTTCATCTTCCATTAGGATATGAGGGGTTGTTTGTGGAAGAAGAGCAGCTGTTACGCTGGAAAAAGTCATAAAGGAGCGAGATGCAAACAGGGCTGGAGAAAAGGTTGGGATGTGCAGCTGCATAACTTGTGGGAGTTTGGGACAGAATTGATCTCTTGTCTCAGTGGACTTTGAAAGGCAAGTTTTGGCCAAAGTTTTCCCTTATGAGAGGGCATCTCTATCTCTCTGGTGTACTCAGGAAGGCCTCTCTGGATTGAGATGGCCAGGAAGGTTCCCAGTAAGGGTTGACTGAGGATAGATGGCTTATAGGGAAGGCACTGGCTCGAACTGCTGGATTCAAATGCCAGTTTTGCTACCAACTCCTCCTTGGCATTCAGGACCTTCACGGCCTTGAAAGCAAAAGTTTCATTATCAGAATCCAAGTTTCACTTAAAGCCTAAAAGGCCTGAGTCTCACTTAGAGACAAAAGGCTTGAAAATTGTACTCTTAGTCTCTTCAGGCTTCGGTTTTCCCCTTTGTAAAACAGACAACACGCATCTTCCTTTCTCACCCTTTCCCTTCCTCATCTATTTAACCTCTGGCAGCACCATGCTCTTCAGGCTGGGATTGTGCAACCTGGCCTTGAGCTTTGCTGAGATGGATAGATAAGCTATTGTAACACAACTAAGGTCCAGTTTTTGGGAGTGAGGGGCACCCAAAATGGAGCGGGAGTCATGGCTGCTGTGGGTGCTTTGGCCAACAGCAACTGGTGTTGAGGGTAAATCTGCCTTCATGGTCTACTCGAGCTCTGGCCTTCACTAAGGAAGCCAGGGAGGTTTCCCCTCTTCACTCTCCTTGCAGACCAGAAGCACTGGTCTTCGCCGTGCCCAGCTAACAGTGACCGCTCAGAGGTCACCGTCCTTTGCCAGCGGGCTCCCAGCTCCAAGTGACCTACTGGGCTGCCATCAGTGGGGTGGGGGCTTTCTTCCCAGGCTCTCGGCAGATCCTCATAAGTGATCCCAGCTGCATGCCTGTATTCTCCCATGTCTCTGGCACTCGGATCATTTTTAAATAGCTCTGTGGTTGCACCGAGGTGCGCGTGGCTTCCCGGGAGAGCTCTCGGCCTCGCTGACGTCTTCACTCGGGCTCCGGACCTAAACAGGAAATGCGTATTTTCCTCCATCTTAAAGGTTTTTGGGCTGCGGCAGGTCAGTGGGTAGCCAGGGACGGTGCGTGTTTGTTTTCTTGTGTCGACCGAGAGCAAATGTTCTGCTCCGATGCACTGGCTGCGACGGATCCTCTCCAGGTCTCAAAATGACAAGCGTGTGTGTATCCATCCCCTGTCCTTGGAGCGAGGCCGTGCAGGTGCTGGAGCGGGATCCGGGCACGAGATGCTCTGGGCGTTGCTGTTGTCGGGGTGGGCCGCGGGGGGCAGAGGGGCTGAAGGGAGTCTCTAGAGGTGGGTGCTGAAGCCCTGTGTGAACTCGCTCTGGAGGCTGCCCGGTGAACCCGTTTCCAGCTGGGTTGGCCTGAGCTGTAGGTGGTCGGGGATGGCTGGATGCGATGTTGCCCCACGTGCCTTTGGCTAGGGAAGCCCGTGTGCCTCAACCACGCGAGTCCAACAGGCTCAACGGGACCCACCTCATTCCTGACTCCACAGCGATGCTGGGCCTTAGTTCACCCTTCTGACCTCAGTCTTTCCCTCTGTGAAATGGGGATAGCGATACCAACCCCGCTTTGTTTGGTGCATCGAGAACGGTGGCCGAAAGGCCCCTAGTCCGCAGCTTGTATGTGCGAAGTTTGCTCCGTGCTGGGTGGGTCCTCGCACGTTCTCCAGGCTGCGTCTAGCCCAAGCGGCGCACGAAACAGCATGGCTAAGAGCTCTCCCACGTCGTCTGTCGTGCATCCTCTCCCCTCCCATCGTGGGGTTTCTTTTATTGCTGTAAAGGGCATTTAAATTATTTTCGGTGGTCTTATCGGTGTCCTTTGGCCCCCAAAACCAACCGACGGACTCAGAAGGGCTCAGCCGGGGCTGCCACAGATGCCGAGCCAGGGAGGTACTCTGTGGGATTTGGGGAAGCACCTGGAGGGCAGAGGCTCATGGGAATTCAACGTGGGTCAAAGGAAAATGCCCATGTTACAGCATGGCTGAGGCAGCCTGGTTTAAACGGCAATATGCTAGGAAAAGCTGGTCAGACCCATACCTTGCAACATCCTGTGGCAATACTCCTATCTTTTAGCTAGACGTAAGCAGAAAAGTGGGACTGACGTACAGGACTCGTGGGAAATCGGGACTAGCAGGCGCTCCAGGGCAGTCGGGCGAAGGCGCTACCCGTACCCCTGCTCTGACAGCTTTTGCTGGGAGACCTGCGTTCGCGGCCCCCCGTGCCGTGCGCGCTTTCTGGGCCTTCCCTGCTCTTCACGCAGAGCCAGGAGAGCGGCGGGGGCTGCTTCCCCCAGCCCAGGCCGCTTCGCACGGGCTGCGTGGCAAGAGCGCAAGCTGCTCGTCGTTGCCCAAAGGGATTCGGGGGGAAGCGAATCCGGCTCTTTAGGCAGAAGGAAACATCGCGTGCGCTAGCGCTCTTCCCCTGCGGTGGGCGTCCTTGGCGTTTGCACGGGAGCTGCAGGCTGCCAGAGGCAAGAAGTGCTTCTCGTGGCTCCTTGCTAGCGAGCCGTGCAGGCCAGGTCGCTCCCTGTGTCCAGCAGCTGCTGCACGTGTGACTCTCTTCCCACTTGCCGTGTCAGCCGGTAAGGGCTGCGGGTTGTGCCCCGAGCAGGTTGTGTCTCTGCAGACGGGGCTCCAGGCACTGCTGGGTGTTTAACCCCCAGGATATTTGACCCTGCTCAGGCCAGGCTGACATGAGAGGATGAGTCGCACACCTGGATCTCTGGTGCCTTCCCCGCACTTGGCCGGTACAACCTGCCAGGCTCAATCTCAGTGTGAGCAAGTCTCCAGTCTGCACCCGGGATCACGAGCAGGCATAGATAGCATAGAGGAGCAGGGCTGGAAGGGGCCCGGCAGGTCGTCCAGTCCAGCCCAGCTGGGCAGGCTGGTCCCTGCCTCCCCACCCGGGCACCCTCCCACTCCACCTGCAGGGACACGCTCCAGCTGCCAAAGCCTCCCGGGGCCCGGCTATCCGTGCTCCCCCGCACCTCTCCGGTGGCACTCGTTCCTCATCTCCGTACCTATGTGCGAGCTGTGCATCCCACGTCTGGAGGGACCGCACCGAGGAGGAGAGGGGCTGGCAGGATGGAAATATCCAGCCCAATATGTTCTGCACATCCCACAGCTGCAAACCGGGCCATATTCACCTTTAATGTAGCTCAGCTGATGTTGGGACTCTTCTGCTGGGGAGGTCGGCCGGCCCGTTGCTTGACCATCGCTCCCACCGGTGGCGTGGTTCATAACAGTGCCGCGGGATCAGCCAGCGCTAGCTGAGCCTGCTTTGCCAGTCCCGGAGCTAGAGCATTCGGGAAGGCCCCGGCTGCTGGGGCAGCGCTCACGTGGCTGCAGCACGGTGCGCTCGGCTTCCCCGGCAGTTTCCACGCACGACGTGGCTTCGTGCTTTAATGTCTTAGAAGGTCACCGAGTTGTGAGCGAGGACAGCCCTCCCTGCCAGCCTGGAGACTGGAGCCAGGATGGGACTGGGGACTGTGCCCGCTCACGTGACATGCCCAGGTCCCCCCGGCCCGAGGTCTCCCCGAGTCCAAGCTGGGCGCGGGCTATTTTCTGTCCAGGGTGGAAGCAGCGTGAAGGCTGCCGGATCAGTTTGTCTGCTGTGAGCCAAAATCTGATGTTCTCGTGTCTTGGGATTTGTGCAGTGTTAGATCTGGACCCAGCTTTAGGCTGAAGATGCAGCCTCAGATCCTAAAGGTCCAACCCTGAGCCCGCCTCTGCCTCGGACCGTGCTAGAGCCACCTGCGATCGATCCAGGACGGCCGTGTTTTCCCTCCGGCCCGCGTCCCCAGCGCAGAGCCCCCCACATCGCGCCTCCGTCCTCCCCCCGTAGAGCAAGGGGTCTGCCCAAATACCCGAGTCTACCTCCCACCGTCCCCTGAAAAGGGAGACAGGCCCTTAGCTGTATTCCTCAGAGTAAATTGGATGCTTATCTTGCTGGGATCCTATGCCCCCAGCTGACTTCCTGCCCTTTGGGCGGGGGGCTGGACCCGATGATCTCCCGAGGTCCCTTCCAGCCCTAATGTCTATGAAATCTATGAAATCTATGAAATAGCTGTGTCGGGAATATAACCCGAGAAGCCAGCGATTCTCAGCGAGGGTGTTGTAGCACCCCGGATGCTGTGGGATCCTTTCAAGGGTGCCTGAAGGCAATATAAGCACTGTTAGGTGGGCAAGCACAGACACACGAGTCCCAAATGAAACCCGGAGATTTTGCATACAAATCCCTGGTGCTAAAACTCTCCTGACCTGTTGCGGGCTTCGCAACAGAGAAACTGTTCTGTTATTTTCCCATAGCAAAAAAAACCAAACCCATGTGAAAGTGAAGAGCTGGCATTTGTCTGGAGTCTGAAAACAAGGCTGAGACCCACCGGTTTGTTTTGTTTTTTTAATTTTTGACACGGCAGCTGAACGAGCCTCAAGTCTGCCGGCCGAGCCTGAAGCACGTGCCGTGTTACAGGGCGCTCTGCTTCGTGTTCCTGAACGAAGAAACCGTCGCTCACACGCGCTAAAGACGTTTGCATCGAAAACTCTTTTCCCCGTAATCCAGAGACGCGCTGTGCCGGCTCCCCCCGCGCTCGGGCGGTGGTTTGGTGCGAGTTTTCAGAATTCGGTCAAAACACAGGCGAGCTGGTACTACTTTGCATTTCTCAAGCGTCTTTCCTTTGCAGGTCTCCAGCGACTCTGCCAGCCCCGTGTCCGGGGGACAACGCCGGGGGGCTTGCATGGACCAGAGGTCTTGATCCACCGTAACTGTGGGCAGAGGGCAACCACGGGCAAGGCGGCTGAATTGCACTCCTCGCCCCGGCGCGGCCCCTTGGAAGGGCAAACGCAGAAGGCGAGAGCACCTGGGACTCCCCGGAGCAGCAGCTGCTCGAAAGCAAGAAAGAGATGAGGATCGGGAAGGGGAGGTCGTTTTATTCAGCTCTCTTGTGTGCCGTGGCCTGCACGGCAGCGACTAGGTGGCAATGCTGTGGTCTCTGCTCGGCAGCCTGAGCAGAAAGGTCTGCAGGGAGCCAGTCCTCGGGAACCCGGCCTTCTCCTTCTTGAACCGCCAGCTGTCCTCTTCGATGGAGTAGAGGAGGGTGAGCATCCTGTTGACGGTGTACACGGTGTCCCCCCGGACCACGGCCGTGAACAGCGCTCCCTTGCTGTTGACGAACTGCCCGGGTAAGGCCGCCCACTGCCGGGTGGTGAGGTTGAAGCAGTCTATCACGCACCGCAAGAAGTCGTCCGAGGGCCCGTTCCTCATGACGTAGAGGTTGTCTCGGTGGGCCACCATGCAGTGGCCGTAGCTCTGAGGCCTCTTCAGGTCCGCGACGGGAAGCCACTCGTCCTTCTGGGTCTCGTACTCGTAGATGATCGTGGTGTCCAGGGGTTTCCACAAGCAGACGAAGATCCTCCCCATCGCCTGGGCGCAGGGCGCCCCTGCCGTGGGCTGGGGCAGGTCGGAGAGGGAAGTCCAGGTGTTGGAGGACACGTCGTATTTCTCCACGGATTTGAGCGAGATCTTCTCGTACTCCCCCCCGATGGCGTACAGGCAGCCTTCGTGGCCCGTCAGCGTGGCGTCGTACCGGGGCTGCCTGGGGCTGGGGAACTCACTCCAGCTGTTCGTGTCGGCGTCGTAGCAGAAGCTGCTGTCTACGACTTGCTTGCTGGCCCCGTAGACGCCCCCCACGATATAGATCTTGTTCTCCAGCGTGGCCATGCCGGCCAGGAACGTGCTGGCCGCCAGCGGCAAGCAGGAGAGCGTCTTCCACGCGTTGTTCTCCTCGTCCAGGTAGCAAATGGTCCTCGAAAGGTCCTCCAGGAACTCAAAGGTGGGCGTATGTGCCCCCACCGCGACAAACGAGCTGGGCACGAGAGAGTCGACGTAGTCCAGCAGGTCGGGGGAAAGGCAGTCTAAGTACTGCTCTAGCTCGGAGTAGCTGTCCCGGATATACAGGGCGGCGCTGTGGAAAAGGTCCAGCAAGCCAAAGATGGCGGCAGCTTGATACAGGATGATGCAGTTGTCAGAGTTGATCGAACTGATCAGGTACTTGGCCAGCGGCTTCACGTGCAGGAACGCCGCGCATTCGACCGCCTTGACGGTCTCCTCGCAGCTCAGCGTGGGGCTCTCGCCCGCCAGGACCTGGAGCATGATGAAGAACCCCGTGGCGCTCAGGTCCTGGAGCTGGATCTCCTCTTGCGTGCTCTCCCTCATGCCGGAGCGGAAGAGGGCGCAGAAGTAGTCGCTGTGCTCCACCAGCAGGGCCTTGTCCACGGCGAAAAACGCCCCTTCCACGTTGATCCGGACTGTCTCGGTGGGCGGCGTCGGGCCGCTCTGGTGCTGAGTCATGCTCCGGCTGCCGGAGAGGCGACTCAGCAAGCGTGCACTTGGCGGTGCCTCGTAATGCATCCGCACGCCAGGAGTGGTACCCAAGGCGCCTTCCAGCGTGCAGCCGGTGCAATTCCTATCTCTTTCTCGGTGGTTTGATATCTTTCTGTGCCTTCCCAGCCGCTCCGAACCGCTCGCTTGTAATACGAAGCCCTCCGGCTAAAGATAGCCGCGGCCCATGTGATCGGAGCTGCCAGCAACGAGAGCAGCAAGCGGATGCCGCTCAGACGGCATCCTAGGAGTGCACTTGCCAACTGATAGCGGCAGCGTTTGTCCTGAGCAAATCCAGGGGCGCCTGCGAAGAGGCCGACGGGATGTAGCAGAGGCGTTCGTCAGATCGACGTGGAGCTCGCATTGGACTGGAGAGATCAACCTCGTCCTGGCTGGGCTTGAAAATAGCTTGAAAAGGGCTCTGGGGGAGGCAGGAAGGTCAAGATTTCTAAAAGTGACTGGTGATCTTTTTTGCCTCGGGGTTTGCGTGTCCCACGATCGAGAGCCCGGCTTTGGGAGAAGCTGGGGGCTCGGCACTTTCTCAGCTGTAGGGAGGCCTCCGAGGTCGAGCGTGCACAAACTGGGATGCCCAGAAACACCAGCCGCTTCTGGCGAGCTCAGCTGGTATCTGTCCCAGGGTTCCTGGTGGGCTCCTCTAGGCAATTTGGGTCTACCAGTGCACAGCTGTGGAGCCCCCCGAGCCGGGTCTGAAGGTGCCAGGAGGCAGCAGAAGCAAACTGGCTGCATGGCAAGGCACGTGGCCTCAGCCCCGCTGTGAGGAGGGCTGCATTAGCCAGGGAAGAGTGCAGCACTGATGCAGCTGTACTGCTGCCGGTACCCAGCTAACTCTGCCCTCGGTTACGCTGCTCTTGGCCGCCCTGTCCTGATTCCAGGACTAAACCCAAGTAACTTTTGGATGCTTATCTTGCTGGGATCCTGTGACCCCAGCTGACTTCCTGCCCCTGGGGCGGGGGGCTGGACTCGATGATCTCCCGAGGTCCCTTCCAGCCCTGATGTCTATGAAATCTGGGAGCAGAATTTAGCCCGTACCCCTCGCACCAACTGCCCGACGGAGAGAAGGACCATGGCTCCATTTTGCAGACGTTGGATATTGCCTAGGGTGAGCCAGGTTCGAGATGGAAATGGCCATAGCTCCCGATTCCACTTTCTGCACCTTCATGGCAAGACCATCTCTTTCTCTGAGGGGTACGGAGGTTTCCACCCTGCGACCCTCCCAGCAGTCGCCAGCAGGCCTTGAAGAGCTAGCTAGTCTCATGGCACTGGCTCTTCCTCCTGACTTCCAGATGTTCAAATCCATCAGAAGAGGCTAGAATACATTTAGTGCTTTCCTAACAGTGTTGCTTTTCTAGCTCAGTGGTTGCTGTCACTGCCACTGGGAGGTTACAGGCATGCGAGCTGGCCCAGCGCAGATGGTGCAAGCGCAGAGGGAGGAAGCGGGATCCGTAAGGAAACCTCTCTATCCAGAGGTGGGTGTCGCGACAGGGGATGTGCTCTGCTCCGGCCGGTTTTGCTGCTGGGCACGTTCAGGTTCGAGGACAAGTTGTCCGTGGGTAGAGCTGGAGCCTGAGGCGGAGGACCACAATCTCCTGCTGGCTTCTGTTCACTGCCTTTCAACCCAGCGCCGTGGCTTTTTGCGTAGCTGGACAGAGCCTGGATTCCTTTGTTTGTTTTCTTCCTCATAAAAGTTTTACAAGTGCAATTAGCTATCGCGCTTCAGCAAATCTCCGAGGCTTCCAGCCCGGGTCGTCGCAACGGATGTTCGCCGGCGCCACGCAGCGCACGTGCCGCAGGCTGGGGAGCAAGCGGCACGCTAGCAGGCCTGGGGTACGGAGCGGGCGGCTCTAGAACAGGCCCCGGTGCGGTTCGAGGGCAGTCAGATGACGGGTCGGACGGGAGGTTTTCGTGCTGCGACGACGGTGCCAAACACCGATTTCTGCCATGGCAGGAGCTCGGATTAGAGCAGGGCTGAGCCCCCCCATGCAGCATCTGCCCGCCTCCACGTGGGCTCCTCCCAGGCGTCCTCCCCGGTCCGGGCCAGGGTGCAAGTCAAGTGGGGCTGAGCCCCTCCGCAAGGGATGAGAGCCCTCCGGTAAGATTTGAAAACCATAACCTGGTGGCGGTGGCGGTGGCGGCGTGGGGTGTGTCTCTGATCCGATTGCTCCTTCACTTAGGTGGACTTGTTAATCAATGAACCAGCTTAACTTTTTTTGCAGACCCTCCCGCAAGAATCAGTGCAACTTGAACCCTGGTCCAGGCACCGCGAGGGAGGTGGAGCGTTTCCTCGCCGGGGCAGCTGTAACGGCTGCAGTGCTGAGCGGGGCACCGGGCTCCTTGCCCCACCAGGGTGCAGGTGGGCTTGCTGCTCACGTGTAGGAGGGGGCAACTTAAGCGGAAACGTCTGTCCCTCCTCGAAGGCTGGGAGCTTCGCCTGGAGGTACCCCTGGGGGTGCCACCTTGGCTGGCAGCCGCTGCTCTACAGCTTTCCGGCTGGCCCGTCTGATGAGCCGCGGCAGCCTTCAGCAAGCCGCTCTTCTGCCCGCTGTGTGCGGAGCCCCGGGGAGCGGGCACAGAGCCGACCCGGCTCCCCCAGGCCTGTAGCTCCCCCTCTGCCCCTTCTAGCCAGTGCCAACCTGCAGGGACAGGGGGTGGGTTAGAGGCTGAGTCGGCAGGATCCACCGAACGCAAAGGTTTGTTTTTTAAAGAATAGGTCGAAACGGTCTGAGATCAGGCACGATGAGCTTGGGGAGCCTCCGCCTGTGCAGGATGGGGGGTAGCAGGAGAGACAGAAATAGTGCCTGGGGGAAGAGCAGCTTCCTGCCCTTGGCACGGCGATGGGGGGAAGGAGCGCTACCTCCGGCACAGGGCACCCAGGGGGTTGTTCACAAGCACCCCCCACCCCTTGGCTTCGGCTGAGACTTCTGGGTCTTTCGCCTGCCCCCCTCTCACCCTTCGCTCCAGCCGGGCACGTGCACGTTCCCTCTCCCCTTTTTCTTTCCTTTTTGCCTTTCTCCTAAGCAAGAGCCTCTGGCTCTCAGCACCTGGATTTGCAGCTGGCGCTGCTCGCTCGGGGGGGCCGCGTCCAGCCACGAAGGGATCGGGTTCCCCTGGCTCCCGGCCACGGGCCGTCTGCCTCCCGACTTCCCCGAGCTGCGGAGCCGGGCAGTTGGTGCTGCCATGTGGGACGTTTCATGTAGTTTATTTAAGGAGCTAATTAGCAGCCACATAAATCATCGCTGTGTTTAGCTTTACGTTTCAGCTGGCGGCCGACGCACGCCGTCCCAGGAGCAGCCGTAGCAGAAGGTGGGGCAGCGCAGAGCTTAGGTCGGGGCGGGCAATTATTTTGGGCGGAGGGCCTCTTACTGAGTTTCGGCGAGCCGTCGCGGGCCGCATGACAGGTAGCCTGGGGCAGATTAATATTCGTTTTCTAAATTTTTTAAGGGCCCCGCGGGCCGGATAGAACGGCCTGGCGGGCTGCATCTGGCCCGCGGGCCGCGTTTTGCCCAGCCCTGGCTTAGGTGCTGCGGGGTTTCTGGTTTACGTGCGGGGTTTGGATGTCTCCGCAGCGGCTGAGCACTGGGGTGTTTCGGATGGGGGGCCGGTGTGGCTGGGGGGCTGGCATCTGGGGTTTTATTCTCAGCCCATCGCAGAGATAGATGCAGGGGACGACTTTCCTCCGCAGAAGGATGCCGAGGCCTTGCTGTCTGGCTTCATTTCAAACTAGCCCGGATGTGGAAGACTGTTGAAATTCTCTGCGAGAGAAAATTAGAAAAAAATAAACTCTTCCAAATAGGGGGGAGGCGAAGGGGGGGCTGGATTGAGACATTTTGCTTCTGTTTCAACCCATTTTTAAAAAAAAATAAACTTTTGCTTTCGGCGCATCCTGCAAACCAGAAACCATCCCGACGAAAATCTGCGGCTACACCCCAAGGCAAAATGTGACGGGGCGACGACGGGACGCTGTAAGGTCAGGGCGGCTCCATTCCCGTGTCCCTACGCCGCGGGGGACCGCCTGCACACTTCTCCGTGCGCTCGCCCCTCCCAGCAGCTTTTCCAGTTCCCCCCGCTGCTGCCCGGGACCCCGACGGAGAGCAGTGAGAGAGGAGTGACAGAAGGGCGCCCTGCAAAAATGAGGCGTGGAGACTGCGAAGGCCTGGAGGAGCAATTGCAACCTGCCCCCCTTGCTCCTAGGCACGCAAGCATCCAGCTGTGCAGCGCGAATGGGGGACCCAGATGTGACATGTGGCGGTTGTCGCGGGCCCCAGCTCTGCGGGGGTGAAGGGGGCAGCTTGCCAGAGGCTGGCGGGATACGTGCATCGCTGCTCGGCGTTTCCTTCTGGTTCCTTCATCCTGACCCTACAATTTGCCCTCTCTGGTGCCACGACTCAGCTGCTGTCGAGGCTCCCTGGCCCCTCCCACATCAGAGGGGGCGGGGTTTCTGCAGAGCGGCTCGGCTGCACCCACTGAGGCCTGCCATCCGATAGGCCAGAACTGCTCCATCTCGGGACGGCGGGGGCACGAGCAGGCGCCATCCCTGCACCCTCCCCCAGTGCGTCCTGGCAGAAACTCTCTCCCTAGGGTGGGCAGTGACCCAGGACAATGTGACTGTCCCGGTGCTGGATCTCACACAGCTCACGGCAGACGTTCCCTTCCCTCAAATCGGGCAAGAGGCACAAATAGGATGTTCATTTTTCCAGCCCCTAAAAAGGGAGGGAGAGAAGGGGCTCGTGGCCCTCCGTGCATGCAAGCCAAACTGGCCAGGTCTCGGGTGGTCGTGGCTGCTGCCAGACGGCTTCAGGCACGGTGGGTGCTTCTTAGCCCCGCGTGTTTTGAGCAACTTGATGCTCTGAACCCAGCGGTTCCTGGCCAGCAGAGACTTGGCATGTAGAAAACAACACCCCTCTCATCTGTCCTCCAGGCATGTCTCTGCCTTGCAAAGGTCCCCATGGAGGAGGGAGCAAACGGACCCAGCAAACGGGTTAACAACTGCACGAGGAGGCAGCTGCCAACGGCTCCCATCACTGCTGTGAGGGGGAAAGAAATCCCAGTTTGAACGAGTCCCGGGTTCCCCAGCCCTTCTACCCTGGCCTGAACAGCAAACAAGCCCAGCATCCTTCATTGTGCTGCTCTGCTCCTGCTTTTGAGCCTAGCATTGCGATGGATGCATGCATTTCTCCTGGAGAAATGTTGGCGATGATCCTGGGCCAGGTTTTCGAAGGAGGGCTCTAGCCTCAGCTCTTCTATGGTTGCTTTTTGTCTCCTTTTGCTGCTTCATTGGTGCAAAACAGAAAGGCCAGTGGGCAGAGAGAGACCTCAGGCAATACAGCAGGCCGGGGTCTCCCCAGCTGCTGCAGACCTGGCATTGCAGCTTGGTGCCAGTCCCCTGCATGGCCCCATCAGTCTGGCCCACTGGGGTGGGCCTGGGTCTGTGCCAGAGACGCAGGGGAGGCACCTGGGGTGCCCTCCAGTGCCTGCCGGTGACGTGCCAAGGAGAAGACGCTTTACCACAAAGTCAAGGGCTGCTCTAGCTTGTGCTGGAGTCTCAGCAGGCCACCGACTAGCCCCAGCATCCCAAAGACACGGGGGAAGCACATGTGAACGGGCAGCTAGAATGACTTCCCTCCCCCCGGGGCCGGGGTGAGGCTGCCAGATCCCAGATCGGCAGATTTGGGAGTCCTGGGGCCAGTCCACGCATCTGGAGTCTCAGCTCCACTTTCCATTAAGTACCCGGGTCCGGAGCTGCCGCTGCGCCCTTGCGGCTAGAAGGGGACAGTGCCGGGGCAGGCCTGTTGACCCAGAGGTGTGACATCGGGGAGAGAAGAACGTGCTTTTTCGAGCCACGATGAATAAGACGATTCCCCGGAAAATCGGCCCCGGGGCGCGGTGACAAGCAGCGGTTAGCGGTTAAGAGCAGTTGGATCGATTGTCTCGTGGCAGCGAGTGGCAGAACAAGAGCGTGGAGGCGAGCAAAGGTGTGGGCTGCAATGGCACTGAAGACGGAGCGAAGCGGGGGCAGAGGGGGCTGCCCCGCGGGCTGCCAGAGGCTTAGCGGAGCTGAATCCCGGCTGACTTCTGGAGTGGAGTATCTGGCGTCGCTGGCGCCTCTCTGCAGCAGCACAAAGGGAGCTTTGTTATCAAAACAAAAAACTTTTTTCCAACTATTTAGTTGGTCTAATAAAAGATATCGCATGGCCCTGAAGACCTTTGCCTGCCTTATGCAAAGGGACTCACCCAAGGACACCGTCCTGGGCAGTTGTGGAGCAAATAAAACTAAATCCCTTCCCTCTGAAACAGCTGTTCAAGGCCAGGCACAGCTGGGATTTCCCTCCTTACCCAGCCTCACAGCTGGGACGCCAGCAGCAGAGCCAGTTTGCTGCTCAGTGGTGACAAGTGCTGCTCTGAATCGACTTCAGCTGAGGAAGAGGAAGGACGGTCTGTCTCAGCTGGAAAGCGCCGGGCCCAAGGGAGATGCGACTGTTCAATCCAGCGATTCTCAGCTGGGGGTCTGGGGTACCCCGGGGTGCTGCCAGATCCTTTGAAGGGTGCTGCAAGGTGTGAGAAAATGTGAGCAGCCTCTTCTCACAATCCCGCTGTCCTTGGAGGACACGGGGGTAGACCCCCACGGACTAAGACATCTGTCCCCTTCTTCAGAGCTCTGTGCTGCTGCAGAAGCCAGTGCTGCGCGGTCCAGCACGTGCAAGATCTCCCGCGTACGGCTGGTTTAAGCCAAAATGGTCCCCAGGGGCCTGTTTTCAGCCCGGGCTCTGGTACTCTCATGCCCGGTTTGTGCTGCATGCTTTGCAGGACGCACGATTGCAGGCAAATCTGCTTTGCTTGTGGGAGAGGGGCGGAAATGCTGTCTGCATGGAGCCCTGGGCTAGCCTTGGTCCCCACAAAGCCTTGGTGCAGGAATTGGGATATCTGAATCCAGGGTCTCCAGTCCAAAACTCTGGGTCTTAAGGCCTCTGCTAGACACCCTGGAAGGATTCAGGGGCAAAGGGATGGGCTTTCCTGGTTCACACTCGGTCGCTACCAAAAGGCTCAGGACAAAGGGACTCACTCCTGTAGGAGTCTGACATTATTGAGGCGGGCAGGACTCGCGCAGGATCTGCTCTTCCCCCGGGACTTCTCTAATGTTGAGACAAAATCTTGCGAGAACAACTCCCAGGTTTACAGAGCAGCTGCGCTCAACCCCGACTCCTGCTCCGTCCCAGCACAAAGGCAGCCTCCTCTGAGCCATTTACAAGCGACTTGTTCCACCTCTTCACCTCCTCAGTTCTCCCTTTGCCGTTCCAGTGCCAGATGGATAACGCATCTTCCCTGCCCCAGCCGTTACGTCGCTTTGGGGGAGATGTCGTTTTGCAGGAGAGAGACCCTACTAAAGAAGAGTGCGCGTTTAAATGAACGCAGCCGGCACATTTACGGCTGGTCCCTGCCCTCGGCCAGTCCTGAGGCGTCAGATCTACCGCCCGCAGGCTGTCGGGTTTCCTCCTCCAGTAGCCGTTTCGAAGGAGGGCGGCGGGCGCAGCGGGGTGCCGCGAGGCCTGCTAACGTATTACTGGGACCTCTGTCGTCACTGCCCTGCGCACGGGTAACGCATACCCGCTCCAGACACACAAACCAACTCGTTTCTACCTAAGAAACAGGACCTGTTGTGTCCCTTCTCGTCCTCAGTCTGCTTCCCGTCCTGGCCGTTACCTCCGCGATGGAGCTCCAGCAGTCGTGACTCGTTGCACGTCTCGCCCTGGCCCCAGGCCCGGGATCTGGTGCGCTTGCCGAAACCAAAGTCCCCTGAAGGAGCGTGGGGGAGAGCTCAAGCTGAAGCAGAAGGGCCCTCCTGCTGAACGATAAAGCGCAACACGAGGTGCCGGGTGGAAGAATAACACGGCCAAACTCTCAGCTTTTTTCTTAGCAGCCCAGATCCCGCTTTGGCCAGCGCAGAGAATCGCAGCCTGTGCATTTACTCAAGATCTCCGGTTTGCAGGGTGAAGGAGGAGCTGCTGTCCTACCACCGCTGGCCTCCACCCCGCATCCAGGGCCTCTCCCAGCACCCGCTGAACAAGGGGCGGCTGCGCTCCCCAGCGCGCCAGCTGGTTTCGTCTCTTGAGGAGCGTGCGATGGCAGGTGTGGTGCCTCGCTCGCCCAGCACAGAGGAAGGAGATCTGGCGCTAGAGCAAAACAGGTGCCGTGGAACGAACAAGGGAAGAAGTGTGACTTCTTGCACCCGCGCAGTCCGTCCTTTCCCAGGCAGAGCTGCCGTGATCCCGCCGTGTACTGCGCGTTCTTCACCCACGTAGCAGGCCTGGGACCCGCGGCGCCCTCCCTCACTGCGTTATACCCGAGGCTGGGACCATAGTTTGCAAGTGGAACCAAAAAGGATGATCTTTGCCACGTGTCTCCTCTGGGAGAGCATTCAGTCGATGCCCCAGTTGGGATCAGGTCAACTCTTGGCTTCAGGTACAAGTTAGTGCATAAGGTGCCGCACTGTCCTGGTCTCAGCGGATGCTGATTTATGCTGGCCGAGAACTTGGCCCATCAACCTGCTTTCCAGAAATAAGATTTATAGGTTTCCTTTGAATATCTTGCAGCCAAGGTTTAGCTTTGCTGTGTGATATGGCCTGAGTGATCCCCTTGGCTGGATATTTGTACAGGGAACTTGCAGTCTTTGTTTTGAATAATTAATTCATATGTCACCGGAGCTGGGAGCCAGAGATAGGAGAGGCATCCCAACAACGTGGATACTGCCACAGAGTTTGAGTGTAAGGACCTCTTAAATGTTGGATCCAATCCGGATTTCAGGGGAGTGAGTGGGAACCCAGACCTTCATGCAACGACAGCCTGATGGGTTCATCGAATTATAGAAAATGAGGGTGTGAAGGGACCTCAGGGGGTCACATCTACTCCAACCCCCTGCTCAAAGCAGGACCAGCCCCAACTACATCATCCCAGCCAAGGCTTTGTCTACCTACGTCTTACAAACCTCCAAGGATGGAGATCTGCAGGCTCTCTGGGGAGCCTGTTCCAGAGCTTCACCACCGTCCTAGTGAGCGGGTACTTCCTAATATCCAGCCTCAACTTCCCTTGCTGCAACTTGAGCCCATTGCTCCTTGTCCTGTCGTCTGCCCCCGCTGAGAACAGCCCGGCTCCAGCCTCTTTGGAAACACCCAGCAGGGAGGTGAAGGCTGCTATTCAACCCCGCCTTGGTCTTCTCTTCTCCAGACTGAAAGCCCAGTTCCCTCAGCCTCTCCTGATAAGTCCTGTCCTCCAGCCCCCCAACCATTTTTGTTGCCCTTCTCTGGACTGTCTCCAGTTTGTTGACAACTTTTCTGCAGTAGGGGTCCAAAACCGGACACGGGACACCAGGTGTGGCCTCCCCAGTACTGAAGAGACGGGAAGAATCACTTCCCTTGATCTTCGGGCAATGCTCCTACCAGTGCAGCCCAGGATGCCAGTAGCCTTCTCCGCAACAAGGGCACACTGCTGGCTCACATCCATCTTATTGTCCCCTGTCACCCCCAGGTCCTTTTCTGCAGAGCTGCCGCCCAGCCCGTCGGCCCCCCGCCTGCCCCGGTGCATGGGATTGCTCTGTCCTAAGCACAGGACTTTGCACCTGTCCTTGTTGAACCTCATGAGATTCCTTTTGCTTCAGCCCTCCAATTTGTCGAGGTCGCCCTGAATCCCAGCCCTCCCCTCCCCACAGCTTGGTGGCATCTGCAAACTTGCTGGGGGGTGCACGCCATCCCCTCCTCCAGGTCCCAGGTCTCTGCGTGCCTCATCCTTCCCAAGTATTCTTAATAACGTTACGTGGCCTTTACTGAGCACCTCACGTGGTCAGCATGCTTTGTAATTGCTACATGGTGGGCTGTAGGGAAGCGTTTCCCTGGTAAAACCCTGGGCCTATTTTATAGGTGGACAAACTGAGGCAGAAAGGTAAGCTCACCTACTCTAATGGCAGGACACTGCACTTGCACTCGGGGGTCTGGATTTTCTCCCCAGCCCTGCTGCTTTCTTTTGCGTGCCCTTGGGCAGCATGTTGCTGCCCTCGGCTTCTTTTCCTCCTCTGTACCTGCTTTGTCTAAATGGGAAACTCTTCGCATAGCAGGGTCCTGATACTTGCTGGGGTTGACTGGCACGGCTCTAATATAAGCAATTCGCAACAGGTTAAGCAGAAGTAGGATCTTCTGGCTCCCAGCCCTGTGCACATCATCGTTCCTAGGCCATGCGGTTTCCTGAATGCCCCGGGGAGGGAGCGCTTCGGGGAGGAGCTCTCTTCTCTTCTCTCCTCCTCTCTGCTGGGTCCAGGCAGCGTGAATTTGATGTGGAGAATGGATCCTTTTCCCGCAGCGTGATCCTGGACAACACCGCTCTCCCTGCACCTTGTGCAAGACCTGCTCTTTGGCGAGAGATCTGTGCCGCAACATGTGCCGCGTCTGCAAACCCTGCCTGCCAGGTCTGATAGCAGCTCTGCAGAATGGAGCATGTTTGCAGAGGCCCGCGTCCCTCCGGGAAGCACCACGTGAGTTGTGGCTCCAAGCAGCGCAGCAAACCCATGCAGCCATCACACCTTAGGCCTGAATCACAGGATGTTTTATGGCAGCCTTTGAAAGTAGATCGTGTAAACATTTACATTGCTTTGCCTAATAAAGCTGCTTTTCCACTCTGTGTGCTGGAAAGATTAGCCCTGCACTCCAATCCGTCAGCGTCTCAGGCACGTCCTCTTTGCATTTGTTACCATGATTTATCCTGCCAAATACCCGCCTGTGGCTGGGGTTTATAAAAACACTTAGCTCTGACCTCTGCTTCCTTGCAAATACACAGGGATGGCATTTCCGAAAGAGAAGAGCTGCTAATGTCATTCCCCCGGTGCACCTGGAGCAGAGTTAGCTTGGAGGAGACTGGAGCCAGCTGTGCTGGGGGGGGGTGTTAGGACCCGTGTCCTGCCCCCCCCAGCCGAGGAACAAGCCCGGTTTGGACAGCTGAGCCCAGATGCGGGGGGGCAGCGGTGCGCACACTCTCGTGCGGTTGCGGGGTGGGGTGGAGGCACTTTTGGGGATGAGGTTAAATCAAGCCTGGCCCTCAGGCAGGGGGCTCTGGTAGACAGCTGAGGCGCTGGCTGCTCCGAGTACCCGGCACAGCGAAAGCTGGGCACTCCTGGGCACGTAGCAAGCCTCGCTGCCCAGAAGCAGCCAGACACGGGCGTGGGGCTCAGCGTGCCGGGCTTCAGTCTCTTGGGGCCTCGGTGCTCCCATCTCCAGGGTGGGTAGAGCGCCACCCTCCCTGGCATGCCCCTTAGTGGAGGCCCCTCTCAAAGCACGGTGTGCGACTATCACTCCTGCGTGCCCGCACCACCTGCCGGCGCGGCTGGACTGCACCGGGAGTCGGTGTCAAGGGCCCAGGGCTGGTGCCTGAGCTGCCCGAGACCAGAAGGGCCGTGACCCTTTTCCCCCCCGGCTGTTTTTTCAACCCTCTGCAAATCAGCGACGCGCCTCGTGGGCACCTGCATTGCAGCCGGTTGTTGCAGTGGCCACAGCAGTGGCCGGGGCCACTTGTCCGGCCTCAGAGCCGTCCTTGGCCTGCGCCGCGCTCCTTCTGACTCCTGCTGGGCTTCCGGCCCCCTCCCAGCAGCACTTGCCTCCAGGAGCCATCCCAAGAGGCCAAATCCTGGACCGCTTGGCGCTGCCCGTGTCGGCAGGGGCTCCTGATGGAGGTGGGGTGGGGAGCAGAGCGCAGGCTGCAGGGGCTCTGTCTGGACGAGCTGCAGGATTGGGCCCAAGGGGGATTAGCAAGCCTGGGATGTGCTTTGCAGCTCGTGCTGTTGCTATACTGCCCCAGCTGATGGCAGCAGTATATTACGGGATGCGGGGGTGGTGCTGATAAGGCTTTCACAAAAACTTCCAGAAAAACAAGGCATTTTGCACGGGCCCCCGTTACCATATTTATATTTGTCAGCTGGGAAAATGACCCACTGCAGCTCTGAATTCCCAGGATGGCAAAGGAGCACGCTCGATGCCTCCAGCCGATAGTGTCGCCAGAGCTGTTTTCCAAGGAACAGGCAAGATTTGCAGGGACCTTTGTGATCAGCTGCTATTTTGGGAAGGTTTAAAAATACCGCCCTTGCTGGAATGGAGCACAGCAATAACAACCCTGCAGTATTTCACGTTTCGGCAGCAGCCCTCGTTCCAAGGCAGCCGGCAGAGCCGGAGACCAGGCCTGCATCCTGCGTGCTGGGGCCCACCCGCACGCAGGGGAGCTGGAGACCGGGCCCGCGGCCCACGCGGTCTGCGCGGCCCCGACGCCGCTCTGCATCGCTGGAGCGCCGGCTGACGCCAGCGCTGGGTAAGTTTTCCTGCTCTGCTCCCTGCCATCCGGCTCTGGGAAGCCAGCGCCGCTGGATGCTTCGAAGCCCCCGGGCTGCTTTGAGATGCTCCAGCTTAATTTGACAGTAGCATCTCGTTGCTACAGCAACAGGTACTCTCCAGATCCCTGTCTGCTTTGAAGCCAAGCAGCGGGGCTTAGTGGCTAGAGCAGGGGGCCGGGGCTGGGTGCAGCTTCCCGGGGCTTAGTCCCCCCGCCGGTAAGCAGCCTCGGGCCTGCGAGCTTCACTTTTGCTTGATGACTTTCTGGAAAATAAAACGGCCTTCGCTGACCTCTAGCAAAACGCCTTCGAGAAGGAGCAGGGGGCTGGAAAACCGGTGTCCGCGCCCTCCCGAGGGCCCTGGGAAGATGCGGCGGTCGATTTACTCTGTGCCCAGAGCCTGCCCGCAGAGCCTGGTCCCTGCCCCGGGTACTGCAAGCCCTGCATCTCGCTTGCCCCGGGGGGCTCTCCCAGCAAGCGCCCCCTGCCCCCAGCTCACTGCCTGCCGGGCCGCGCAGGCCGTTCTCCAGCGCGCGCTTGCAGAGCAGCTCGGGGCTTGCTAGTGGCTGGCGCTGGGCCGCAGCTCAGGGCACGGGGGGCTGTGCTGGGCGCCCTGAAGCCCCCCGGGAGCCCTGCGGGGGCCGGGTTCGTAGCTTGCTGAGGAAAGCCCTCAGCGGGGATGGGGAACCAGGGCCAGCCGAGCCCGAGAGAGGCAGCAGCTTTCCTTACAAGGAGTTTGGCTGGGGCTCAAGTGGCTAAAGTTGCAGGGAGTCAGAGGTTTCTTCCTTCCCCCCCGCCTCGTTCATTCAAGCGCAGGGCTGGCGCAGGCAGTCGTGGGAGCCGTCGCCGAGATCCCAGTGGCTCGTCCGCGCCCGGCGGGTGGCAGCTGCTGGGGCCGCGGCGCGTGGGTGCCCCCCTGGACCGCTCCGCGGAGACGTGGGCGCGTGTGCGTGCGTGCAGAGGCAGCCCTGGCTCCGCGGATACAAGCAAGAAAGTCTTCCCAGAAAATTCATCCTTCCGGCATCCCTCATGACAACCCGGCTCTGGCTTTAAGGTGAGACTTCTTGTTCCCCTCCTCTTTGCCCTGGCACGGGGCGCGCACTGTGGGGTGCCCGGGAGGGGGGGAAGGGGTCTCCCCGGCTTCCCCGGGCACAGCCAGATGCCTTGCCTGGGGCGCGGGGGGGAGGCTGGCAAGGTGAGCAGAGGACGCGGGGAGCAGGACTTTTCCTGGCGCGCTTCGAGGAGGCCGGGGGGGGTTTTGCAGGCTGCGCTTTGCAGAGCTCAGGCTCACTGAAGATAAGTCATTCGGCCCTGAGCGGGGGGTGCCTCTGTGCTGCTGAGGGGAGGCAGGCACCCTGCTCCCACGCCGCGGGGCTGGGCCCGGGCAGGGTGAGCCGGCTGCGGGCTGACAAGCGGGGCTGGAGAGGAGCTGGTGCCAGGGGCCTGGGAGGGCACGCGAGCAAGCGGAGGAGGCGCCTCGGCCCCTGCCCTCGGAGCCCGCCGTCCTGGCTCCACGTCTCCAGCGGCACCCAGGCTGTGCGTCGGGGCCCCTCCCGGGAGGGCAGGGCGGCGCGACCCTCGAGCCGCGCTGCCACGCTCTCCTCTTGCTCTCTCCGAAAGGCAGGAGAATGTCTTCGAAGTTCGGCAAACCCCGGGCCGCCCCCAGCGCCGCCGACCGCCTGCCCCACAGCCTGGTGCCCGAGTGCAACGTGGCCATCCTGGGATGCCGAGGAGCTGGCAAGTCGGGTGAGGGGAAGAGAGCGAGAGCGGGGACGAGGGTGCCAGCAGTGACTTGGGGGGGGGCGGGAAACGCACCCGTTTCACATCTGTTTTGGGCAGCGTTGCCCAGTGGCCTGGGGTTTGGGGACTGGGCTTTGAGTCTCAGTCCTGCCATTGGCCTGGTGACTGGCCTTGCCCTCCCTGAGTAACTCCGCCTGCCCCCGACCACCGGGCTGAGCTCTGCGGGGGGGAGCTCGGAGCGAGGTGCTGTCTCGATTGCACAGCTCTTGCTGCGAACCAAGCGACCGGGTTCAAATCCTCCCTCCCCGTTGCGCTGCGAATGGGCGCCGCGGTCTCAGCACTGTAGACTGGCTCTGTGGGTCTCGGGTATTGCACGATCCTGCCCAGAGCCCAGGCACCAGATGCCTCTAGCACCATAGGTCACCTTTGCAAACGGGCTGAGTGGGTGAGACCTGCATCCGGGAAATGGGTCTATCTTGGCATCGTTCTCTCCGTCCTCATGGGGGGAAGTTGCAGATGAGGCTCCAGCCAGCAACCTGCTTACGCGTGCACTGAGCCTTAAGCATGGGGAATGTCCAAATGAAAGCCCTGCCTCTGCGGTTAAGCCCATGCTTCAGCAACACGCGGACGTGCCTTGCAGCTGCATCCGTGGCTCAAAACCCCTTCGACTCTGTTGGCTGTCAGAAGTATTACCGCAGTACTCTGTAGTTACCGCAGACTAGCTAGCATAGATGCTGTGCCCTAAAGAGGAACATCAGCAGGACTTTCCTAAAGTTCCCCTAAAGAGGAAAGTCAACTATACTGGACTAGCTATGTAGCAGCGCCTAGCTCCCATGTTCATACGACTCTTCCCCTTCAAGACACTACACCAGAGCAAGGCAGGCAGGATGGGGAATGAATGAAAGGTGAAGGTGCGGTGGGAACGGCTGGGCCCAGGAATGACGTTTCCTCGTGGAGCCTGTTAAGCCGTCGTGAGTAATAGCTGATTATCGCTGCCTCCCCGCCAACACCCGGAGACCTGCCCGTGCATCTGAATTTCTTTCGTTCCCTTTGTGTGCACCGTGCAGGCTGATGCCAGGGACCCAGTTCCTGCATAAACCCAGTGCTCCCTGTACGCCACTTGATGCTTTCTAAAACGTCTCTTAAGTTCCCGGGGGAAAAGCTTGTATTGTTGTGGGTGCCCTAAAGTGAATGCAACCCTGAATGAAACCTGGCCCATATACGACTGGTTCTGCTCTCCTGATGCAGGCCTGGCTACTCTTTGCAGTGACAGCACCTGCAGGCCCTAATAAAGACCCCCATCGAATTGTGCTAGGTGCTGTAGAAATAGCAACAGCACCTTCCCAACAGCTCCCAGTTGCAATCAGCTCACAAGACATGCAGAATACAAGATGGTAGTGCTAATAGTGTTAGTGGCTTCCGGCAGCTCAATGCCTGACCCAAGAGGTGACTCTGAGCCCAAGGCCAGGGCACTTTGCAGGGAGCCGTGCTGTGTGTGCTCATGGCAATGCTATGTGGCATAAGTGTCAGCATGCACATGGGACAGCTGTATTACTCAGGAGTGAAACAGTTATGAAGCTGATCTCCATAGAAAGCCTATAAACACTTAATATTGCCTCCCAGCATCGAGTCCACATTGCAGGAAAAGTGTTCGGAGAGTTTTCAATGGCTTACTGGGGGTGTTGTTTGTGCAGCTTCGCCTATAAAGCCAGAGGCCTCTTTACTCTGAGTCGGACGGTGCCGGCCATTCAAGGCGCGGAGAAAATAGCAAATATATTCTGAAAGCTTCTAGGAAAGGTCAGACATTTAACACCGAAGGCCAAGGTAAGACGCAAAGGCATCCCATTCCTTGGTGGTGGAAAATTGCCATATCCTTCCATGAAACGTCAGATCCTAAGCAGTTTTCTGAGGGATGCTGGCTGAGCAGTGCCTCTGACTGGGGTAAGGCTGCGGGACACGCAGAGGCATGGAGAACACAGATAATAGACCCTGCTTAGCAAGAGATGTGAGCACGTATTTGACTTTCAGCCCCGGACTCTGTGCTTGAGGCTGCGCCCTTCAAAGGCCGCGGTGAACCTGCCATGGTGGTCAGTGATGCAGGATCAGGCGGTCAGCGCTTAACTCACCGTTTAGTACGTGCACAAGTGCTTTGCTTTCTGTCCTAGCCCCGACTACGCTAGGCAGGGGGTTGGGATAGGAAAGGTTACACTCTTGTAACAGGGCTTTGACTCCAGTGACAATTGATCAGTGTAGCCTGGAGGGTACAAAGAAAGAGGAGACGTGCCTGGGGAAAGCTGGTTTAAAAGCCCCAGCCGATGTTCAGAGACTTGGAAGGGCAGAAATAGCAGCCAGATAGCGACAGCTCATCATTTGGAAAGCACCGGCTCCCACGGTCCAGCCATCTCTTTCTTCCTCTGTCTCCACGTAACACCACATCATCCTATTATTTCTAATGAATGATTTTGCACCTCAGTGGGCGCCGTGAGGGTGCAAGCCTGGCCCTCGCGCTGCCAAGGCTTCCAGGCTCCTTGCTGCAGACCCGGGCACCAAAGCCACGGCGCGGCCCGGGCCCCCAGGGCTTTCTGGCTCCATGCGTGTTGTGGGGGAGCGGGACGGGAAAGGACTGGGCTCTCCTGTTCCTGCTCATTGTGGGCACGTGGTTGTGACCAGTCCTTCTGGGAACGCGCGCGGCGGGACACGCGGTGCTGGCTGGGGAGTCTGGATGAAATGCCCTGTCGTTAGCTAACGCTAATTTGTGGAAACTGGAACTTGCAGGAAAATGAACTGGTTCTCACCGAATTTTCTTCAGGCCAGGATGACTCCTGGTGTGGGAATGGCCCACCTGCCCGTAACAGCCACTGAGCCATGGGCGAGGGCTCCCCCCGCAGAAACGGGCCCCCTGAGCTGGGCAGTGCAGGGATTGAACCTGGCTCCCCGCAGGGAGTGCTGCAGCTCTTCTGGGCTGAGTCTCTCTTTGCTCCCACCCCACAATAAAGGCCAAAAAGTCCCAGTTTCATGCTGAAAGCCTGTGTTGAAACTCAACTTTTCCCACCTATCATAACCCTTGTTTACTGGCCTTAATTGCAATATATGTATCAGCTGAAGGAACGGCATCTATCAAGGTCAGTGCGGGCCCTGTCATAGAGTAATTGGTTTCAGGCTTATTTAGCGTGGCCTACCTCCACATCTCCAGGCTCAGAGATGGCAAGTTCAAACCTTGACAGCATGGAGTCAAGCCCTTCCCAGTCCCCGCTCTTCGGCCGTTGCCGGTACAGGTTAGCTCGGGATTGCTAGCCTGCAGGAATTGCACTGACTACTCACTTAGCAGTCAGCACACAGCCAGAGTGCTGCAGTGCTAACCACCTGCTCCAGTACAGGCAAACGCTGCACACTTCAGTCTAGGGGTTTGCATCTGCAAAACACTTTGCAGGCCTATGCTAATTAAGCCTGGCTGGTAGATACTGTTATTACAGAGAAACTGGGGCAAAAGCAAGTTGGATGACTTTTCTAAGACCATGGAAAGGGAGTCACTGTCAGAGCTGGGCTTAGAAGGGGAGGTCCTGGCTCCCAGCCCTGTGTTCAGTCCTCCTCTCTCAGGATCCCTATGAGAACTGTGATTTGTTCAGTCTAATCTTTTGGCCTTGAAAATGTCCTCTGTGTCAGCAAAGATGAAATTAGGGTTCAGGAAGATAAAAGCATGTATATCCTGCATACAAGGTTGTCTCTCTCCAGACTAAAACAGAGGCAAAAGAGGTGGAAGCAAGAAGGGTCTAAAGATGTTTTAATTTTGCGGGCAGAGCTAAACGGGCCACCAAACTGCCTTGTGATGTAGAACGGGTCTGTTTCCCTTGGCACAAAGCTGCAGCAACTTCTAGCTACCACCGAGCGAGGGGGGCGAGTTGTGTGTAGGTACAAACACAATGGAGACTAAACACCTCTTTTCACCTTTTGCAGCGCTAACAGTGAAGTTTCTGACCAAGAGGTTTATAAGCGAATACGATCCTAATTTGGGTAAGTCGTTTAGTTCTTTTCCCCTGGTTTTCACCTGTATACCGTTTCCCACCACCCTTCTCTGCCTGCCCCATTACTGGTATCGTTTCAAACCAAGCAGCCAGTTCCTGCAGCTTTCTTTACCCAGCTGGTACCAAGTTGGCTCTCCGCTCTGGCGTATGAGAAAACAATTTTCCTTTAAGTGGAGAGCAATTCTTCTGTCGGCCTAGGTTTCCATGAATGTGGCATTTAAGGAACCATAATTATGCTTCTTTGAAAACAGCTGAAGAGTTGGAAAATATGAACCCCTTGACACAAATTGACCTGCAAAATATTGATTTTATTTTTTATCCTTAAATCTCATTTGCTATGCGCTTTACATCTGTGTTGCCAAAATATGATCAGATGTCACCATCTGAAAGCCTTTCAACCTGAGGGCTGTGCTGGGGATGTTAGTTGCTGTCTTATTGCATTTGTAAGCGCTTCTAGAAGTTGTGACAAGCCCAAGCTTTTATTTTTTATGTCTAAGGAACTTTCCTCCTCTGTCTTTCCAGCTATGGCTGCTTCAGCCTTGCAAGTTGAGCTGGGTCTTGCACTTGAGCCTTCATTAATATTATTCTCCGCTGATGTTAAGAGCAATTCCAGCTGTGCTTCTGCAGCTAGTCTCAGGCTGAAACAGTGGGCATGATTCTCCCCTTTGTGCTCCAGTGCAATGGGGAATAACTCACCTGCCCAGGGGTGGGCAAAATGTGGCCCGCAGCCAGATCTGGCCTGCCAAGGGATTTTGCACAGTCCGCAGGCTTGGCCCCCTGCCTGGCCCAGGCATGTGTGGCTGGTCCTGCCGCCCCCGGGCATGTGACAGGGCTGGAGTGGCATGGCAGCTGGACCTGCTTCCTGGCAGCCCTGGCGATGGTGGCTCCTTCCAGCTGCCAATCTCTGCTACCGCTGCTGGATCCGGCCCTGCTGCCCAGGCACCCCAGCCCCTCTGCCTGCACCCACTGCTGGGGGTGCTGGGCAGAGTGGGTGGGTGGTGTCTCCATGCAGACCAGCCCAGGACCCGCACAGCGAGGCCAGGGAGATGGGATGGGGCTGCAGGCGGGCACGGCCAGGATTGGGCTTGGGGTCGGGATTGCGGGGCAGTGACAATATGGGGCCAGGGCACAGCCACAACCTGCTGCCCGCACGTCCCTGTGACAGGTGCCAGTTCTGCAGGCAGGGCACCCGGCCTACTCCCCTGACACCCGTCCTACTCCTAAGGCTGCTCCCTGCCCACCCACGGCCCCATCCCAGCCCCCCGGCCGAGCGGGGGGCAGAGCTTAGGGAGTTCGGATGAGTTTTCGCGGGCCGGGGGTGGGGAGTGCTGACCTGGCCCGCCTCCCTCCGTGGCCCTCCAGCCCAAATAATTGCCTGATCTAGCCCCTTGGTTGTGAGGCAGTAGCAGGTAGCAGGGGTTATTCTCATTAGGCATCTCATGATGAGCTCGATCCTTGTGGGGAGCAGTTGTGGGGGTGCTACGCCTTGCCTGGTCTTCCTCCAAGCAGAAAGCCCCGCTTGGTGCCCAGGTGCCCGTGCAGTTCTTCCATGCAATGGGCCCTCAGCTCCCATAGACTAGCGGCTCCAAAGCCAGGCCGTCTTCCCGCTGAAGTCGATGGCAAAACGCCCGCTTGATCTGAGCGGTCTCAAGTCACGTCAAATCAGTGGAGCTTGGAGTCCCACGAGAGAGCCACATGCGAGATTCACAGCACGCAAGTGAGAGGTGGGAACCGTCTATTCCCATGGGGATCTTAGAAGAGAAAAGGGGGCTGCAGCAGTGTAAGACCTTGCCGTGCAGTTCATATTAATTTGCGCTTCCCATTGAATACGATTGAGCCCCTATTGCCACGAAGCATTTACCAAGGCAAACTATACACAGGATGCCAGGGTCTCCTCAGATGAGCACAAAGGGCGATATTTTATTCTGCCGATTCTGTAGCTAAGCCTAAGTGTGATCCTGTTCCACTCTGCTCAAGTCCCTGAGAAAATGTTAATATGGACGGTGGGTGGATCGTCCTCCTCCTCGCTGCTTTTTTTGTGCCAGCCTGAAGGGTAAGAGGATGGTGTCTTACAGAGGTGGATGCACTCATGGATTTTCAGGTACCTGAACTGGGTGGAATAGGATCACATATAGGTGCCCAAGTCGACTTAGACACCTGGTCGGTGGAATAGGATCTTGCCCCGAGGATCCTTTTTTGGTTAAGAAGGATCTGATCCTTTTTTGGATAAGAAAAAGGAAATGGCTTCCTGTTCTCAGCTTGGCTCGGCTTGTCATTTCACACCGTGTAGTTCCTTTACTACCGGTTCCCTCCGCACAGTCCATCTGGTGTCTTGTTTTATGAGTCACATAACTGTGCTCCAACGTGAGAAAATACATCACGGGAACATGGATGGACCAAGAAGGATGAGAGAAGGGCAATCGTAGCTCTTGTCCCAGGGGGCTGATGAGAATGAAAACAAAACCAGCCCTGACAGACACCAGAGGGGGAGAAATAAAAGGAAACCCTCTTCCGCGGGGTCAAAGTTGCTTTTATTTAAAAATGACAGAACTGAAATATGAGTGTGCAGGAGCATGGGATGCTTGTGCTCTGTGTTGGTGGCTGGGAAGATGGGGCTGTGGGGAGGGAGGAAGTTGAGAGGGTGAAAATAAAGTGAGTCTAGATTTGCTGCATACCTCCAGGGGGCTGGGGGACGGCAGTCACAAGAGCGATTCGTCCTGCGCTCTGTACTTAGTCCTTGCACAGAGATGTTTCTCACTGACATCAGCGGTGGGAGCTTTGCCAGAGCAAAGACTGTAGGATTTTCTTTCCTGTTTTTCTTGCATCCAGATGCATGTGCTCCTTTATAAAGGGGTATAATCCCCCCCTGCCCACAGTCAGCACCAGGACTGTGGACTGCTCAAGTCCCTCCATCCCACCCTGACACCCTGGTAAGAATAAAGGAAAAAAGGCCGTAGGAACATGCCAGGAGTGCCCGCTCCTACACGCTGGAACAATCCTCTGCGGGGAGAACGGAGGCAAACGGACTTCTGTTTTTGTTTTTTCCTGATCTGTCCCCATCCACCCATGAATCGGGTCTGAGGACCAGCTTAAGTTTCTGCACCTGCCTGGTACCATGGAAAGGTTTATCGTTGAGCGGTGCAGCGATCTGCAGGAGTAAGGGGCTGACGAGACGCTCCTGAAGGCAATAGCAAAGAAAGTTCCTGGCTCAGTTAAACCAGTGGCCCATCTAGCCCCTATCCTGCCTCTGGGAGTAGCCAACACCGTTTGCTTCAAGGGAAGATGCATGACCCCTGCAATAGGCAGTTTCATAGTTTCTAGGGTCAGAAGGGACCTAAACAGATCATCAAGTCTGACCCCCTCCCCTGGGCAGGAACGAGTGCTGGCATCATAATACCCCAGCCAGATGTCTATCCAACCTCCTCTTGAAGACCCCCAAGGTAGGGGAGAGCACCACCTCCCTTGGGAGCCCGTTCCAGATGCCAGGTGGTGATGAGAGAACCTTTCCCCTGGGGGATGTTTCCTCCTGACCCCCGTTCATTAGAGGCTGGCTGGTGCCTTGAAACATGAGCATTTATGTCCCGTGTTTCATTTTTCCTTTTATCTCTGCTGCACATGAAAAATCTCTTGGAATCGGGCAAGTATATTCTGTTCCCTTAACAGGCTCGTCATTCCCCATCCCATGCACGCACGTTGGGTTGTTGTTGCAGAGCGGATTGAATCATGAGCTTGGAATTATTCAAAACCTCGTTTGATCCTCCCCACTCCCCCACAGCCAGGAGGAGATGAACGTTAGAGACTGATATAAGGGGGCGGAGAAGAATCTGATCAACTTCTGCAGCTAGAAATTGTCCACAGAAAGATGTGCTGTGACGCGTGGCGCTCCCCCCAGTGGGGCTCAGACATCTCCGTTACAACTGATGGAGCATGCTACCTCCCAAATCTGTTGGTCAGTGCAGGATGGCCCTCTGGCCTAGCACCATTTTGGGTTGAACCAGGAACATGGCCCTAAAGAAACACAACTGTCATAAAGAATTCAGTACTGAACAAAATGCTTCCAAATGTTTCCTGATCTGCTGTAGCTATGTTGGAGGGTCTCTGAGGCCAATCTTGGCTTTGGAACAAGCCCTCCGGGCTCATTGTTTTGCTCCTAGTGTAAATCCAAAGACAGACGTTGATTTTAATGAGCTACCCCAGCCGCAAAGAGCCAGCCTAGAACAACCCCGCGGTCATGACAGCTGGGAAGGGACTTTCTCTACCATTACCACAAAGCCAGGAGAAGAAATTTGGGGCCAGAGCCAATTGCCCGGGTCCCTTGCTCATGAATGTGGGCAAAGCACAGGGCGCTCCTTCCCCTCCTCGTCACGGGAGGAGTTGTACCCGCTTGCACTAGGCCTGAGTTTGGCTCTGGCACTTGGAAGCCTTACACGTTGTGAACTCAGCCCTACTCCAAGGTCCATGAAAGCCAGTGGAAAACCAGAGGCCAGCGGCAGCGTTTAATCACTTAAAGAAACAAAGTCTCCCAATCTTTTCATTTCCTTTCTTTTCCAGGGCCTGTTGAAGTCGGTGGGAAGATCCTCATTGGCTTGTGAGGCTTTGGGATCAGGCTGTGAGTGCAATTAAGCGCCGAGCGTGTTCAAAACGCCAGGCACAATTGCAAACTAGCATTCTGGAACGGTGTTCACCTTGGCAGGCAAACTTTATCCCCGCAGGAAAAAAAAAAAAGAGCAACAGATGCAGAAGTCTGGAGATAGCTGTATTTTGCACTGACTGCACTTGAATGTCCTGGGCATTTTTTCCACTGAGTCTCTGTTTGGGTAATTAGCAACGATTTTTATAGGCCCAAATCCAGCACACAGTGAAGAATTGTACATGATTGATTGTGGACATTAGCAAGATATGGATGGTTTCCAAGGACTGACTAAAGAGCCAATAACTCAGCAATCAGCCTCTGGAAAAAAAAAATCTTTCCTTCAGGTCTTGTGGAGAAATGAGTTAGTAGCGCATGGAGACGAGGTTGAAACCTTCCCGTGTTTTAAAGCTTCTCAAAAATACGAATCTAAAAAGTTTGGGGGGGAGTGGCAGACTATTGATATCATGTCCTAATCATTGCTTAGCAAGTATTTTTTTCCCCTTTCCTCCCATTGCTCAAGAAAAAAGGCAGCCTCTGCAGCACAATGGAAAACAGCACAGTGCTGCTGCTTGCTCCTGCTATAGCATCGTTTACTTGCTTTTGTAGATCAGGCCACTTTTGAACATACCAGTGCTAGAACTGGCTTGTCTTATCCCCTATCAGAAGATGCCCAGATGCATTTGGGCAATAGGTCTGCACTAAAATACACACTGCTTTATCCCTCTCGGCTGAAGGTTTGGGAGAGACTGCTCTGCACTCATTGCTAGGTTTGTCCATTGTTACTCCTGCTTAACGCCGTGGAAGGGAAGGCCCTGGTGTTTTGCCAGGGTTCAAATGTTGTAAAGCAACAGTGAATCAGGCTCACTAGCTTTCCCATTCCTCTGTGAGGACAGCAAATCGATCTCGCAAGGGGCTGGCCACTCAGCATGCCCTGTGCTGGATTGGATCAGCATTGCTCAACAGTGTGTCATAGTGTCTGTATTGCTGGTAGCTAAAGGAGGTTCCTGGGTAGGGGCTTGTGCGTTAGGAGCAAGAGGACTTGCATTTTTCTCCATGCATTTCAGAGTGGTGGTGGCACGCGGCCTCCGATGAACCGAACGTGGATTCATGAAAGCTTGTGCTTTATCTATATACCTCAGTTAGTCTACAAAGGTGCAGATGTACCCTGCCTTATGCTGCAGAGGGACATGCTGAAGGGAGTGTAGTAGCCACATAGGATGTTATATGTAGGAGCCACGTTAGGGTGTTATTCATTTTCCAGAGGGAGATGAGAAAAGCAAGGTGACCAAGGTTGGAAAGGGGTTGGGGCCTCAGCCTTGACTACACTTGAGCAATTCCTGGCTTCTGGGGCTGTGCTTAGCCCGTTACAGTGCAGATGCAAAGCACTGGGATGGTTATTACCAAGAGCCGATTCCTGGGACTGACGATCAGCCAGGTCCAGTCATGCCTAGCGGCCCATGGGACTAGCCTGTGCAGGCACACTGGTTCCTTAGCCAGTAGCACCCATGGGCAATGATGTGTCCAGTGTGTCTTCGACTCTACGGCTGGGTTGACCGGGGCAGTCTTTGGCATAAACCCGGAGCGAGGCTTGAATTGATGCCTTCAAGGCTGCAGCAAGACACTTGAGTCACCCTGCAAGGGGAGCTCACGGGAATGGGTGAGCGCTGCAGACGGGGGCAGCAAGACAGCATCCTCCTCCCACTGCCCCCTCCCTTCCTTGAACCAAAGCTTTCGTTCTCTTCCCTCCTGTTGATTGCTGTCTTTCTTATTTGCCGTGGTTGTACCTTGGGCTCTGCAGCTCCTTCTCTGGGCCGATGGGGGCACAGAAACCACGTGCCTTCGCTGTAATTTTTCAAACCTGGACTTCTCAAGGTAATTGAGACGTGAACTCCTCACCCAGGTGAAGTCAGATCAAAGCGCCTCCGCTCTAGCAGCAGCCCCTGTGCCAGCTATGTGTCATTCCTCTCCTAATGAGCAACAGATGAACCTCACCAAATGAATTTATAGAGGAATTCACTTATTTGCCAAGCGAGAACACATTCATTCGGAAATGGGTTAACCTCTTTCCCATGCCTGTCTCACTCATTTGTGGCAGGATTTATTCTGATGAGGTTTTAACAGCAAAACATGACCTATAGGTTCCCCTCCTACTGTAGGCTTGTTTGTTAAACTGAATTTAAGAGAGATGTTGAAACGGTGATGATTGAAGTGTAAACCTCGTTTCCAGGGCAGGAAATGATGCGCTGTATTCGCTTTCGAGAAAGGGGATTAGGCTTCTGGTTTAAAAGGGCGATTGCTTAGCAGAAGGAGCCAGCTGAGAGAGGATGTTTCCTGATCACACCGCACGGGGCAGGCAGGGGTCTGCGGCTGGCTCCAGGCTCTGGGAGGAGCATCCTGGAGGTGACCTTCTTGTCCTCCGGCAGGACCTACCTGTGGGAAGACACCAGGAAGCGTCCCTGGCACCAGAGGATCCAACCCTGGGCTCTTTACAGTGACCGTGTCAGTAATTCTCACTCCAACAGAAGGTCTTGGGGGTCCCTTGGCTAATATTTGGGATGACGCTCAGCGTTCGGCACTTTCCCCTTCGCTGGGTACGTAGCATAGGCTAGGGAAGCAGTCCCCTTCAGCTGTGTTCGTTGTGTGTTGCAGAGGACACCTACACCTCAGAAGAAATCGTGGACCAGCAGCCGGTGCTGTTAAAAGTGATGGACACAGCTGACCAGGTAATGGGAAGGACTGCGCAGGCGCTCGGAGGGGGGCGCTGTCTGGGCCGTCAGAGAATCTGGCGAGACCCCGCTGCCCCCAGGGCCCGTCTGGTGGCAGCGGGGGGAGCGCTTGCTCTGTCTGGTCTCTGGGATTTCCAAAGCAAGCCGACAGCTTCTGTTTTAGGTCACCCCAAATTGAAAAACTGTCAAAATTTTCAACAACTGCAAAGCTTGAAATAAAACTCATTTCAGACCAAAGGAAAAGCTCCAAATGAAGCATCCCATTGCATCCTGCGAGGTTCCTCTTCCTAATGCTTTCTGATATTTAGAAGAGTGTGGCAGACGTTGCTAAAAGCAGAGTTGGCAGGCAGAAAAAAAAAATCGAAGGGTTTCTTTCTGCAAATGCCAAAATAAAACACGTTCATTTGTTCTGGGCTTTTTTGCAGGGCAGGTTTGGGTTTTTTAGTTACCAGAACGATGTGCTGAGATCAACATGCGGCACAGGTGGGAGGCACGTGCGTTGCAGGGTTGGCCCCCTGCGAGTGCGCTATAGCCGTGACACACGTGCACCGCTGCAGAGCGCTTTTAAAGTGGCCGGTCACCCGACAAACGAGCTCTCATCAAAGGAGGGATCAGATGAAGGTGCTCCACTTTGGTGCGCCTTCAGGAACTTGTGTTCCCTTGGATGAATTTGTGGCGGGATGGGGGCTCTCTGCAGCAAGGGAGTGAGCTGCCAGCTGGGCTTTGCCCAGCCTGAGCTGGAGGGGGGCAGGTGGATTGGAGCCCCCCCTGCCTTGCGGCTCGACTTGCAGCCCCTCTCCCTCCGGCTCAGGCCAAGCTGGCAGCGCGCTCCCCCTGCTCTGTCTCCCTCCCTTCCTGCAGACAGTACAGGAGCAGGGGAGGGGCAGGGCTGGGGGAGAGAAGCTGCAGGCAGGTTCAATCCCCTCTCCTGACCCAGCAGGCGAATGTCTGTTGGGTTGCGGGGTGGAGGTGATGCTTTAACTCACGGCGCTTTATGTATTCCCCCCCGACACCCCCACCCCCACCCGATGCATCTCTGCATGGTTATTCCTGGAATAGTGCTACCGACATCAACACCTGGCAATGCCAGTCCTTACCATGTGTGGACCAAATAGCAGCAGTACCACCATGTAAAATTTGGGCACGTCCCTCTTGGCAGAGCGCTGCGTGCCCGGGTTTGAAAACCACTGGTGCAGAGGAAGTGACCACTGAAAGAAAGTTTTGCAGTGATGCTGGAGCAAGAATCAGTCCCCTCGATCCACGCCTCTGTATTCCTGATGACAGAAGCGTGCGTGCGGTTTTTTTGAGACGCCCTGTTTTAGGGTTTATGCCGCTGCCCATCACTCCTACCTAAGCTTTGTCCCAGTAAAATCAGCAGCATTAATGAAACGCCTACAGACTTAGTGGAACCTGTGGCTTGGCAGCGGCTTGTATGTCTTGCTCCGTGTCCATTATGAAGTCTTTGACAAGATTTTCAGAGAGGCCCAACACAATGAGTGCCCTAAGCCCGCTGTCATGTGTTAGGAGCCAAGCACTGCACCCTTTTGGGCTCCTTTGAAAAGAACTAGCCTGAAAAGACAACAGTATCGGTGGTGCTTGGTCCACCCTGGGTGGACTGAGCCTTGGGGTACGTGCTGATCTCAGTGGTCTAGTTGTTCGGCCTAGAGGGGAGCGTGCTGCCTCCAGGGCCGTGGAGTTGCAGATTCAACCCTGGGTGTGCGCCCAGGCTCCCGGGTCCAGGAGTTTTGGGGGTCGGACTTGATGATCTGCTCAGGTCCCTTCTGACCCTCCCAGCTATGAAACAATTACATCAGGGTTGACTCCAGAATCATCCCCTGGAGCAGCTCCTCTTTTACGGCCCCTGCTTCCCCTGGGCTGCATGCCAGTCTAGTCCACTCTTCCTGATTATTCCCTGCCTGGGGACTTCGTGTCATCTCGGTTTCCTGCAGTGTGACACGAATGGTGAATGTTTTGCTAATAGCGTGACCCTCGATCTGGCTGAGATCAGCTGCTAATACCTGTGCGGGCATAGGTGTATGACAGTCCTACAGACCTGGGATAAATCAGGGCTTACTCCTTCCCTGCTGTTTGCAAGCCAGGAAAAGGGGGGTGTCCAGTACATAGGGAGCGGGGCCAAGATGGCCCTAGTCATCGCAGACTTGTCTGTAGTTCAAGAATCTGGTCCCTTAGACTTAAATCCCAAGCTCAGCCTATGGCACAGTGAAGTGAAGTGGAGCTGTGTCTGGGGACAGCGGGAAGCAGATTTAGTTCAACTCCTCTGCTCACATCACGCCTCTCTTCTGGGGGCTCCCCCTTCCTCAAGCCCACCTCCCGCAGAGACTCCCACTGACTTCAGTGGGCTTTGAATTAGGCCCCTTAGGGATCTCCAACCCAAAGGGCTTCTCATCAGATGCTCTCCCTTTCCAGGCCACAAAAAGAAGTCCTTTTAGTTGCAAAGGAAAAACCCCGCAGATTAAACTGACCAGAGGCTGCCTGAACAGCTCCTCTTTCAGGACCCCTGGCGGAGTGAAAATCTGACACCGATGCTATGTAGCTCCCGATTGCTATGGTACAGGGCAGCACTATCTGCTTAACGTCACCGATTTGCTGTACAATGAACCTTTTGATGCTAAGCCAAGTCCAAAGTCAAACAACCTTTTGAAATGAGCTTAGTTTTGAAACAAAGCCCGCAAGGAGTGAATGCCCCCCAGACGGACCGTGATAGTGGCACCAGCCCGTGATAATGCTGTCCTCTGTTACCGCGGTAGGATGCACCACTCAACTGCGAGCGCTATCTCCACTGGGCCAACGTGTTCCTGGTCGTCTACAGCATTGACAACAAAAAGAGCTTTGAAGGTTGCCATCAGTACCTGGATATCATTTCCCTTCACTCGAAAGGCGTTCAGCACAATTATCCTGTCCTTCTGCTGGGAAACAAGTTAGATATGGAGCAATACAGGTAACCGTCCTTGATGCACGCCGAATGGCGATATTGTTTAATGCAGACTATCCCATGAAGATGCTCTTTGTGCTGGTATTAATTCTTTGGTTTATTGTGTGTGCTGTTTCTGATGCTGGAAAAAGGTGGATGCTTGCTAGCCCTGGTGTTCTGCATTCGTATCATATCATACATCATATCATACCATATCACTGAATATATAGTATTAATATATGTTCTGTTCATATCATATCATATCATATCATATTGCTGAATATATAATATTAATATATGCAATCTAAGCAGCAAGCTCCCCCTGAGGTTACTCAGGGAACCTACATGTCATATGTTTTGGGGCACAGAGAAATGAAAGACTTGGGCTGACCCAAAAGTTTTCATTTCAAGCCAAGGTGAAATGTTTTGTTTCCAAATATTTGACCCCTCTCCTCCCCTCCCTTTTGGAAAAATGTTATTTTGAAACAAAGCCATTGTTTTCAAGCAAAAAGCCAATCCACCTCCTATAATGCCCATCCATTTGAGAGGAATCCAATCCAGTCTAATTGCTTTGGCAAAATGAACCTCCTTGATGTGTCCACGTGGTTCCCTCTCCCCCCCAAATTTTTCTCAACCAAAATAATTGGCCTCACTTCACTAATAATTTTGGTCCTGTGGAAATGGTGTTTGTCAGCGAAATTACTATTTGCCCCTAAATTTTGTCCCACTCCATTGTCAGCTCTGGCCTGGAGGGCTTAGGATAGTCTGGATACTATCCAGTCCTGGATCTCTTTGCTGAAGCAGGAGGACGTTGCAGTACCGGTAGTGATTTTTGCAATGTTTTAACACCCTCTGGGAGGACTCACTCTGTGACGAGCGGGCTCCGGTCCGCCCGGCCCTGGGCACCCATCCCTCCACCCCCTCCCTCGACTGGGCTGTAGTAATGACACGAGGGTATTTTCTGCTCTGTGCAGCTGTCGCTGCCGTATTGTCTCTCTCCTTTTGACCTTCCCTTGCCCAGTGGCAGCCGGTGTTGCATTGTCCACCATAAGAACGTGCTCGCGGGCTCTGCTCTGAGCCCTGTTATTTATTCTGTATTGCTGGGAGGCAACAGATCAATACAAATCCTCGTATCCTATCTTCACATCCTTCACAGCCATAGACATGCCGTGAGGACGCTTGTTCTGACTGCCTGATGTTGCCTCTTCTGCTTAAGTTTTTTTTCTTCTTTTTCCCCTAATATCCATATGCTGTGGGAGGTCACTGCTAATTTTAGCTGGGTTTTTTAGGCTGCATCGCAACAGAATCCGATCGTCCCCTTGAGGCATTTGAGTCTGGGCCAGTTCCTTGCTCTGCTCTGCGCGTCTCCCGTGTCCCTTTCTCTCTGGCCGTTTCCGTGCGTGGTGCTGACTGCAGGGACTAGATGTCTCTGCTGTGCTTGCTTGGCTTCTCCTGCTGCTTTGGCCCGAGAGTTTGCACATATGGGAGTCCTGCTTCTCGACATCCCAGAGCTCCCCGCACGCATCCTGCCCCCGGGGGCCGTGCTCTACCGAGAGGCAGCGCCGCGGGCACCGCGTTCAGATCTTTCCTCTCGGGTGGAGTAAAGACGAGGATGCCGCGGGATCTCTCTGAAACGCGAAGAACGTGCCAGCCCCATCCCACTTCCAAACCCTTGGGGAGCTGAAAGGAAGGAAATCAAAGCCCTTTCTGGAGGCACCCCTCTCTTTGCCAAGGTTAAGTAGTGGCCGCAGGATCACAGCTGGAGCTTGCGAGGCCCTGTTCACTGTCCAAGTCAGCGTCCGCACGGCACTGAGGGACTCCGGCCCCCCTGTCCTTCACAGGGGCCTGTCCCATTTTATCTCCTTTCTCCTTGCCTGCTCCATTGTCGGGGGCGGCTCAGTTTTTCTTCACTCCCTTTTGCCTCTTTGTAACCTCCGTCTTCCTGATCGGCCACTATTTCCTCGCTGTGGCTGCCACCAACGTGACCACGCTCCTCCTCGGGTCATCTCTGGGGACCTCTGGATCTGAAAGCAGGAGCTTCGGCTGCCCGAGTGAAAAAACCAAGCCCCAGACCTACGAACTGAGCTGGGCAAGGTGTTTGGGAGTTTTTCTGACACAGAGTTGATTTGCCAACAAGGCACGGCATTTGTGGGGAGCTCAGCCTCCCTGCCAAATCCAGCGCTGGCTGCAAACAGGTGTGAAGTCCAAACCTTGGTATCATTGTGATAAAAAGTCATCCGAGGCATGGCAAGGGCAGGCCTGCCGGGCATGTGAACGGCACTCGTTGCAAAAAAGTGTGGAGAAGTCCAAACCTTCGTATCACTGTGATAAAAAGCTCCCAAACGAGCCAAATGCCATGTTCAGTTGGAAACGGACTCCCCCATGCCCACCGTTATGTTTCTTGTGGTGAGAAAATGGAGTTATTTTCAATTTGGAAAATAAAGGAGTTATTTTCCAGTTTTAGTCTGGAGAAGAGAAGACCGAGGTGGGATTGAATAGCAGCCTTCAGCTCCCTGCTGGGGGTTGCAAAGTGGACGGAGCGGGGCTGGTCTCAGTGGGGGCAGATGACAGGACCAGGAGCAATGGGCTCAAGCTGCAGCAAGGGAAGTTGAGGTTGGCTATTAGGAAAAACTTTCTCACTAGGAGGGTAGTAAAACTCTGGAGCAGGTTACCCAGAGAGGTGGTGCAATCTCCATCCTTGGTGGTTTTTAAGACCCAACTAGACAAAGCCTTGGCTGGGATGATGTAGTTGGGGCTGGTCCTGCTTTGAGCGGGGGGTTGGACTGGATGTGACCTCCTGAGGGCCCTTCCAACCCTCGTCTTCTTCGATTGTATGAAACAGCAACTTGTTTCTGCTTTCTTTCAGTTCAGTCAGTGAAGCAGGTTTATTCTCTTAAGCCTCTACGCATGGCCTGGCCCCAGGGTAGGAGTGGGGATAAAAGCAACGTGGTCTGTGGCAGCATCCCACAACCCCACTGCAGGGTCTCGGCAGACCTCCGTGCTCATGCTTTCTTCATGTCGCTGGGCGAGGGGTTTCTCCTGAGTGCCTGCTCCCCAAGTAGGGCAGAGGGCCTGGTCTCTCTGCTAATTCCCCTAGAGACCTCTGCTCCCATTTCAGCCCTGTCGGCCGCTTGTCTGCTATTCTGGCAGGAGGATTCGCCCAGCGGCATTCATCACCTCCTGCGGGCTGGGAGCAGGGAGACAGGAGGGCTGCGGTGCTGACTAGCTGCTTCTGCACCTTTGAGTTGGCTTTGGCCGTGTATGTCTCGCCTGTGGTCTCCAATCACGTGGAGATGAGTCTGGCCCTCCTGCATGTGCGGGATTTGCAGACAATCGAGGCCCGCAAGTGAATGGCCAAATTGTGCATTTCGTCGGGCGTCTCACTTGCACTGGGATACGGCTCCCCAGACCTGGCCAATGAGCTAGTTGCAACGGCCGTTCCCCAGGGCCCATCGCTGGAAGGAGGGATTACAGCAGGCCTGCCCCAGGGGCAGGCTGTAGGAAGAAGTATCTTCAGCAAAAACGAAGTTTATTTCCTACCTATTTTTACCATCTTGTACCATCTATATTTTCCCCAGAGCCTGACAAAGGGACTTTGATCCCAAAAGCTTGCAGAAAAGGACAGTGCTCTTGCCATTTCCCAGTTGGTCTAATAAAAGGCATCATCCTGGAACCAAGAGTTCTCGTTTCTGGTATGTCACGAGTGTTGGGAAGGGCTTCAGCGGTGCATACCTGCACCTTGCAAGGAGAGGCAGCATCACAGGGCTCCGCCCAAGGCTCCAGCCGCGAGGATGCCAGCGCTTGCAGCGGCTCGTTGTCTGGCCAGCGGAGATTTTTTATCTCAGCGGGACATTGGCTCCATCCAAAAGCCTCGCTGTTCGGGTGGAACGGTCTGGCATGCCAGGCCCAGCAGGGGAGAGTTGAACAGAGCGTGTTGACGCATACCCCTTGCAGCTGCGCCTGCATCCCGGTCCAGGAGACCAACTGGAGGTGCTGGCCCTTATTTTAAAGATGCCTCACCTGATTCAGCCTTGCTCCCTGCAGACTCCAGTGGCTTCCCCTGCATGGGATTTCCTCCTCCCCCGGGGGGTAAGTGGTCTCACTGCTCCCCACTTTTATGTGCCAGGAGACAGATCCATGTTTCTGCGGGCTTCGGATGGTGCCTTTTACTGAGCTGTGGCCCTGCTTCGAGGCTCAGGTCTGAGAGAGGCTAGATGTGTTTGGAGCTCTGACTTGAGAAACAGCGGGTCGAAGCTGGGCTTTGAACCCAGAGGACGGCTGCTGTGATCCAAGGGGCAGATCCAGTCACCTGCCGGCTGTAATCTTTGCAGCAGTTCAGGTTGCAGCGACTGCCCAGGTGCACTCAGCCCTGGTGGTCCTTCAAACCAGCTCATCCGTCCCTGGCCCGTGCGTCTCCTGGACGATTCTTCCTGGCCTCTTCCCCGGCTTGCAACACATGGCTTTTCTCCTGAACATCTGTGCAAGCAGTCAGGGAAGTGAACAGGAGGTTCACTCTTTCTTCATCAGGGACAAGGGAGTTTTACTTCAGCTTGATTTATTTTTTTTTTCTGTTTTACTCAAAGACGCTGAGAGGCTCAGTTGATCTGTAGGACTTTTGTTTGCTTTCATGTGTCACAGTTGTGGAGAGTGCAATGAGTGACTGGGAAGTAAGTTTGCTTCGAAAGGCAATTCATACAATCATAGAAGACGAGGGCTGGAAGGGCCCTCAGGAGGTCACATCTAGCCCAACCCCCTGCTCAAAGCAGCACCAGCCCCGACTAGATCATCCCAGTCAAGGCTGTGTCTAACCAGGTCTTAAAAACCTCCAAGGATGGAGATCCTACCATCTCTCTGAGTGACTTGTTCCTGTGTTTTACTACTTTCCTAGGAAGAAAATTCTTCCTAATATCTAAACTCAACTTCCCTTGAGCCCATTGCTCCTTGCTCTGCCATCAGCCCCCATGGAGAACAGTCCAGCTCCATCCCCTTTGCAACCGCCCTGCAGGTACATTGTAAGGGGCTGGAAGGGACCTCACAGATCATGGGGCCCAGCCCCCGCTCCGGGCAGGAAAGACATCTGGGGGCAGGTGACCCCAGCGCGGTGACCGTCCAGTCTCCTCTTGAAGATTTCCAGGGTAGGTGATTGCACCTCTGGAGGGAGCTTGTTCCACAGTCTGGACACCCTGACTGGGAAGGAGATTTTCCTGTGTTAAGCCTGAAATGATCTTCCAGGAGTTTGTGGCCATTACTCCTGGTTTACACCAAGGCTGCCCTGGTGAACAGGTAGTTGAAGGCTGCAATTATATCTCCTCTCAGTCTTCTCTTCTCTAGACTAGACTAAATCAGCCCAATTCCCTCAGCCTTTCCTCACAAGTCCTGTCCCCCAGCCCCCGAACCAATTTTGTTGCCCTTCACTGGACTCTCTCCAATTTGTCCACATCCTTTCTGTAGTGGGGGCCCAAAACTGGACACTGGACACCAGATGTGGCCTCACCAGTGCTGAAGAGAGAGGAAGAATCACTTCCCTTAACCTACTGGCAACGCTCCTACCAATGCAGCCCAGGATGCCACTAGCCTTCCTGGCACCAAGAGCACACTGCTGGCTCATATCCATCTTATTGTCCACTGTCACCCCCAGGTCCTTTTCTGCAGAGCTGCTGCCCAGCCAGTCAGCCCCCTGCCTGAACCGGTGCATGGGATTACATCCTAAGTGCAGGACTTTGCACTTGTCCTTGTTGAACCTCACAACATTTCTTTTTGCCCAATCCTCCAATTTCTCTAGGTCTCTCTGAATCCTAGCCCTACCCTCCAGCATATCTACTGCTCCCCTCAGCTTGGTGTCACCTGTGGACTTGCTGAGGGTGCGCTCCAGCCCATCTTCCAGGTCGTTGATGAAGGCATTGAACAAAATGCCTTCTCTGGGCCCCCCTCAGGCCCCAGGGGAGGCGCACCCAGTCCATGGGTCAGTGAGGATCTAGTCGGGGAACGTCTGGAGGGACTGGACGTATTCAAATCAGCTGGTCTAGACGATCTCCACCGCCGAGTGCTGAGGGAATTGGCTGCGGTCATGGTGGGACCCCTGGCATGGCTGTACGAGCACTCGTGGTGCTCTGGTGTGGTGCCAGAGGACTGGAAGAGGGCCAGCGTGGTTCCCATCTTCAAAAAGAGGAGGAAGGAGGACCCGGGGAACCATAGCCCAGTTACTCTTACCTCAGTCCTGGGCAAGCTTGTTGAGAGAATTATCCTGGCCCATGTCCACGAGGGGCCAGCAGGGGAGGTCAGGTTTAGGGGCAACCAACACGAGTTCATCAGTGGCAGGTCCTGTCAGACCAGCCAGGTGGCCTTCTGCAGCCAGGTCACCAAATCCTTGGATGCAGGGGTAGCAGTGGACATCGTCTTCCTGGACTTTCGGAGGTCTTCGACACTGTCTCTCACCCCGTTCTCATTAAGAAACTGGGGGGCTGTGGTGTCAACACCCACACAGTCAGATGTGTCACCAACTGGCCGGAGGGCCGCACCCAGAGAGCGGTGGTGGATGGGTCATTTTTGACCTCTTGGGCAGTAGTAACCAGCAGCACACTTATAAGATGGGAAATGCACTTCTTGAAAGCACGGGAGCAGAAAAGGATCTTCGAGTCATTATTGATGCCAAGATGAACATGGGCCGGCAGTGTGGGGACGCGGTCAGGAAGGCCAACCGCACCTTGTCATGCATCCGCAGATGCATCTCGAGCCGGTCCGGGGAGGTGACCCTCCCCCTCTATGCGTCATTGGTCAGGCCGCAGCGGGAGGACTGCGTCCAGGTCTGGGCCCCGCACTTCAGGAGGGATGTGGACAGCATGGAGAGGGTCCAGAGGCGGCCACTCGCATGATTGGGGGCAGCAGGGCAGGCCCGACGAGGAGAGGCGACGGGACCTGAACCTGTTCAGCCTCCAAATGAGAAGGCTGAGGGGGGACCTGGTGACTGTCTATAAACTCACTAGGGGGGACCAGAAGGGCTTGGGAGGGACCTTGTTTCCCCTTGTGCCCCCCAGCATAACAAGGAATAACGTCCACAAGTTGTTGGAGAGGAGGTTTAGATTCGACATCCGTAAGGACTACTTCACAGTTAGGGCAGCTAGGATCTGGAACCAACTTCCAAGAGAAGTGGTGCTGGCTCCTACCCTGGGGGGCTTTAAGACAAGGCTTGACAATCACCTTGCGGGGGTTGTCTGACCCCAGCGCTCTTTCCTGCCGTGGCGGGGGGTCGGACTTGATGATCTGCTCAGGTCCCTTCCGACCCGACCAGCTATGAAACTATGAAAACTGACCCCAGGGGCACTCCACTTGACGCTGGCTTCCAACTAGACATCGAGCCATTGATGACTACTCTCTGAGCCCGATGCTCCAGCCAGTTTTCTACCCACTTTACAGTCCATTCATCCAGCCCGTACTTCCTTAGCTTGCCTGTGAAAACGGTGTGAGACATTGCATCAAAAACCTTGCTAAAATCCAGGTACGACACATCCACAGAGCCAGTCACCTCATCAGAGAAGACAATCAGGTTGGTCAGGCCTGACTTGCCCCGGTGAATCCCTGCCGACTGCTCCTAATCACCTTCTTCTCCTCCAAGTGCCCAGAAATGGATTCCTTAATGATCAGCTCCATGATTTTTCCAGGGACCGAGATGAGGCTGACTGGTCTGTAGTTCCCTGGATCCTCCTTCTTCCCTTTTCTTAAACACGAGCACTATGTTTGCCCTTTTCCAATCATCCGGGACCTCCCTTGATCACCAAGAGTTTTCAAAGATGATGGCCAGCGGCTCTGCGACCACATCAGCCAACTCCCTCAGCACCCTTGGGTGCATCCCACCCGGCCCCATGGACTTGTACACGTCTTTTTCTAAGTAGTCCCTAACCTGTTCTTTCACCACTGAAGGCTGCTCACCTCCTCCCCAAACTGTGCTGCCCGGTGCAGTAGTCTGAGGCTGACTTTGCCTGTGAAGACTGGGGCAAAAAAGCATTGAGCACTCCCGCCTTTTCTGCATCCAGTTTGCCTCCCCCATTCAGTGCTCATGAACAGTCCTGTAATGAGGGACGCGGTGCTGGGGTGCTGCAGCTGTGCCAGTGAGTGGGGTCTTCCTAACAGGAGAGCACAAATGATGCTCACCTTGTCTCCTTTTCTTGCTGGGACAGAGGACAGTGGCATCATCCTCACCTCAGCCAGCTCCGCGTGCTCCGGAGCGTCCAGCACCCTGTGCCTTCGGACTGACTGCCGGCCGTGTGATGCTGTCTCTGAGCCACGTGACTGCGTGGACGGATGGCTATCCCGTGGGGTAGCAGTATGGGGTGAAGCAGCCAGCCGTGAGCCAGGCCTTTATTTCATGAAGACTGCATGTGAGAAGGGAGAGAGATTTCACAGTATGCCTTTACTGTACGATGTGATACAGGGTGCCTGAGTTTTCTGCATATTCCGCTAGGCATATCTGAATAGGCAATTTCTCATCCACCTATAATACAGGAGTTTGGTCTGTAAGGTATACGGGACTTGACCCTGCATCCTTGCAGTCAGCAGGAGCTGTGCCATGAACTTTGAAGACTTTTGGACCAACTCTGGAGTCGAGCAGCTTCTAAAGCCCATTCCTGCATTGGGGTCTGAGCCCTCCCTTAGCAGTGCCAGCAACACACTGTGGCTGGACCTCACGTCACGTGGGGACAGAAACCCAAGGCATACAGCAGCTAAGGCCTGATCCAAAGTGCAGCCAAGTCAAACGAAGTCTTTCCTATGAGATAAGTGGGCTTTGGTATGGGTCCTAAAGCCTCTGTTTCTGAGCTAATAGGGTTGCCAGCCCCCTAGGATTGCCTTGGAGTCTCCAGGAATTAGATATAAATCCGTAGGAGACTGCTGAGAGTCACCCAGGAGATAAATGATAGGGCATGCATTAAATAAAATATATCTCATCTGATTTATACAGTAGTTCAGTGGGGTTTTAAAACGTAATAGTAATGTGCATGTGCCTTCCTGCCGTAGAGTCTGCGCACTGTAATTAATGTCGTTACGGCACGTGATGAAACCTCCCAGAATAGAGTCGGCAACCCTAGTCCCAACTTTGCAGGCCACTGTGGTTTCAAGGGCTGTAGCGTCCGCTAGAGGAAACGTTCCCCATGCATCCCAGCGGTCACGGCTCACGCCCCACACTCTGCTCACCTCCTGTCCTCTTCTCCTTCATCAGACAGGTCACCAAATCCGACGGGCAGGCTCTCGCTGCCAAGTACGGGTGCTTGCTTTATGAAGTTTCCGCCTGCCTGGATTTCGAATCTGTGCAGCACGTGTTCCACGAAGCCGTGCGGGAGATGAGGCGGGAGATGGAGAAGAGCCTGACCGTCCGACCCCTGTTCATCACCGAGGAGAGGCCGTGCCTGCACATGGTGACACCAACGCCCGTGGCCTCCAAACACGGCCTGGCCAGCTGCACGTTCAACACGCTCTCCACAGTCAACTACAAAGAGATTCCCTCTGTTGCACAAGCCAAGCTGGTCACGGTGAAATCTTCCCGGGCCCAGAGCAAGAGGAAAGCTCCCACATTGACCTTATTGAAAGGCTTTAAAATCTTTTAAGGCTTGACTCTGCTGGCCCTGACTGCTTCGGTGCCTGAGGGAAAGCAGCAGCCCCCGGGGCTTGGGGGACCTGGAGAACTGTTCTCCAAGTACAGCTTGCAAGGGGCTGTTCTGGGGCAACAGTGGCTGGCTGCCTGGCATTAGCGGCTGTCCACAGTACACATGGACTTAGCTGTACACAAAGCACTTTGTTAGGATGCAACGATTGAGGCCCAGGACAGAGTGCAGAAGACCCTGCAACTTGGTCCTTTCCCTCTGAATGACTGCCTGTTTGTTCATTCCCTGCAGCTTACTACGGACATGGCATTTGCACACTGCTCCTATCATTTGCACTGGGTGTTAGTGTCGCTGTTGGTTATAGCAGAAGCAAGACGTCTGTATTTTATATGTGTACATAGACATATATATATATATTTTGGAAACCTATGTTATATGTGCTGTCTACAGGATGAGAAGTGGACTATCCTTGCCCTGGCCGTGAGTTAAATATATTTTGCTTTTTGCTCCTTCAAAGCCACATCCTGTCCTTCTTAAGCAAATTAGCACTGTGTCTTGAAAAATCAGCCCTTGGTAATGCACACTAGAGGATTAGCTAAAATGGGCAACACATGTAATAGCTGAGCCCAGAGTAAAGTCTGTGCTAATGCTGATGAAACGAGTGGCATGGCCTTCAGGGTGGCATTTGGTTCGTGCTGGCAATGTTGAAGTCCTGCCGTGCGCAGGCAGGAATCTGGGGGAGGCCGAGCAGATGGAAGTCGGAGTTAAGCTTGCTCCGGGTACGCGAGCGCTGCATTTCCGTCTTTTCCAATATTAGGGTGATTTTTGAAGGAGATTTGGAAGCTTTTTTGTAACGAGGAATTTTCCAGCTTTTCCATGACTGGCAATATTCTTTGCAGGTTTCCCCCCTAAAGTTACTAACATATCAATTTACAGCTTCGATTCCCTTTTAACTGGATGGATTTATATGGAAATTCAGATGTCAGTCCAGTTTGACTTCCATTGAAATCAGCTGAAAAATTCCCAGTTTCTGTGAGAGCAGGGGCAGGCCCCCGGCTCAGAGAGTAGCACGACAAGAGCCGGGCAAGGGGGGCGCTGGCCCCAGGCACCGGTTGAGAAGGGCTGTCGCAGCAGCAGCAGCCGGGAAGTCTGTGCTGCTTGGCACTCCCTGCTCTTCTGCCCAGGGCCACAAAAATGCTAAAAATGCCGCTGGTTCAGACAGTCCCAAATCCCATATTGGGCAATATGCTGCGGCGCTTGTGCAGATGAAAGTACCGATTGCAGTACATGCTGCAAACGCCAGCAAAGTGCTGATACCGTGCGTCCCCGGGAAGAGAGATTTCATGTCGTGACCACAGGGCCCTCTAGTGGAAACGGGGCCCCGGGCGGCTGATCCGTGGTTCCCGGGAAAGCACGACTGTCAGCTAAACCAAAGTGTTGTGTGGTGTCCAGGCAATACAGGAAGCCAGGAATTGTTGGTGATATCTTTTATTGGACCGACTGCCTTCAGATGACTTTGGGCCTGAAAGCCTGTCTAGCATCTCTGCCAAACTTCCAGTCAAAGTTATTACCAAAGAACCCCCATTTTCTTCTCAAATTTAAAATCCAGAAACTTTAGAGAGGGTGAAGTGTATCGATGCTTACGGCCTACTCAAGATGCAAACAAGGAAGGTGGCATGTATGTGAACAGCCTCAGCATTTCACTGCTTAAGCAATAAATCAAAAGAAGGGGTTTTTTTAGAAAAAAAAATCTCAGTGCAGAATAAATGATTTGGATTGTATAGAAAGCAGAAAGCTTCAGATGATATAAAAATGTTGCCTATACCTTGAAATAAAGTGTACCAAAAATACATATTTTGTAAGGGTGTGTTTTTTTACAATGCAATGTTCTTTTGCAAGGACTTTGAAAACAAAAAGACTCCTTGAGTGGGACACTTCATGCTTTTGGTCATAGGATTAATGTATTTACCATGTGTCTTGAGTTTTTGGATGGTGTTTCCCTACTGTCTGTGCAGAACAGTGAATAAATCCTGATGAAGGACAACGTGTACAGTGAACAGGCAGTTTCCCTAGGAAAGACAGCATGTTTTATTGACTTCTGGGGGGTATTTTATATACAGTTCGGGACAGTAACTGCTCTGCTGCTGTCTGGAATTGCATTTGTCTGCAGAGTAGAGTCACATATATCCAATTATACAATGTGAACCCCTTTGCCCAATATGCTGATAAAGGCAACTGGAATAGTTTGAGTTTCTCTGCTTAGCTGCACCATTTTCTCAAGGATTCTTCCCAGAGTTGTTGTGAAAGCCACGTTCCTCGGCCTCCCACCCCCCCGGTCTGGCTTGGCTTCATGCGATGGAGGCAGGCGACATCTGAGAGAGGGTGGGCAAAACGGGCATGTTGAAGTATCCCTGGGCCGGCTGACAGCAGAGAGTAAAGATCGGGCTGTAGGGCAATCGAAAGCAGGGGGGAAGGTGCGGGTCAGCCTGTATCTGAGCCTAGAGCTGCTATGCTGAGAAACCTCCTCTGCTCTCCGTTTTGTTCTGTTCGATGCACTGTGCTGGCTTTCCAGGTCAACTGAGATGCACAATACTTCTGAAATGGGTTGAGCTGTTTCCACACTGACTGCACCCGCTCTCACGCATCCTCAAACTTGTCTGCGTACAGAGCTGTGACAGTCCCGTCCCTCCACTGCACCAGCACGTCTCCAGCCTTCTGCTCTTTCGGAAGCAAATCCTGGGTTAAAGGGTTCAAGTTGCTCTGTTCCCCCACAGGCATGAAGACGTGCTTGACTCTCGTTTCTGCTAACAGCGCGCCTTCTGCAGCTTTTTTATACAGGAGGATCTTCCTCTTCCTAGGGGGAAGAAATAAAAGAGACGTGAGAGGTGATGGGAGGCTCGGGGCAGACCCTTCGTGGCAGCAAGACTTCCACCAGGGGTACGCTGCGTTCCTTCAAGTCCTCTGGTCTGGGAACACGGGAGCTGATTATGTATAGGAAACTCCAGATGCACTGCGTTGTGCGGTGGGTGCCACTTCCAGTTTCCAGTTTCATGCCTGCCGCTTCCAGGGGGTGCACGGCCAATCTCAGGGGGTGCACGTGCACCTGCACACACCCGCTATAAGTTGCCATTGCTGCATACGCACCCACAGCCCCCCACGCCTTCACAAATAACCCCCTTCCCCCATATACACACTTCAAAAATAGCATCTCATGATTTACACTCCAAATCTCTTCATTTTTAAGAGGTTGTCTCATGGTTTTTGACAGGGTGGGGTTGGCAGCAATACTGCAGCATGCCTTTTTTTTTCCCCAGAGGAAGAGGAGGGATAACACAGAACGTGGCGCAAGGCCTGGGGCTGCTTCCCCGCCGGCTGCATCCGGTGCCCACGTTCTAGCACCGCAGAGGGACGTGGGAGCTGTCAGTGTGGAAGAGCACAGACCAGGAGGGACTAGTCCCTGATTAATAAGAGTACCAAGCTGTGGCAAAGGCCTCAGCTATAATGTGCCTCAATAATGCGCGGTATTGCTGCATGGACACCTCACCAGCCTTCTTTACTGCCTGTCCTCAGAAGCCCTGTGCTGGAGCAGAATTGTAGAGATCATCAAAGCCACTTGCCTTTGAACAGCACTTAGGAAATGCAGAGAAAGGAAGATGGACATGCAAAGCGTTAAGCCTTACTATGGTTTCTTTGACCGCCATGTCTTTTTTGGCCCACTGCTCCAATTGTTTCTCTACAGACCACTCGGTGACCATCAGAAAAAAATGCTCAGCCATTACAGGTGCCTACCGGCTTCGAACTACCAACCAGGTGGTGAAGGACAAATATAGGGTAGCTTCGGGAGTGGCTCTGACTTGGTGCAGATCCACACTGGCATTCATTTGTGTTCTCTTCTTCTCAAAGCCAAGCATAATAGGAAGGCTGTTTTTTAAAATACAGTTTTTTCACAAAAATATCCAGGAGCTATGCCCTACGCTGCTGATTTTCAACCAGGATGCCAGGACAGCCTTTGAAGGGTGCCTCTGGGAGAGAGGAGGTAAGTGGAGGAGGTGGTAAGTGAGCTAGATGCAGACTCCCCGGAGGAGATAAGGGTAGGCTTTTCCCTTTTGGCAGCTCTCCTCTGCTCACTGGTTCTTCCCTGCTGGATACTTCTCCTTCCTGGCTCCTCTTCAAGCAGGGAAGCACTGTAATGAATACATTAGCTTTGGACATGGGGTATGGCTCAGTTCACAGAAGGTTTGGAGGGGGTGCCTCAAGGCTAAAAAGGCTGGGTGACTGTCAGGGAAGAGTGGCATGAAGACAGCCTCCAGCGTGTTAGTGCATAAGTACCTTCCCCCTTGCTGCTTTTAAGTATAACTCATTTTCCAGCATTGGCGACGCACAGGGGGTGCACGTGCACCTGCCGGTCAGTGCTTGCCCCCCCCCAACAGCGCCGTGGCTGCCTGCGGGAACTCGCTGTGCCCCACCAGCCTCCGGGGGCACGTGGCCTTCATGTTTTCCAGTTCACTGCTCAACTGAATATTGCAAATAAAATATTCCAGACTGATCCAAAATCATTTTTCTTTTGCTTCCATTTTTTTTGCAAAATTGTGAAGTCCAAGAAAATTGGACAAAAGTTGAACAAAATATCCTGCCCGGCCAGCAATGAGCCAATATGTTTTGTTTGTGAGGGCCTTCAAAGTGTTTTTAAAACAGCTTTTTACAGAAAACCGGTGTACATTTTGAAAGAAAATGTCCTTTGGATTTGAAAAATCAAAGCATATCAATTCCATGAAATGCTTTATAATTTGGGGATTTTAAAAAAGTTTGGTTTGCCCTGAAACAATTTGCTGAAGGGCAAACAAATTTGCAATTTATCTTGGTTGACCAAAATCTGAATTTTGCATTGCAAAACGTTTTGCCTGAAGTATTTTGTGGACTTCTACAAAGCACAAGCCTTGAGGAAATTGCAGTCCTGCCCCTTCTGAGAGCCCATGGTGCAAAGTGTGCGAAGGTTTGACGGTTAACTCCTGTGCACACTGCCCCGTTGCTGTCTTAGTAGCATGGCTCTTCCACCTGCCCCACCTGTGGGTTTCATAGCCAGTCCTTAAAGTTTGGTGTCTTACCTATTGGCCGTAACATTCATCCCCAGGAGGAGAAGACCCAGAACTAGAACCACAAAGGAGAGGGCTAGGATGGAGTAATTCCACGTTGACGCTGCAAGAAGAAAAGCATGGACAAGTGAAGGCACATGCAAAGGCATGCTGGCAACTTTGTCCCAGCCAAACATTTTGTGCAAAGATAGGCCTAATGGGGCAGCTTGGTGTACACTGGCTCTAAGGGTAGAGGGGCCAGGAAAGTGCAGAGAGCTCATAAAGCGGGCAGAGAGTGGCTGCGTGGCCTAACGGATAAGGTGTCTCACTTCGGATCAGAAAATTGCAGGTTCAGGTCCTGCTGCAGTTGTGAAACTCTGGGTTTTTGGGCCCTGGAAGTGCTAGGGTGGATGGGGTGTGACAAGGCTGCTACCTTCTCACCAGGGGAGACACCTTGCTGGACCTGGTGCTGGCCACGAGCGATGACCTGGTGAGGGGGCTGTGGGTGCTCGACCACCCGGGCGACAGCGATCATCGCCTGCTGGGAGACACCATCCAGCGCAAGGTGGCAAAGGCCAGCAGCGAGGTAGCAACCCTAGATTTCAGGAGGGCCGACTTCACTGAGCTAAGGAGGATAGTTGGGGAAGCACTGAGGTCCTGGAGGGGAGGGGAGCCGGGTGTCCAAGGAGAGTGGTCACTCCTTAAGGAGACGATCCTCCAAGCCCAAAGGGAGGTAACCCCAATGCGGATCAAAGGGAGCAGGAGGGCACACAAGCCCCCACGGCTCACCAAAAGCATCCGGGAATGTCTCCTAGCTAAAAGGGAGGTGCACACCCGATGGCAGGGAGGGGCCATCCCCAGGGATGACTATACTGCGGTTGCTCGGGGATGTAGGGGGGCAGTCAGGGAGGCCAAGGCAGAGATTTCATAGACATTAGGGCTGGAAGGGACCTCGGGAGATCATCGAGTCCAGCCCCCTGCCCAAAGGGCAGGAAGTCAGCTGGGGTCATGGGAGCCCAGCAAGATAAGCATCCAATTTACTCTTGAAGGTGTTCAATGTAGGCGCTTGAACCACCTCCGCTGGCAGACTGTGCCAGACCTTGGGGGCTCAGACGGGAAAGAAATTCTTCCTTATGTCCAGCCTGAAACGGTCGTGCAGGAGTTTGTGACCGTTCGGCCTCGTCATCCCTCGGGGCGCTCTGGTGAACAGACGTTCCCCCAGATCCTGGTGGCCACCCCTGATAAACTTCTAGGTGGCCATCAGATCACCCCTGAGCCTGCGCTTTTCCAGGCTAAAGAGCCCCATGGCTCTCAGCCTGTCATCGTAAGGTCTGCTTTCCTGACCTCTGATCATGCGCGTGGCTCTCCTCTGGACTCTCTCAAGCTTCTCCACATCCTTTTTGAATTGTGGAGCCCAAAACTAGACGCAGTACTCCAGCTGTGGCCTCACCAAGGCCGAGTACAAAGGGAGAATGACGTCCCGGGATTTGCTCGAGAAGCATCTATGGATGCACGCCAGCGTTTTGGTCGCTTTACTAGCCGCAGCATCGCATTGGAGGTTCATGTTCATCTTGTGGTCAATGATGACCCCCAAGTCTCTTTCTTCAGTAGTGCTAACCAACGTAGCACTGCCGAGCCTATAAGGATGCTGCAGGTTTTTCCTCCCAAGGTGGAGAACCTGGCATTTTTCGGTGTTAAACACCATCAGGTTCTCATCTGCCCATTTGCTGAGCCTGTCCAGGTCAGCCTGGATCACCCGCCTATCTTCTGGCGTGGATGCTTTGCCCCAAAGTTTGGTGTCTGATGGGACTGGGACTAGCTTCCCGGATCCAGGACAACAAGAAGTCCTTCTTTAAATACGTAGGGGGCAAAAAGAAGGTTCCGGGTAATGTGGGGCTCCCGCAGGACACATTAGGAAATTTGGTCGTCACACCAGATGACAAAGCTAACCTATTTAACAATTTCTTTGCCTCCATCTTCCTGAGCAGGGACCGGAACAGCCCCCCCCCACAATGGGCCCCCCTCAGGCCCCAGGGGAGGCGCACCTAGGCCAAGGGTTAGTGAGGAACTAGTTAGGGAGCTTCTGGAGGGACAGGACGTGTTCAAGTCAGCCGGTCCGGACGATCTCCACCCTAGAGTACTAAAGGAATTGGCTGCGGTCATTGCAGGACCCCTGGCACGGCTGTACGAGCACTCGTGGGGCTCTGGTGTGGTGCCAGAGGACTGGAAGAGGGCCAACGTGGTCCCCATCTTCAAAAAAGGCAGGAAGGAGGACCCGGGAAACTATAGGCTGGTTAGTCTTACTTTGATCCTAGGCAAGCTGTTCGAGAAAATTATGCTGGCACACATCCATGAGGGGCCAGCAGGGGATTTCATGCTTAGGGGCAACCAACACGGGTTCATCAGTGGCAGGTCCTGTCAGACCAACCTGGTGGCCTTCTGCGACCAGGTCACCAAATCCTTGGATGCAGGGGTAGCAGCAGACATCGTCTTCCTGGACTTTCAGAGGGCCTTCGACACTGTCTCTCACCCCGTTCTCATTAAGAAACTGGGGGCTGTGGTGTCGACACCCACACAGTCAGATGTGTCGCCAACGGGCGGGAGGGCCGCACCCAGAGAGTGGTGGTGGACGACCTGGAGGGACGTGGGCAGTGGGGTCCCCCAGGGCTCGGTCCTCGGGCCCGCACTGTTCAACATCTTCATCAGTGACTTGGACGAGGGGGTAACAAGCACCCTGTTCAAATCTGCTGATGACACTAAGATGTGGGGGGATGTGGGCACGCTAGAAGGGAGGAATAGGCTGTAAATCGGACCTAGACAGGTTACAGGGGTGGGCGGACGAGAACAGGATGGGATTCAACACAGACAAGTGCAAGGTGCTGCACCTGGGGAGGAACAACCGGCACCATACCTACAGGCTGGGGAACTCCCCTCTTGGCAGTGCAGAGGCAGAAAAGGATCTGGGGGTCATCACTGATGCCAAGATGAACATGGGCCGGCAGTGTGGGGACACGGTCAGGAAGGCCAACCGCACCTTGTCATGCATCCACAGATGCATCTCGTGCAGGTCCAGGGAGGTGATCCTCCCCCGCTATGCGGCACTGGTCAGGCCGCAGCTGGAGCACTGCGTCCAGTTCTGGGCGCCGCACTTCAGGAGGGATGTGGAGAGCATGGAGAGGGTCCAGAGGAGGCCATTCGCATGATCAGGGGGCAGCAGGGCAGGCCCGACGAGGAGAGGCGACGGGACCTGAACCTGTTCAGCCTCCACAAGAGACGGCTGAGGGGGATCTGGTGGCCTGTTATAAACTAGTCAGGGGGGATCAGCAGGCACTGGGGGAGTCCCTGTTCCCCCGAGCACCGCCAGGAGTGACCAGGAATTACGGTCACAAGCTGGCAGAGGGTAGGTTTAGGCTAGACATCAGGAGGCGCGACTTCACCGTCAGGGCGGCTACGGTCTGGAACCAGCTCCCAAGAGAAGTGGTGCTGACTTCTAGCCTGGGGGGCTTTAAGAAGAGGTTAGAGGAACACCTTGCTCGGGTCGTCTGACCCCAGTACTCTTTCCTGCCGTGGCGGGGGGTCGGACTAGATGGTCTACTCAGGTCCCTTCCGACCCTAGAAACTATGAAACTATGAGTACTGGGGTAATGCCTCTGCACATCTGCCACTAGCCAACAAAGTATGAGCAGACAGTTGTCTTCAACAAATACCACGTCTCTCAACGGGACTTACAATCTTCTCTCCGGAAAAACCACAGCAAATCGTTCAGCTGTTCTTGAGACAGAGACGCTGCAGGGGTGGTGTCACCCTCCATCTCACTGCGCGTGCCTGTGTTTGCAAGAGCCATAGGGGTATATCTGCTTCTTTTTGTCTTTGCTGGAGGAAAAAAGCCAAGAAACATAGGAAGAGATACTACACCCTTTGTTTTTGTTGCAACTGCTCCAAAGAGAAGAGCCTTGCTAGTGGTTCACAGGGTTGCCATGTTATTTCTTTAACATAGGGCCGGTCTTGGGGGGAGGCAAAATGGTGTTGTGTGTGCCTGAATGACGATGAGCATGTGGAGTCTGAAGCTAAAAAGTTGATTCAAGACATCCAAAGTATGGGAATCTGCAAAAAAATGTTTGTGATGGCCCCTGTTTCCTGGTTTTTGGAAGGGATCTCTAATTTAAGTGCAAATCCTATACCTATGGAGGTCTCTGGCACTCTTGTCCCTGATGTCAGTGCAACGGGGTCTAGCTCTTTTACACTTAGAGCTTCCTTTTCCTAAAAGTCCCAGGTAATCTGAAGCGAGCCACTACCTTGTCTATAGTGAATTCCATGTTACATATTTGTTCTGGGCTCCCCACTGCACTCCTGGCCTTTATCAAGAAGCGTGATTAGTGCATCTCTGGGCCATGGCATCCAGGGTCCCCAACCTGTCTGCCTGCTAGAGAAATACTGTGATTGTCTGGTGAAAGACTTCACCCCTGCATATCACGCGCAAAAAGATGTAGGTGAAGTCATGGTGTATTTGCATTCATGTTACACAAGCATCATAAGTGGCTCACCTTTTTCGGTGTCCAGTGCTTACCTGGTTTCTCATCACATATATTCTGTTCCCCTCGGCCTCGCCACTGGGAATTTGGGCTCTGTGTGTCAGTGAGAACAGCTTTATTCTTTTTTACTGCCAAGTATTTCTGGATTCCCATAGGCTGAAGCCAGAAATTAAAGCAGTCCCAGTTTACAAGTGCTCTACTGTCACAGGGACTTGTCTGTACTCTGTTGACCTCAGCCACAGATAGACATTTCCTTGTGCCACGGTTGACTAAGGAATTGTTTTGCCAAAACCAGTGTTGGGACTTCAAAGTAGAATTACAGTCCTCTATCAGTAAGTTCTTATCTGTACTTGCTTGTAGACACAGGTTGACTTTGGTATTTTTAATCAGAAAACCATCTGTGCCTGTAGAGAAAGCAGAGCATTAGCAGTCCTCCTGTCAGCATGGCATATGTAGCTACCGACAAAGCACTGTTCAGATCATGATCAAAGCCCTGGGTTTAGGGAAAATCCCATGGAAACCTTTGCAGAAACCATGTTTCTCTCTTGGAAGAGCTGTCATCAAGTCTACCAGGATTTTACCCCATTCTTGGCAATCCCTTAAGAGCTGTTGTTCTCCACTGCGGGAAGCAGAATCTCGGCATCCCTGTGCATGTCTCCAAGCTGTAATTTTGCTACTTGGACTCGGAGCTGTGCCTGGGATCTGTCTCCCCCTCTCTCTTTCAGTATAATTGTGGAGGGATCATTAAATTTCGCTACGAGACCCATATTGTTTCACTATCTAATCTTGGATAATTCAATCCAAACATGCCTCTGTTAACGGCAGATCCCTTTTTAAATACATAGGGGGTAAAACGACGGTACCAAGTAATGTGAGGCCTCTGCAGGACACGCTTGGTAAACTGGTGGTAGCACCAGACGACAAAGCTAATCTCTTTAACAAATTCTTGGCTTCCAGTTTTTTGAGCAGGGACTGGGACATCCCCCCCACCAGGATCCCCGCAGGCCCCAGGGGAGGCGCACCCAGGCCCAGGGTCAGAGAGGACCTAGTCAGGGACCTTCTGGGGGGACTGGACGTGTTCAAATCAGTCGGTCCGGATGATCTCCACCCCCGAGTGCTGAGGGAATTAGCTGCGGTCATTGCAGGACCCCCGGCACGGCTGTACGAGCACTCGTGGGGCTCTGGTGTGGTGCCAGAGGACTGGAAGAGGCCAACGTGGTTCCCATCTTCAAAAAGGGGAGGAAGGAGGACCCGGGGAACTATAGGCCAGTTAGTTTTACCTCGGTCCTGGGTAAGCTTTTTGAGAGAATTATCCTGACGCATGTCCACGAGGGGCCGGGGGGGAGATCATGCTTAGGGGCAACCACCACGGGTTTGTTAGCGGCAGGTCCTGTCAGACCAACCTGGTGGCCTTCTGCGACCAGGTCACCAAATCCTTGGATGCAGGGGTAGCAGCGGACATCGTCTTCCTGGACTTTCGGGAGGCCTTCGACACTGTCTCTCACCCCGTTCTCATTAAGAAACTGGGGGCTGTGGTGTCAACACCCACACAGTCAGATGAGTTGCCGACTGGCTGGAGGGCCGCACCCAGAGAGCGGTGGTGGACGGGTCATGTTCGACCTGGAGGGACGTGGGCAGTGGGGTCCCCCAGGGCTCGGTCCTCGGGCCTGCACTGTTCAACATCTTCATCAGTGACTTGGACGAGGGGGTAAAAAGCACCTGTTCAAATCTGCTGATGACACTAAGATGTGGGGGGATGTGGGCATGCTAGAAGGGAGGAACAGGCTGCAATCGGACTTAGACAGGTTACAGGGGTGGGCAGACGAGAATAGGATGGGATTCAACATTGGTAAGTGCGAGGTGCTGCACCTGGGAGGAAGAGCCAGCACCATACCTACAGGCTGGGGACCTCCCTTCTTGGCAGTGCAGAGGCAGAAAAGGATCTGGGGGTCATCACTGACTCCAAGATGAACGTGGGCCGGCAGTGTGGGGACGCGGTCAGGAAGGCCAACCGCACCTTGTCCTGCATCCACAGATCCACCTCGAGCAGGTCCAGGGAGGTGACCCTCCCCCTCTATGCGGCACTGGTCAGGCCGCAGCTGGAGTACTGCGTCCAGTTGGGCGCCGCACTTCAGGAGGGATGTGGAGAGCATGGAGAGGGTCCAGAGGAGGCCACTCACATGATCAGGGGGCAGCAGGGCAGGCCCTATGAGGAGAGGCGATGGGACCTGAACCTCTTCAGCCTCCACAAGAGAAGGCTGAGAGGGGATCTGGTGGCTGCCTATAAACTTGCCAGGTGGACCAGCAGGCAATGGGAGAGTCCTTGTTCCCCCGAGCACTACTGGGGGTAACAAGGGAAAATGGCCATAAGTTGAGAGAGAGTAGATTCAGACTAGACATCAGGAGGTGCTACTTCACAGTCAGGGTGGCTAGGAGCTGGAACCAACTTCCAAGAGAAGTGGTGCTGGCTCTGACCTTGGGGGTCTTCAAAAGGAGGCTAGACAGCCGCCTAGCCAGAGTCATTTGACCCCAGCATCCCTTCCTGCCCATGGCAGGGGGTCAGACTTGATGATCTGCCTGGGTCCCTTCTGACCCGACCAACTATGGAACTATGAAAGGCCCCTAATATAAGTTTGGACTGTTACAAAGAATGATAGCAGGTCAAATTTTGCCTTTAGTGTCACTCATGTACCGGTCACAATATCGATGGGACTGCAGGTGTGCAATGGAGGGGAAAAACTTGCAATTAACTTTCACTGAAGCCGCTCCAAATTTATGGCAATATATAGGAAAGAACTGGCCCACGTGTTAGAAAATACAGAGGCAGATTATCAAAAGGACAGAGGTCCAGTTGTATGTTTAGACATGTGGCCTTGATAGCACACCTGTGGCATGCTCAAACAGGTATGTGAGGTCCCAGTGGGAAGTTGCATGTCAAGATGGCCACTGCAGACAGTGTGTGTCAGTGCGGATGAGCAACTGTGGGCGCATCTACACATGCACATTTACTGTGTAGTAACCAATATTACTGCGCTGTACAGTTGCGCATCTACATGTGCACGCCCATACTGCACAGTAGATATGGTGACTTATGCCAACTGGAGTGTGAATTTGATACCTGCATCATGCAGGAATCAAGTTTATGCCTGATTAATTACTACGTAGTAGTGCATGTGTAGACACCTTACTACACAGTAACACTGTTTGTGGACTGACTTGGGACTAACTTTAGTCTCAAGTCAGTCCACATGCAGCGTTAATGCACTTTAATGCCTGCACATACAGGGTGTGTGTAGGCGACATGGGAGTTACTGTAGGCCACCTGAAAATTTGAATGCAGCTTTTTTTTGGTGCAGTGCATTTTTGTTTGCACGACACAGCATTCGTGTTTGCATGAACGGCACTTTCAAGTGGGTTAAGCCCCTGTGTGTCTTTCCCCTCAAATGTCAGTAGGGCGAGTCAAATACTAATTTACCTCCTAGAATATCTTTCCTAATGTATTACAGCAAGAGGCTCATGTGAACCACCCAGGCTCCCCTAGACACCCGCCTATTCCCACTGACTGCACAGTAAATTTAAGCCACCACAAATGCACATGTAGACACACCCTGTGCATATAAAAAAATAGGCCCTGTGGAGCAATGCATTTTGTAATCCTGAGCAACAGATGCACCTGCCCAGCCTGAAGGCAGTACGAAGTAGAGAGAAAACCCTAATTCTGTGCGTGTGAGCTGCTCCACACGCACTGTCTTTCCTCAAAGCCAACTCTACCTTGCAGTAGGAACAGGATTATCCAGAGCAGCTTCATGTTTGTAGGTGCAGTCCTGAAGTGGATAAGGCCTTCTTCAAAGGAAGTGATATCGAAACCTGGCAAAGAGAATGAGTCACCCAGTTATGAATTCTCTCCTGATAGAACCAGTGCTGTGGTAGTTTTTCAGCATGATGGGGCTTATGTCCTCCTAGGCCAGGGTTGGGCTATTTTGGGTGGAGGGCCACTCATGAGTTTTGGCAAGCCATTGCGGGCCGCATGACAGGCAGCCAGGTGCAGATAAATATAATTTTCTAAATTTTTAGGAGCCCTGCAGGTTGGATAGAATGGCCTGGCAGGCCGCATCCGGCCCGCGGGCTGCATTTTGCCCACCCTTGTCCTAGGCTGAGCTACCCGGCCGGGATGCAAGGATGTGTCATCCAGGGAGAGGTCATCCCTTGAGTTTGGGCTTGGCCTGCTGCTGGAGCTCCTTCCTCAGCAAAGCTCTTTGCCTCGGGTACTTTCCTCAAGTGGCAAAAGTTCCTTTTCTGGCTCTCCTGACTCACTCCAGCAACATATGTCACAGATGAGGGGAGAAGGGGAGAGCATGTGCTGACGGTCAAGGAAAGCAGAGCAAATGAGTGGGCCTTGAAAGTGGGAAGCTTAGCTACCCAGGGGGGAAGAGATCTCCCCCAGTGCTGGACTGGGTGCTGGACTAAGTGGAAAGGTGTTTCCCATTCCTTGCACTGCTGACTGAAACAGCTACCCTTCCCCCTGCCCCTTCTCTCTCCTCTGGCAGCAGCCACCACCCAGCCCATACAGCCATGCTGACTCTCCCTGTTTGACACCTGCTTCTGCCCTGGAAGGAGAGGTACGTCTGGTCCAAGGGCTGAGCAGTCTCTGGGGCTTCTTCAGTTATCAGCCTTTTTGTTGAGACCCTGTTGGTAAGTTCCCCTTATTGGCAAATGGAAGTGGCAGTGCCTGAGATAAGGGTACTTATCAACTGAGAACAGGAGTCTGAATTTGCATAGGTCACTGAACAGCCTTGAGATGGTAAAAACTTAGTCACAGACTAACTAGTGTAGGTTTGAACTACGAGCACTCTCTGGGTGAATGACACCCTGTCTCATCACCTATCACTGAGTCACCCTGGCTCCAAATTGGATTAATGATTATATAACAGCATGGAATTGTGCATCCATTTTCTACCCTGATTTTCACTTGCCACCGTTCATATTTTGTCCTCTGACCCCTAAAATTACTCATCACTATTTACTTGCTAAGATATTACATAGAATCCACATTAGCAAGGACCTGACTATTATATGAAACAATTGTGCTCTCAGTTATAGACCTCATGATGCATTTACTCTTGCCACAGATCATCGATTTTCATCTCCGTACAATTCAGAGGTCACATTTAATGGCCTAGCGCTAAGCATGCCTCTTGTTGCCTCTTGACAGAAAGTCGTGGTTTCTGAAATACATGCGCAGGTATGGTTGTGTAATGTCTTACATGTTTGACAATAGCACTAGATTACAGGAAACAAGGACAAAACGGCATATAGATAATTCATCATATATGGATGCAGACAGAAGTGCAGCTCCCTGGTCTAACTCAAGCGCTATGAGTTAAACTGATCCTCCTGACCCAACAGACGTTAACTGCTGGGTTGTGAGAGTGGGGGACTGAGCTCCAATATGGAGCTGATCCACGGAGAGAGGCTGCGTCTCTGCAGCTTCTTCCCCTAGCTCTGCCCCCCACACCCCCCAACCCCCAGCCTGTCTCAGGATGGGAGGGAAAAAAGGCAGGGAAAGGAGGTCTGTTCTGAGGTTCACCCAGCCTGGAGTTGGAGGGTGGTGGGCGGGGGCGGGGGGATTGAAGCCTCCCACCTTGGGGTGGGGGGGCTCCAATCCACCTGCTCCACCCTCCAGCATCAACTGGGCAAACCCCAAAATGAGCTCCCTCCACTCCCTTCCCCCACTCCTATTCTGAAAACAGTGCTGGGAGCAGGGCTGGGCTGAAACAACCCAGCCTTGCTTCTGGCGCGCGCAGACACAAGTTAATGAAGGTGCTCTACTTTGCAGCCCATGTAATGAGGGCTCTGATTGTTGCGGAGTCGGGCCCTTTTAAAGTGCTCTGCAGCCAGGCACTTGCGTTAGGTCATGGCTACAGAGTACTTCTAGGGGCCAGATCAGGTGAAAATTGTCGCTTCTGTCTGTACCTCTAGAAAAACAATGTTTTGGTGTCTAAGGGTGCTTGTACATGTGATGGTGGAGCCATGTACACCTGGTTTCTGATCACTTAAACTGGTTTGTGTGTAATGTCTGTCCCTAGCCCAGAAGAGAAGACTGAGGGGGATTTAATAGCAGCCTTCAACTACTTGAAAGGGGGTTCAAAAGAGGATGGAGCTAAACTGTTATCAGATGACAGAACAAGGAGCAGCAATCTCAAGTTGCAGCAAGGGAATTTTAGGTTAAATAGTAGGAAGAATTTTATCACTACTAGGGTAATAAAACACTTCAACAGGCTACCCAGAGAGGTTGTGAAATCTCTGTCCTTTGCAGTTTTTAAGATAAACCTTGGCTGGGATGATCTAGTTGGGGCTGGTCCTGCTTTAAGCAGGGGGTTGAACTAGATGTGACCTCCTGAGGTGCCTTCCAGCCCTCATTTTCTATGATTCTATAAAGACAAAAAATGACAAGAAATTGTCATTTGTCTTAAATAACGGTGTCACCATGTACACATGCACAATTTTTTTTGTATAAAAATTTATTTGAGCATAGTAACTTAGACCACCTCTGATATATTTCAGTTTGATTAGGGCAAATTGTCCCATCATGGATAAAAAAAAATCATGCATGTGTACATGCCCGGCAGCCAGAGAAGGCGGTGGGAACGGTGCACGGGGTGCTGGAAGCCTAGGTGGGCTCGGGGAAGCTCGGGCTTGGCAGGCGTCGAGCACCCCATGCACCATCCCCACCACTTTCCTTGCCTGCCAGCACACCCAGCTGCCCTCCTGCTGCCTTCCTGCACTGCTCCAGGGGCAAGCCAGCCTGTTCCCAGGCAGTCCCAGGCAGTGGGAAGGTGGGGATGATGCACGGGCTGGTAGAAGCTCGCCAAGCCTGAGCTCCCCTGAGCATGCCCAGGCTTCCAGCTCCCCATGTACTTTGGATCCAGTGGGTGCTGCCTGTGAGCTGCATGCACCTAGCACCCAGCCTGGGTGACCCTGGGGGGTGCCACCACCATGGGGGGGAAGGACCGGGCCCCCCACAGTTCAGGGGCCACTTGGCTCACTAGCAGCTCACTCCCCCCGCCGTGTGAAAGGTGAGCTAGGTGTGCTGGGGGGGAAAAAAAGGATCAGGCCCCTTGCCATTTTTGGTTGGGTTTTTTTCCAGCAGAGCCTGCCTGTGGCGGGAGCAGGGGCAAGGTGAGCTGATGGTGGGCTGTCGCTGTGACAGAAGCCCCTGAATTGAAAGGGTGGGTTACAATTAAAAACCACAAAGCTAAAAACCCACCACTTCAGTTTAAGGGAACTAACCCTCCCCGTGTTCAAGCATCCTAACAGCAGCTATAAGCATCTATCTGTATTACACCCAGACGTGTTTTGTGAAAATAAGCTATCCGGTCCTGAGAGAGGCTGGTATCTAAAATCAAACATGGTATTTCAAGCTGTCTCGTCCAACTGTCTTCAATTACCAAATTTCATGGTTCAAATCACTGCCTTTTTTAGTTCGTAGGAAGGTATGGGACAGCTGGTGACACCTCCCAAGATCATTAATCTCCTCCCTGTTTCCTCCTGCACCCAGCACTCCCAACAACCAGTAATAGCCCCTCCGGTTGCAGACCTCTCCCTTGCAACCGTGTGGGAAGCTCCAAGAACAGAAAGTTGGTTTCCAAATGTTCCTAGCTTTGATTCGTTTGGGGCTTGAGTGAAATTTTGGAAGTTGTTTATCACTTTTGGTAAACATTTTTTGTCATACCGTTTTGGGTTGATCTTTTCTACAAAGTTCCTTCCCCCCATTTGGTTTTTCACACTGAAATGTGCAAAATTTGCACTGTATATATTTTGGCAAAAAAAAAAAGTCATCTGCATGTACTTTTCCAAATTCTCAAGGTTTTTGCTCAAAAAAACAGGAGCTGTGGGGTTTTGAAGGGTTTTTTTTTTAATGCAATTGCACCGTTTTTATTAAATCACAATGAGATGTAAGAAAACATTAAAATTGTGGCTTCTTACTGGGCATATTTCATACAGCCCCAGCATCCAATCTAGCAAATCTCCTCCATCTGCAAAGAGGCAATTTGATTAATACACATCAATTTTTTTTAAGCCTCTCAGTAAGGCATACATACACCATCCTCAAGCTGGATGCAATGATGTTTATATAATATATAACTGCAGCTGCAATTTTCTGATCACATTGAGGGAAAGCTGAACTCTTTCCCAGTGGATTTCTTTGTAAAATGGAACATATGGCAAATCAAATGAACTGGCCAGCCGGCCTTGAAGTCTTCACTTAAGGTCTTCTGCTTCCATGTACGATTCATCTAGCTGAGACAAGTCACAGATGCTCAGCCTAACCTTCAAGAAAGGCAATCACTTACAATATCTGATAAAACATTATTTATGGCAGTCTTGTCTTCTTGCTCTATAGTTATCATACTAAGTGGCAACCGTCAATCCTCCTGGATCATGGTGTACGCATGAGGGCCGCCCAGACCTCCAATGCATATGCTCAGGCAGGAGTTTTTTTGGAGGAGTGGGGGCTATCATACTAAGTATGATAAATTTGATAATACAATTACAATAATCAGGTTTGGATCCCCGTTTGTCTTTGGTCAGCTGGAACCTATTCCCAGTGATGTTGTTTAATTACGTTAATTTCATAGATTTCATAGACATTCGGGCTGGAAGGGACCTCAGGAGATCATCGAGTCCAGCCCCCCGCCCAAAGGGCAGGAAGTCAGCTGGGGTCATAGGATCCCAGCAAGATAAGCATCCAATTTACTCTTGAAGGTGTTCAATGTAGGCGCTTGAACCACCTCCGCTGGCAGACTGTTCCAGCCCTTGGGGGTTCAGACAGTAAAGAAATTCTTCCTTATGTCCAGCCTGAAACGGTCTCGCAGGAGTTTGTGACCGTTCGACCTCATCATCCCATGGGGCGCTCTGGTGAACAGACGTTCCCCCAGATCCTGGTGGCCACCCTTGATAAACTTATAGGTGGCCATCAGATCACCCCCGAGCCTGCGCTTTTCCAGGCTAAAGAGCCCCATGACTCTCAGCCTGTCATCGTAAGATCTGTTTTCCTGACCTCTGATCATGTGTGTGGCTCTCCTCTGGACTCTCTCAAGCTTCTCCACATCCTTTTTGAATTGTGGAGCCCAAAACTGGACGCAGTACTCCAGCTGCGGCCTCACCAAGGCCGAGTACAAGGGGAGAATGACGTCCCGGGATTTGCTCGAGAAGCATCTATGGATGCAAGCCAGCCTTTTGGTTGCTTTACTAGCCGCAGCATCGCATTGCAGGCTCATGTTCATCTTGTGGTCATTCATGACCCCCAAGTCTTTTTCTTCTGTAGTGCTAACCAACGTAGCACTGCCGAGCCTATAAGGATGCTGCAGGTTTTTCCTCCCAAGGTGGAGAACCTTGCATTTTTCGGTGTTAAACACCATGAGGTTCTCGTCCGCCCATTTGCTGAGCCTGTCCAGGTCAGCCTGGATCACCCGCCTGTCCTCTGGCGTGGATGCTTTGCCCCAAAGTTTGGCGTCATCGGCAAACTTGGCCAGTCCACTCCTGACTCCAATGTCCACATCGTTAATGAAGATGTTGAACAGTTAAATTGGATAATATGTCATTCCACATACAGTACCTGAAAACAGCTCTCCTAGACTCCAGACTAACTCAAGTACTGGACTGATAGACCAGCAATATCTTATAAACAGGAGTCACTAATTTATGTCCAAGGAAGTTAAACTGTAGGATGAGTTCAAAGTTGGCAGTATCTTCAGAGCAAAGCTCTAATATTTCAAATATTCTAAAAAGCAATTTTTTTTTTTACCATTTCTTATCTTTTGCCTACTTAAAATTTTGGAAGCAAATCCAAGTGATACCAAACAGTTTTCATTTGCATTATATTTTCAAGGATTCCCATATATCTCAGCTTAAACGTTTGAAGACGTTTTTCCTGTTGTGTTTTCTTCTCGGACAGTAACAGGCAATTCCTCCTTTCCTTAAGACCATCATGTACCTTTGACACAAAATCTCAAGGAATCTTTCCACTCTCCCTTGAGAAAGCTAAGGACGCTTCCCTTTAGAAACAGTGAAAGGTTCACTCACCAGAAATAAGTCGTTCTTCGAGAAGTTAGTTATAGTCTCATGTTGAGTCCTGTGTCGGGGTCTGAAGGCTCCTCTCTCTGCGGAGCACAATTCAGCGTTTCCCTTTAGCAGGGTGATCTTTGCTGCAACTTTCTTTAAGTCGTATGCAGTGATTCATTCAGCTACTTGCAGTCATGTGGAAAGCAATAAACCAACAGGTACGTCTTTGTCAAAGTTCTGTAAAATCACACCCACATTTAGCAGGGCCACTTGCAACATAGGGTGAATGAACTTTTCCCTATGATGAAGTGTAAGAACTATTTGTTTCTTTATTTGAGCTGTTGAAATAATCCATGTCAAAAGGGAAGTGTGAATAAAATTCCATTCTGAAACAGTGCTCTGTGGTTAAAAAGATATATCTGCCATACATACACACACATACATATATTATTTTCTTGGTTTGGACTTTGTTACATGAAGCTGTTATTATTATTATCATCATCATCCTTATTATTATAATCCATATAATTATTATCCTTTGAATTATTATACTTATTATGACAATGATGGCTACAACAATAGTAATTATTGTGATAATCATTACTATATTGCTCCTTGCAGCTGAGGAGCTCAAAGCATTTTGCAAATGTGAATAATCTCAGGAATTAAGCCCAAAGCACCAATGAGAGGAAATGCAATATTATCATCTCCATGGGTAAGTAAGGTGGATAATTAATAATAAAATATTAATAGACACATTATTAAGAAACCTTGTTTTGAGAGGCATTAGGGAGCCTACAACTCCAAATCAAAATGTGGTCCTTTCTGATCCGCTATTTCTAAATTTCAAGTTTGATTATGCCAAGTTATGTTCAGGTAGTGTGGGTTACGCAAATAAAGAATGGCAACACTTATTCATAAAAGGATAATATGGTATGTCACAATAACTGTTTGCGCCACATAACATACTGAAGTCCATCCAGCAAGCATTACAAAAGAAGGGCTGAAGGCAGTATAAATATGGCAATTATGTAGAGCAGGATCCTTGCAGCAGCACTATCAGCAGTAAAAGCCTGCAATGGCATAGTATCTGAGCAAGGAGTATTTTTGACAACTAGATTTCAGAAAAAAGGATGAATGCCCCAGGAGCCCATTAGCTTTGTTTCTGCTCATCTAACCTAAGTATCTTAGCCCAAAATTGAACAATGTGCCAAAAGAAAAAAGTACATTCCAAAGCAGCAGTCAGGCTCTTAGCAGCCAAGGTCTCGCTTAATAGCATAGGATCTGGGGATGCTGGTTGCAGTCTCCATGCATTTCCCAGTTCGAATTAAAGCCTCTTACGTTAAGGTGCTGTCCTAGAACGATTCATCTGCTGAGCCCCCCTCTGCAATTCAGAACTATCCCTGCCTGCCCCAATAAAAGCTTATCCAACAGACACTTAGCCTCTCCAAACAGATATGATTTACTATTAAGCTTCAGGCTGGCAGGCAACAGGATTATAGCTTTTCATTCTGAAATGCATTCCTTGCGGGTATGGAGGGCTCTTCTCTTTGTCCAAGGAGACAGACCCAGAGCCAGAAGCTAGGGGATTTGCTGGAACTTATGTATTCTCTCTCCTACGCTTCCTGTAGTACTTTTCCTTCTTTCAAGCTGGATGATTTAATAAGTCCCTGCCATACCAGCCGCGGCTTTATCACCATTCTTTGGGCCGCTGTACAGCGTTGCTCTTCCTTGTCACTGTTCATACAAAATGATGCATCTATTGGTATATTAGAGTTTCAACAAGCAGTTTCACCAGTTGCAGGACCCAGTCCTGTTGTGCACCCCTTATTTACTCAATTCAACATTGGTGTGAGGAAGTCAGGGGAAATCTTGGCCCAGACACAGTCCAGTCTCCAAGAGAAAGGAGGATGCAGCTAATACTAAGATCTTTCCTTTATGAAGCTGATCATCAGCGATGTTTTAACACTACTATATTCCTCAGTGGGTGCCTCAAAGCCAAGGCAGGGTGGACTTGGCCCTATTTGCCTACATTTCCAAACCAGAGCTCCTAAAATGAGGCATCTTATTTAGGTATCTAAATAGGAAGCTTGATTATTAGGCCCTAACCTCCTGCAGATCCCAAGGAGCCTGGAGCCAGAACAATTCCTCCATAACAAAGGTTTGGATTGTGTCCTGCACCAGGGGGACCTGCAGAAAACAAATGGCTGGAAACTCACCTGCGTGGCACTCAGAAGATTCCTCCTGCATTTTCAACAGCTCGGCATAACTGCTCCAGTGCCAGCTCTATGCTAGAAAAAGGGCTAAGGCCTGCTGTTCGGAGGAAGAGGGCCTGGCTGAGGATTTGTTTGGGCTCTGTCCAATGTCTGTGAACATTAAACCAAAGATTCCCACTGAATATCTGGAGTCCTTATGCCCTGGCAATGCTGTCAGCCCACAGCATTCCTTGCCCAAGCCAGATTGAATGCTCTCCAGGGTAAAAAGTATGTACGCTGCCTTTTTTAGCAACTACCATAGGTGTTGTGCTTGATATATCCACTGATGTCACATGCACTGTTCAGTTGAAAATACCTTTTTATGTCTTGGAAATGTTTTTCAATGTCTGGTTTGGAAGCAGAGAGACAGCCGGGGCATTGATTGTGTGGTCTCACTCCTCCCCAAATTTGTCTTCAGCATTTCTAGGAAAAAATTAGACTCTGTCCTTGGCATTTTAGCCTTGCTTATCAGTTCATATAGCCCTTTTCTAATTCCTTCTGTGTCTTTGACCCCAAGTGCCTAGTTACAGAATAACTAAACATTTTTTTGCCGTGCACCAAAGCAGAGTTCAAATCCAATAGAAAAGCAAAGTCTGTGAGCTTTACATTTAAATAGCAATAAAACCATTGCTTTAACTCTGCAGTAAAGTTTATATCCAGGTAGGCTTTTAGTTACAATAGATACAGAATATGAACAGTAAGTTGTAATAAAAGATCTATGTGACACAGTTACGTTACAGTGGTCAAGATATTATTTGGGAGTAAAAATAGTGTTACTGAAGTTCAAACCATGAAATCACAGCAAATGAAACACCTTTATTTTATGAATGAGTCTGGTAAGAATTCAGCCTGCAGTTTCAGTATTTCTAGCCTCCTTAAGAATAATTTTGGACAGGATGAAAGGAGTGGAACTGATACAGCTCTGAGGCTTCAATTTGCTATTTTATTATATTTTTTATTATACTTTTTTATTATACTACCCTGGCTCCGCACTGGCCCCAAGGCAGCCACTAAAAAGTATGGTCTGCCCACCCACTCCCAGTTTTCAAGCTCCAAACCCAGAAATACAGAGAGGAAGACTGTCATGGGGCGATTCCCCTTCCTACTCTTTGGAGATTTATCAATTTTTATTCGTTTCTAGAATGTATGGAGTAGGAGCAGAAGGGTGGTGGTGGTGGGCGGGGGGGTTCATTTTCAATACCGGTTTTGAAAACAGAGCAGAGCTAGACCAGACATACACTGCATAGATCAGTAGGAAATGCAGCCATGTGGTACTTCCTAGCTGATATATTGAGCAGTGAGTGTTAGATCAGGCCCATGGGCTCAATCCAATACATGGGGCCAGTGCGGTAGGGACCCAATCTGGCATGTGGGGCCCAGCCCTGATCTAGCTACTGCTGGGGGCACCCCAGGCCCAAGCTTATTGTGGTGGGGAGTGATCCAGCTCTGTGGGGCTTGGTAATTTGGCAGTGGGGGAGGGACGGTGGTATTAATTGCCACTGCTCCCTCACCATCAAATTTTCCAACCCATGGGGGCCCTTGCGGGCTGGGGGTTGAGCACTCTTGATCGAGTCAATTATGCGAGACATTACACAGCCTCATTAATTTTATTACTGTGGATAGCTAGATTTGATGGGATCAGTACAGTAATTGAAGACTGATGCTTTTAGGAGCAATCGTTTTTCTAAGTGCAGGTTCTGAAGAGGGGAACAAAAACAACATCTTTTTGTCCCATATAATAGATTTTTCCTGTCTGAGGGTGTGGGGCATAAATGCCATTTTTCGCATGGCATATGTGCCATTTTTCGCCTGGCCTAAGTGTTTTTTCCCCCATATGAGATAAGATGTCTGTTGTGGCATTCTTTCTATATCAATTAAAAAACATGATAAAGAGTTCCCTCTCTGCTTTCCCTGAAAAGAGTGGAGGCAATGATAAAGCATTTATGCTATACCAAGTTAGGAGTGACCTATCAAGAAAACTAATACTGGGGCAAAACAGGAGTGGAAAGGGGAGTGAACCTGTGTGATCCAGTTAAAAATGAAACTAGTAAATTAAATGTTTGGTGACGCCTGCATTGGGCAATGCCATCTATGGATACTTTGCCCCAAGTGTACGTATAAAGATTCTGTAGTCTACCTTCCGGCTAACTTACATATCTCCACTGGAATATCTCCCATATTTCCCAATTCTTAGATACTGTGTGGAACACATCTTTAGTGTCAAAGATACCAGGACACATTAGAGAATTTGCATGCATAGTTTAAAGTAAGCCTGATGGGAGTTACATACATAAACTATCTTTCTCATGCAGAGAAGAATGTTCTTGGTAGAGAGGATAAGATATGTTCATTCGTATGGGAGAAGGCAGCTCATGATGCACTGATCCTGACCTTCTGGTTTTCAGAACAGAACATTCTTTATGTTATGATCACCATTCAGGCAAAGAATGTCACAGCCACAAACACACCCAGAGAAATTCACTTTTCAAACCCAGCAGCTACTCTCTCTCTAATTTCTTTTGCTCAGAGCCAGCAGGAAGTCAGTGTGACTGCAGTGTCATCACCCTCTTTGACTGAATTTTTTTCCACTTACTCTGCACATTGCACTATGTTTGAAGGCAGCCACTTTAAATCATGCGGTCAAAGGTTCCAGACTTGTGTTCAAAAGAGATGGTTTGTTTTTTTAGTATCGACTCTGAAGACCTAGATTGCAAGCACATACAGATTTGAGCTAAATTGACCAAGTTGTATGCTAGCCGCAGATTTCCATGAGGATTCGTTTTGCAAAGCCCTAGATTAGAATGTGACGTTTTCCTATCTTACCAGAGCGGAAACAAGCTAGTAGCAGGTCTACAACATGGCATAAAGCATATATGTAAAAGGTAAAGGACATACATTTGGAAAGGTAGAACACTGAGATTAAGATACAGGCAGTCCTCGACTTACAACTCTTCGAGTTGCAATGTTTCGCACTTACAGTGTTTATAAATTGACACCATTTCAACTTTCTGACATCAGTTTTGACTTTACGACGCTTGATCTGATGCCACGCCATGCCAGTGAACACGTTCACTGCATTGCCCATCTCCCTGGAGAACATCTGTCCAAGCTTCCTTGGACACTTTCTTTAAAAAAGCAGCCAAGGCTCCAGAAAAACCTGCAGCCAAGACTCCTGGGGAGACTTCAGCCAAGAGCCCTTCAAAAAGTCCAACCAAGAGCCCTTCAAAAAGTCCAGCAAAGTCACCTCAAAGAAGTCCTTCCAAATCGATGTGATTGGCTAATTACAATATAAATACGTTCATGTAGCTATATCACTCATCTATGATTGACTAAGTATAAAATGCTGGGTTATTTCTGGTGAAAACAGGGTATCGGCCCTTAGTTCAGGAACCAATCTCCCATTTATAACATTGTTTCCGATGGGAAAATTGGTTCCAAGTTACAACATTTTGACTTAAGACGTGGTTTTCATGAACCAATTGTGGTGTAAGTCTGAGGACTGCTTGTATAACAACTCAGAGAAGCATCTATAAAATTCATAAGATGTAAAGTATTAGGTCTCCTCACATTATTTCAGTATCCAGAGAGTGGAAATAGGAGTATTATCTAGCTATAGGACTTTAAAAAACTCTTTTTTTTTGAGAGTGATAGTTCTGCTAGTGTCTGTGCCAGCTTCCTACAGTCTAGAGAACTCTTTATTTCCCAGTTCCATCCCTAAACACATGCTAGTCGAAGGACACAATAAAGCGGATAGGTATCATTCATAGGTTGTGAGGGGCTGGAAGGGGCCCAGTACATCACCGGGTCCCTATGTGCTTGCACATGCATGCATGCACACGCACGTTTTGCTGCTCCACCCCGAGTGCACGGACAAGCAGTCGTGTAGGCGAGCAGGTTTGTTCATCCCTGATGTAAAGGCCACGTAGTAGCGATGCAAGCTCTTCCGGACACAGGGCTACGTTGGCTGAGGCTGAGCAGGGGAGGAACAGAGCTGGGGGTCAGGCCCTTCTGACCTTAATATCCATGAATGTACGACTATCCACGAATCTAGCTGAACTGCATGGAGCAGGGGACAAAGCTCCCCCCTCGCCCTGCAACCAGCCTCTCTACACAGGGGTCAGCACGACGCTCCCTCCACGTGGCTTTCCCTCCCCCCACTGCGCATGCGTCAGAAGCAGCCCCGCCCCCTCCGCTGAGGGGAGCGGCGGCGACACGACGTCACTGTCGCGCGTCCCCGCCGTCGCTGCGTGCTGCGTCACGCTGTGCGACGTCGGGAACGGCGGAGCGGCATGAGGCGCTGGGTGCTGCGGGCCTGGCGCGGGGCGTCTGAGGGCGGCTCCCGGGGCCTGTGCTGGGCCGGGCCCGGGCCCCCCTGGCGGGTGCTCTTCTTCGGCACCGACAACTTCGCCGTCGAGTCGCTGAGGGCGCTGGACGCCGCCAGGTGCGGGGTTGGGAGGCGGGGTCACGGGGGAGGCAGCGGGCTTGTGTCCCCTGCGCTCACCGCTGTCCCCTGCCCGGCCCAGGGAGCCCCGCCAGGACGCTCTGGTGAGCAGCCTGGAGGTCGTGACTCTGCCGTCGTCCTCAACGAGGAGCCTTCCCGTGGAAACCTGCGCCGCGCAGTGCCAGCTGCCGCTCCACCACTGGCCGCACACAGGCCCCCGGGGCTGCTTCGACGTCGGGGTGGTGGCGTCGTTCGGGCACCTCCTCAGCGAGGACCTCATTCAGCAGTTCCCGTAGTAAGTCGGAGGATCCTGCTTGGGTCGCATAGGCCAGCGTTTCCGAAGCTTTTAAGTAGCGAGTACCCCCTAACTTCTTAAAACTTGTAACAAGTCCCCCAGTGCTCAGTTTCCTGGGGGATTTTATCTTTACAGACGAATGCGTGCCGTAGGTTGGAAGAAGGGCTGTGTATGTATGTAAAGCCGTGCTATGACAGATGTCGGATCTGGCCTGGGCAGGGTTGCCACCTATTATACCAGGGGTGCGCTGCTTGAGTATGCACCTGGGCTAGAGATGATGTAGGCCAAAGCTAGGGGGGCTGAACCCAGTGCTGCGCAAAGCACCGCATGCCAAATTATTATTGGGAAATTTAAAACGGCGCATCAATTTTTTTGCCATGGTTTTGAAAGGAAGGTGCTAATTGATGGCATGAGTTTTGTCCATCAGCAGCTAGGGGTGCAGGGCCCCAGAACCCCCCTGCACCGATCGCCTCCACAGCTGGCAGGCGTCGTGGCCTCAGCAGGTGCCACCATCCCTGCAGCTCTCACCCTGCTGCACTTTAACACACACAGGGTCACCCATGGCACTAGTTTTGCTTTTCCGCAGCTTGAGGTGCAGTTCCCTCCCAAACCCCTGCACCGATCTCCTTGAAACTTGGCAGACTTTGTGGCCTCAGTAAGAACTACCACCGCTGCAGTTTTGACCCCCCTGTGTTGTGACACATAAACATGACAGGAGTTTTGCTTTCAATAATTTGGGGTGCAGTTCCCCCCAAACACCTGCATTGATCTTCTTGAAACTTGGCAGGTTTCATGCCCTCAGCAGAGGCTGCCATCCCTGCAAGTTTCATTCAAATCGGACAAAAAACAACAAAGTTACAGATATTTCATTGATTTCCCCCATGATATTCTATGGCTGGATCTCCGAGGTGGCTCTGAAACTTCAGAGCTGCTTCTGCCGATCGAGGCAGAAACCCGGTTCGGAGCTCTGGGTTGGATAGCTACCATCCAAAGCAGCCGGATCGGATCGCTGCCTACTGGCAAGTCATAGAATCATAGAAGTTGGGTCAGAAGGGACCTTGTAGATCTGACCCCCCACCTGGGCGGGAGAAAAACTGGACTCAAATGAGTCCAGCCAGGTAGGCATCAAGCCTCTTCTTAAAGACACCCAGGGTAGAAGCCAGCACCACTTCCCTTGGAAGTTGGTTCCAGCTCCTGGCTGCCCTAACTGTGAAGTAGTTCTTGAGGATGTCTAATCTAAACCTCCTCTCCAGTAACTTCTGTCCATTATTCCTTGTTATGCCGGGGGGCGCCAGGGGAAACAGTGTCTCTCCCAAACCCTTCTGGTCCCCCCAATGAGTTTATAGACAAGTCACCAGGTCCCTGGCAAGTCTTTCAGCTTTCGAGGAATGTTTACTGGTTCTGCCAGGAGGTTCCTGCCTGAGAGGGTGGTTACATGGTGCGCGGTTGGCAGCAAATGTTTTGAAACAGAGTGTTTGCAGAAGCTTTCAAATGCATAAAGTAACTATAGGGAGGACGGTATAGGCAGTCCTTGGACACAGTTGACTCCTGACAACTGTGGCTTAAGTCGAAATGTTGCAACTCAGAACCGATTTTCCCATAGAAACAATGTTATAAATGGGGGATTGGTTCCTGAACTAAGGCCCGATACCCTATTTTCACCAAAAATACCCCAGAATCTTGTACTCAATCAATTATAGATGAGTAATAAAGCTACATGAATGTATTTATAGTGTAAAAAGCAATTGTATTGATTTGGAAGGACTTCTTTGAGGTGACTTTGCTAGATGTTTTGAAGGGCTCTTGGTTGGATTTTTTGAAGGGTTCTTGGCTGGAGTTTTCAGGCTGCAGGTTTTTCTGGAGTCTCATCTGCTTTCTTAAAGAAAGCATCCAAGGAAGTTTGGACAGATGTTCTCCAGGGAGATGGGCAACACAGTGAACTTGTTCTCTGGCGTGGCGTGGCATTGAAACAGGGTGTCAAATTATAAACGCTGCAAGTGCGAAACGTAACTCGAAATGCTCTAAGTCGAGGACTGCTTGTAGTGTATTTTTTTAGCTTTCTTTATTAGGGTTAACATTTTAAATATGACATTGTAAAGAAAGCTCTTCAGAAGCACTAAAATCCTGAAACATGCCTTCTTTTTCTTTAAAAAAAAAAAAAAGCTGTTATCATAAATACATATTCAAGCATATTAAAGAATTACTGGTCCTGCTTTAATTACAAATATTCTGATTCAGTGGCGTGTTGAATGTGCATCCCAGCTGTCTCCCACGGTGGCGTGGCCCTGCTCCAGTAATCCACACAGTGCTTCATGGTGATACAGTAACTGGAGTGACAATTATGCAGATTAGACCCAAAAGGTACACTAAATATTCTTTTTTTTTTCTTTTTTTTAAAAAGCAATCCATTCTCATGCTGTTGCATCTCAGAAATCTTAGATTTCATAGATTTTTAGGGTTGGAAGGGACTGCAGCAGATCATAGAGTCCGATGTCCTGCCCCAGGCAGGAAAGAATGCTGGGGCCAGGTGCTTGTCCTGACTTCTCTTAAAGACCTCCAAGGTAAGGGAGAGTACTGCCTCCCCTGGCAGCCCATTCCAGATTCTGGTAACCCTTACCATAAAGAAGTTCTTCCTGATATCCAACCTAAATCTGCTCTCTGTCAGTTTGTGTACATTGTTTTCTAGTTACCCCAAGGGGCGTCCTGGTGAACAGAGCATCTATTCCTTGTTGCTCCCCCACCCCAGCAGAATTTGTAGATGGGCACAAGATCACCCCTCAGCCTTCTCTTGCGGAGGCTGAAAAGATCCAGGTCCTTCAGTCTCTCCTCCTAGGGCCTTACCTGTAGGCCCCTACCATACAAGGAGCCCCCCTCTGGACCCTCTCAAGGTTATCCACATCCTTATTGAGGTGCAGCACCGAAAACTGGGTGCAGTATTCCAGCTGCACCTTACCAATGTTAAGTTAACTTATAAATATTGACTACGCAATGTTAACTTTAGCTAATAGAAATGGATATGTGCACATATCCATATCCTTAATATTTAAAATACTTGAAAGTAGTTCAGCAATTTGATCTGACCTGCTGACTCGTTATATATCTTGTATTTGAGTGAACTCACAAATTACCTTGAACCACCATTTCAAAGTCATATGCTGGTGATTTGTACAAGCCAAAGCTAGTCTTGGACTCTGTAGGACTAGGACTTGGAATCTAGGCAGCTGTTTGATGAAACTGATAATTTGCTTCTCTAGGTAAATGGTTGATGCACGAGTTATTGGTGGTTTTCCTGAGTCTGGCATGGTTAAGGCATACTAGTTCTTACAGCTAGTTGCAGTACAAGGAAGTGACATAGATCACTTTTTGGCCACCTTTGATTCCTCAGCCTGAACCATGAGGTACCTACTAACGCTTGGGTCAGCTAGGGCTAGTCTTCAGCACGGGTCTGAAGGAGTTTGCACTTAGTTTATGGAGCCCTAGCAAGCATCTTGGGTGCCCTGCCAATGCACTACTTTACCCAGCACAGACTTGTTTTCTTCTGAAAATGAACACGTGTGAAGTGCTATCCTATAGCATGTATTTTTAAAAAAGTATATGCTGTCCCCTTTTAGTGTCAGGTTTCAAAGTGCCACCTACTCTTCCTGCCAGCTTCTGTCCAATAATAGACCTCAGCAAGATGTGAAAGGCCTGAATATTGCAGTCCATCTTTCTTTTGAAATATTGCCTTTTGATTTGGAAATCCTGTATTTGGTTAGTTTTTTGTTCAGCTGTGTCATACTATTCTCTGTTTTTTACCTGTTGTCTTGTGAAGCCATTTTTAACATAGTAGTTATTACTCAAATAGAAAGGGAGAGTGATTATTTGAGTTAATACAGAAGCCTTGTGCAAAACTGCATGCTTGTTCACGTATGAGTGAAGTGATAATTTATTAAAGGATGAAACTAATATCAGTGTATTTGTTTTTAGGTTTGATGTTGGTCCAATTATTAAGCAAGAAAAGCTTGCTGTTCCTCCCCACTGCACAGCAAAGGAGCTAGAAGCAATATTAGCAAAACTGGGTGGTAACATGGTAAATTTATACAACCTATTATCCATATATTTTTTCTAAGCAATTATTGTTTTGAATTGTCAAAAGAAGCTCCTTGAAGAGAAAAAGTAGGTTCCCAGTACATAAACAGAACTGCTGTTGATGTTCATCTGAGTTGACTGCAACCTTTGACTACAAGCTTGGGTGGTCTGAGATTTGCCAGTTCTGAACATCAAGTCTTGCTGAAAAGAGCCATTGGCAGTACTGGTACAACGGTGTAAAAGAGAGATCTCATTTCAGTCTGCCTGTGTTCTAGCTTAAACAGCCAAGCAAGAAATTCTGAACACTATGTAAACGCCAGGTCTGACACTACTTCCACTAAAGTCAGCAGCAATTTTTTCCTTTGACTATAAATCAGTTTTCTTCTTGTTCCAGTACTGATTCAATGCTGCTAGGCCATGTACCAGCAGAAAGTTGAGGAACATTCACTTTTTAATTGGAGGTTGGGTGATTTGGGGATGGAATAGTATAGGTAGGTGTATTCTAGGTACAATGAAGTGAGATTTTTGTAAGCTTTATAGAAAGTTGCATGGATCAAAATATATGCTGGGTTCTTGTTTTGGAAGAATGTTTCTGGCAGTATACTTAATGTAGTTCTAATATGCCATTTACATTTGATCTTGTCCTTTACAAAATCTCATTTTGCAGCTTCTTTCCGTTTTGAAAAACATGCCCGAAAGTTTAGAAAATAAAAGGGAGCAACCGCAGGAGGGAGTAACGTTTGGTAGGTATAGAGTATTAATGAAACCTCTCTTTGTTTTGTATTACTGGGGGAGGTTGAATTTGGGCTCCATGATTCCATATCATGTGTTCTTAGATGTGTTGTGTGTTGGCTTTCATGTAGGGCTGGCTCTGATTTTCATAGCCAAAGGCAAAGCTCCTAGTGATTTCTGTGGCACAGCCACGTTGGAGCAAGGGGAAGAATGCTGCAGGATCTTTCCTTAGATTGAAGCCATATTTGCCTTCCCAACACCCACTGGAAAAGAAAATCTTGGGTTCAGTCATAAGCAGTGCGCCCGTCAGAAGCATTAGGAAATGTGCTACTGGGCTTGTACAAAAGTGTCATCAACTTGCAAGGCCCTCTGGTTCTGACATTGCTCAGGATAAGTTATGCAGTTGTCTTCACCTCATTGTTCAGCTGTGAACGAACACAAAGCAGAAAATAATGGCTCTCGCTCTGCTTTGATCCTAGCTCCTAAGATCACTGCTGCCATGAGTTGTATAAAATGGGAAGAACAAACTGCTGAACAGATACTGCGACTACACCGTGCCATAGGAACTAAAGTAAGACCAGATAGGACTTTGGGGGAACCTTCCTTTTAAAGTGTTTCTACCCCCTATTGTGTTTAGAATTGCTAGCCTTTCAAATGACGGTTTGATTCTTTTGAGAGATGCAGCAGGCTAGTAGGGTGAGAATAGGGGGCATAACTTGGGAGAATTTCTAGCTCAGGTGACAATTGTCTATTACTTTTTTTACAAATTGATTAAATCTGTTTCACTTTCTTCATCTGTAAAACAGGAATGATGTAAGTAGGACTTCAGAGGTGTTGGGAGGAGGGATGTTGTATTTAAAAAAATTCTGAGTAATATAATTTAAGTTAAATTCTTCCAGTATTCACTATAATTATATGAAGCTTGTACCTGTACATTTTTCTTGTATTAAGTAAAAGTTAACAGTGGGCAGATAAGTTGTCAAGTTATTAATACAAACCCATTTTGGTGGCTGGCAAAAAATATTCAAAATTAGTCTTATAACTTAATATAGCTCATAAAGGAGGAATGCACAAAGAAACAATTCAGCACTGTGTACATTACAATGTATAAACTCCTTTGTGGAACAGTTCCTAAATTTCTGCCCTAGTACCATTTACTGCAGGTAACTTTCATATGATGATAAATATTGATTAACTGAGACTCTTGTGAAAGTGCTGTGTGTGATCTTGTTTCTAGTTCCCGTTGCAGACACTCTGGCTGGGTAGTCCTGTTAGACTTCTGGATTTTGTGGAGGTGCATAACAAGCCTGACTTCGTTGGTATTTACTTTAATCTGTTAATAACTTTTGCTGTAAAATTTACACAGGCGCAGTGAATTAATTTAAGTGCAAGTGAATGTGTAGCTGCACAAGGCAACATATAAATGAAGCAGATTTCAAAATTGAATGTTGAACGGAATTTAAGGGAGGCTTGCCTCTAAATGAGAAATGATCTTGTCTCTGTGCAGGGGGATTTATATATTTTCACTCCCTGTGCATTGAGGTGAACATCTACATTTGTGCCTGATTAAAAATATATTTAATGGTTTCATTATGGGAGCAGCAGGCATAGCCCTGGAACCTTGTCAAACCTGAGGATAATTGAGGGAAATGCTGCTTTAATGACATGGGTCCCAAGTTGTTTTGTGTCTCTTTCAAGGAAAATTAGCTCCTCTGTGGTCTTGCCCTGACTCTCCCTCTTTGCAAGTCCCTTGAGGAGATGGATAGTGTCTGTTAGGAGAGCTGATGATATTTCTGCCTTTACTTGGAAATATGAGACACTGCAGAGTGTGGCTTCTTACTGTTCAATCTGCAGACAAAATATATTTTTATTAATATGGAGGAGCTTTGCCCTGTATAAGATGAGACATTGTACTACAGAGCCGTTGCCACTCATGGGTCACTTTCACACCTGTTGTGACTTGCTGTTCTTTGCTGTACGCCATGAAGGAATGGATAAAGCACAGCAAAGTGTTTTTGAGCAATTACTAGTTCTTAGATAATTGTTGTGCTTCAAAGACAGGCACAAATATAAGCTTAATATTTTCACTCTTATTCAGTAACATGAAAATGCAAGTCGTCTCATTTGTTTGCAGATCATTTAGTAAATGAAGACAGAACAGTTCCAGGCTCTGTATTATACGACAAACATTCCCAGGCACTGGTGGTTCGTTGCAAGGTAATGGTTCTTTGTTTTCCGTTCGTTTTTCTGAATGTTAATGATGTTTAGTCTTGTTTCTGCTATTTTTAATAATCAGTGTATTAACTTTTTATGCATCTGTTTTGTTGGCTTAGGCCAATGTCACAGGGCACTAAGGTGCCTGCTCCTTTAAAGGCAGAAACTCCCTAGGGAGAGGGTCCTAGAAGCCAGGCAGAAACCCCACAGGTGCAGGTTACTATGACAGCAGGCTAACAAGGGAATTAGCCTGCAGCTGTATCTGGTCAACTGACTGGAAGATGGCAGGGCCCTGGGCCCATATAGTTTCTAGGGTCGGAACGGACCTGAGCAGATCATCTAGTCCGACCCCTTGCCATGGCAGGAAAGAATACTGGGGTCAAATGACACCAGCAAGATGTTCATCTAACCTCCTCTTAAACACCCCCAGGGTAGGGGCCTACACCACTTCTCTTGGAAGCTGGTTCCAGACCCTAGTCGCCCTGACTGTGAAGTCGCGCCTCCTGATATCTAACCTAAATCTCCCCTCTGTCAGCTTGTGACCGTTATTCCTGGTCACTCCTGGCGGTGCTCGGGGGAACAGGGACTCCCCCAGTGCCTGCTGATCCCCCCTGACTAGTTTATAACAGGCCACAAGATCCCCCTCAGCCTTCTCTTTTGGAGGCTGAACAGGTTCAGGTCCCGTCGCCTCTCCTCGTTGGGCCTGCCCTGCTGCCCCCTGATCATACGAGTGACCCTCCTCTGGACCCTCTCCATGCTGTCCACATCCCTCTTGAAGTGTGGTGCCCAGAACTGGACGCAATACTCCAGCTGCGGCCTGACCAGTGCCGCATAGAGGGGGAGGATCACCTCTTTGGACCTGCCCGAGATGCATCTGTGGATGCATGCCAAGGTGCAGTTGGCCTTCCTGACCGCATCCCCACACTGCCGGCCCATGTTCATCTTGGAGTCAATGATGACCCCCAGATCCCTTTCCGCCTCCGTGCTAACAAGAGGGGAGTTCCCCAACCTGTAGGTATGGTGCCGGTTGTTCCTCCCCAGGTGCAGCACCTTGCACTTGTCTGTGTTGAAACCCATCCTATTCTCATCCGCCCACCCTTGTAACCTGCCCAGGTCTGATTGTAGCCTGTTGCATCCTTCCAGTGTGCCCATGTCCCCCCACATCTTAGTGTCATCAGCAAATTTGAACAGGGTGCTTTTTACCCCCTCCAAATCACTGATGAAGATGTTGAACAGTGCGGGCCTGAGGACCGAGCCCTGGGGGACCCCACTGCCCACGTCCTTCCAGGTTGAGAAGGACCCATCCACTACCACCCTCTGGGTGCGGCCCACCAGCCAGTTGGTGACCCATTTGACTGTGTGGGTGTCTACACCACAGCCCCCCTGTTTCTTAATGAGAACGGGGTGAGAGACAGTGTCAAAAGCCTTCCAGAAGTCCAGGAAGACTATATCCACTGCTACCCCTGCATCTAATGATCTGGTGATCCGATCGTAAAAGGCCACCAGGTTGGTCTGACAGGACCTGCCACTGATGAACCCATGTTGGTTGCCCCTAAGCATGCAGTCCCCTGCTGGCCCCTCCTGGATGTGTGCCAGCATAATTTTCTCGAACAGCTTGCCTAGGATCGAGGTGAGACTAACCAGCCTATAGTTTCCTGGGTCCTCCTTCCTGCCTTTTTTGAAGATGGGGACCACGTTGGCCTCTTCCAGTCCTCCGGTACCTCACCAGAGCACCACGAGTGCTCATAAAGTTGTGCCAGGGGACTTGCAATGACCTTGGCCAGTTCCTTTAGAACTCTAGGGTGGAGATCATCGGGGCCGGTTGCCTTGAATATGTCCAACCCCTCCAGAAGCTCCCTAACTAAATCCTCGCTAACCCATGGCCCAGGTGTGCCTCCCCCGGGGGCCGAGGGGGGCCCAGCAGGGAGGCGGCTGTTCTGGTCCCTACTTAGGAAGACGGAGGCAAAGAAATCGTTGAACACGTTAGCTTTGCCGTCTGGTGTGACGACCAAGTTTCCCATCGCGTCCTGCAAGGGCCCCACATTACCCGGGACCTTCTTTTTACCCCCTACATATTTAAAAAAGGCCTTCTTATTATCCTTAATCTGGGAAGCTACTCCCAGTTCCATCTCTGCCTTGGCCTTCCTAACTGCCCCCGTACATCCCCGAGCAACTACAGAATAGTCCTCCCTGGTGATGACCTGGTGCTCTGGTGTAGTGCCCGAAGACTGGAAGAAGGCCAATGCGGTGCCGATCTTCAAGAAAGGGAGGAGAGTGGATCCGGCTAACTACAGGCCCATTAGCCTGACTTCTATCCTGGGGAAGATCCTAGAAAAGTTTATTAAGGAGGCCATCCTTGAGGGACTGGCCCAGGCTAACATCCTAAGGGACAGCCAGCATGGGTTTGTTGCGGGTAGGTCTTGTTTGACCAATCTCATTTCCTTCTATGACCAGGTGACCTATCACCTGGACAAAGGAGAAGAGATTGATGTCATATATCTTGACTTCAAAAAAGCTTTTGATCTGGTATCCCATGATCACCTCTTGGCCAAACTGGCCAGTTGTGGCCTTGGCTCCACCACGATCCGCTGGCTGGGAAATTGGCTTCATGGTCGGACCCAGAGGGTTGTGATTGATGGCAGTCACTCATCATGGTGCCCTGTGACCAGTGGGGTCCCTCAAGGCTCTGTTCTGGGACCCATCCTGTTCAACATCTTCATTAACGATGTGGACATTGGAGTCAGGAGTGGACTGGCCAAGTTCGCCGATGACACCAAACTTTGGGGCAAAGCATCCACGCCAGAAGATAGGCGGGTGATCCAGGCTGACCTGGACAAGCTCAGCAAATGGGCAGATGAGAACCTGATGGTGTTTAACACCGAAAAATGCCAGGTTCTCCACCTTGGGAGGAAAAACCTGCAGCTTCCTTATAAGCTCGGCAGTGCTACGTTGGTTAGCACTACAGAAGAAAAAGACTTGGGGGTCATCATTGACCACAAGATGAACATGAGCCTGCAATGCGATGCTGCGGCTAGTAAAGCGACCAAAACACTGGCTTGCATCCATAGATGCTTCTCGAGCAAATCCCGGGACGTCATTCTCCCCTTGTACTCGGCCTTGGTGAGGCCGCAGCTGGAGTACTGCATCCAGTTTTGGGCTCCACAATTCAAAAAGGATGTGGAGAAGCTTGAGAGAGTCCAGAGGAGAGCCACGCGCATGATCAGAGGTCAGGAAAACAGATCTTACGATGACAGGCTGAGAGCCATGGGACTCTTTAGCCTGGAAAAGCGCAGGCTCAGGGGTGATCTGATGGCCACCTATAAGTTTATCAGGGGTGACCACCAGGATCTGGGGGAACGTTTGTTCACCAGAGCGCCCCAAGGGATGACGAGGTCGAACGGTCACAAACTCCTGCGAGACCGTTTCAGGCTGGACATAAGGAAGAATTTCTTTACTGTCCGAGCCCCCAAGGTTTGAAACAGTCTGCCAGCGGAGGTGGTTCAAGCACCTACATTGAACTCCTTCAAGAGTAAATTGGATGCTTATCTTGCTGGGATCCTATGACCCCAGCTGACTTCCTGCCCTTTGGGCAGGGGGCTGGACTCGATGATCTCCCGAGGTCCCTTCCAGCCCTAATGTCTATGAAATCTATGACCCCTTCTTTCCATTGGGTGTAAGCCTCCTTTTTAGCAAGAAGACATTCCCGGATGCTTTTGGTGAGCCACAGAGGCTTGTGTGCTCTCCTGCTCCCTTTGATCCTCGTTGGGATTACCTTCCTTTGGGCTTGGAGGATCATCTCCTTAAGGAGCGACCACTCTTCTTGGACACCTGGCTCCCCTCCCCTCCGGGACCTCAGCGCTTGTCCAACTATCCTATATAAGCCCCAGGGCTGGGACTGAAGGCAGTTAGGGCCTTGGCAGCTGCCAGGGGGAGTGGAGTTCATGTAGAAAAGCTGCACATACACTTGGGTGCCTGTGCTGCTCCTGGTGAGACTATAAAGTATCCAGGGTTATGGTTGCTGTTATGTTATAGCTCAGGGGATCATATTTATGTTGTTGCTTTTTAATTTGGTGGACTGGGATGAGGCTGTTGGGGAGAAGGCGACCTCACTGGGGCACGCTACCGTGCAGAGCCCCAGCACCAGAGAGCGCAGCAATGTGGGGAGGAGACCCTAGCGCCAGAGGGCACAGTTACTGAGGCCGAACTAAGCTGAGGCCTCATCACGAGACAACATCTGCATACCATCTGCTAGGCATGGAGCATAATAAAGGGGCGGTTTTTGCGCCATGCATGTAGCCCATAAGGCTTGGGGTGTCCCATAAGGCACTTACTTAGAGAGGGACCCAGCAAGGGGTCTAAGAACCCACACAGTTTAGTGGGGTCCACCAGGACTGTGACTGCATAGCACCTTGAGGGCAGCCTCCCTATCTACCATCTATTATCTTTCTTACCCATTGAGACTTGGCAGGTGAGAATAGAAGGCACCCATAGGGTGAAGCTGGCATGGTTACAGGGCCCTAGGGGCATCACGGCTGTCCCTAGGAACCCCACCCTGTGACAGCCAAATAAAACTTTTTATGTTGTAGATTAAAGTACTTTTGTTGTGTCTGGTAACAGGATTTTAATTTACAAGTCAAAGGTTGATTCAGATAATGTAAACTTTTTTTAAACTGAACAACTTCAGTGTTTTGTAGCATTTAAATTAGTGCATTCCTAAATTAATAAATTTCTAAATATGTTGGCTTTTAGTAGTTTGGAAGAAACAGTGTACATCTTTTATTTCCCTTCCTAGGAAGGCTGGGTTGGAGTCAAAACTGTCATAAAGAACAAGAAGCTTACAGCTATTGACTTCTATAATGGATACTTGCATCTGTGGTTCCGGCGGAATTCAGAACTGTTTCTTGAGGATTGCAGATTTCAAACGCTCAAGCTTAACACAACAAAGAAAGCTTCAGGAAGAAAGGAAATGGTGGTGAACACTATAACACGCTAACAGCATGAAAACCATTGAGCAGGGCACCTGTAAATTAATAAATATTTTATTTTATTATTATAAGCAAAACTGAATAGCTGATCTTGGTAGCAGTGAAGATTTCCTCAAAACCTTTTTTTCCAAAGTACTATTTCCTTAAGAGAAGAAACGTAAGTCTGTAAATAGTGAAGACTATGAATTGATCTTTTTATTTACCTTTGGACAATAAATTCTTTTTATACATAATTTTTAAAGTTGAAGTTTGGGGTTTTTAGTGTGACTTCAAAGGGTAAATCAATGTTTTGTTAATTTCACCTTTCTGAGACACTTAGAGCAGATTTTTCCATTAAATCATACAGGAAACAGTGTTGAAATGCTTCACCAGTTGCAAGATCCTGTTTCTATGAAAGAAACAATTTTCCTAAATCCCATTAGGTTCAAGTATTTATCTGTGCAAAGATGCAGGGTAGCCATGTGGTACCAGGCAGAGCTTTGTAGTATTTCTTTAGCAGGACATTTGCCAGCAAATTCTGTACATGACCATTCTCTTGAAATTGTCAGTATGCTCCTCCATTATCTAAAACTAGCAAATTATCCATCAAGAATGACAGATGAATTTCAGATAACAAAAACAAACAGATTTTACTTTTTATATTTTTTAAATAAATTAAATATTTATAGAACTTAACCAAATAGGCTGAACATTTGAAGGTACCAATCCGTTCCTGCACTTGCTCTCATCCAGTGCGCACGGCTGCCACCTGCGCACCTCTTTGCTGGGCAAGAGCAAGGGCAGGCAAGCTCCGCGCCTTACAGCAGCCGCCCATGCCCCAGAGCTTCCTCCATGCTGCCCCCTGGCACCTCCTGCCCTATTTGGAGCTCACCCACTGCCTCACACTTCTGGCTCCCGCTTTTCCTCAGCTGGCCCCTCCCTCTGCCCTCCCTGCTGCGCTGAGCTGCCGGTGTCCTCCTGGGAGGAGCTCAGTTGAAACAGCCCTGGCTCCTGACTTTTTTTTTCCCAATTCTGGAAGTTGGGATCATACTGATGTGGTCACTAAACAAATGCTAAAGTTTAGCAAAGACATTTATCTGAAGACACAAATATTCTGATCTTACAGTTTTCAAGCTATTTGTATTTAAAGAGCATTATGCACAGACAGACACACCGACAGATGGACTAAGCCATTTAGATAGATGGATGGATAGATCAGCCTTCAGATATTCAGTATTTGCTATAGTATCTAGAGCAGTGTTTCTCAACCTTTTTAGATTTGAGGCACCCTTTGGAATGTGTCAGCTCTTAGTTTTCACTCTTTTTCTGTAGGCAAAAAAAACAGAGCAATCTTTCTCTTGCAGAGAACTCAGAAAGGGCACAGCCATTGATTTATTTTTTAAGTCTCTGAGTTTATCTTGTGAATCATGTTTGTAAACCTAACTGTACTAACCAGTGCTGGGCCACCCTAGTTGAGAATCACTGACCTAGAGGCTAAGGCCAGAAGAAAGCATTAGATCATCTAGTCTTTCCCCTTATGGCCCTTAAACTCTAGCCTGTTATCCCTGTTTTGAGCCCAATAACTTGTATTTGGCTAGGAAATCACCAAAAAGATGCCTAGCCTTTTGAAGCCATGTAAAGATGGTGAAACCCACTCCCAAGTGCTATCATAGGTGAAGCTGTTTAATCTTTGGAAAAGGTCAAACTTTATGCCTTATTTCCAGTTTGAGTTCCAGCCACTAGTTCTTCTATAAACCTTATTCATTAAAGAGTCTATTAACACCCAGGATCTCTTTCTACCTCCAACTCCGTTCCCCTGGAGAAGTTTAAACCCTCTGAGTCTAACCAGGTCATCCCTTGATCATCTCTTTTTCAAGCTAAGGTCCCTTACATCTTTTCATTGTAAAGCATTTGTCCCAGCCTGTGGATCACTTTTCTGTTGCTCTTTTGTACCTTCTTCAAATCTTCCAAGTCTTTTTTGCAATGTGGATACCAAGGGTTTGCGAAACAGGCCCTATTTGATTCGGATTCGGCCTGAATTGAGGACAGTGATTCGATTCGTTGATTCGGTTCACTGTCCCCAATTCAACTCAGCTGAATCTGAATCTGAACATTCAATGCTGATTCAGATAATCGGCAGTTTGGACATAGACACAGCTTTAAATGCTTTTTCTACATGCCTTGAGGTAGCACTTGCAGCTTGTGATCACTGCGATACTGGGATGCATGGAGTGTCCCATAGGGACGATACTTCTGGTGCACTTCTGAATTTTCCGGGGAGTCCGTGGGGCCCCTTCTGTCCGCACCCCCCAGCTTGGCAATCAGCCACAGAGGAATCCCAAATGCACCCCAGTCCCAGGAGGCACCAGTTGCCAAGCCAGAGGAGGTACGAGGGGGCCCCCCAGCATGCTCTCCGGCAGACCCGGAAGTGGACTGGAAGTGTTTCTGATCCATTTCGGGGTCTGCTGCTGAGCACGCTGAGGAGCCCCCCATGCTTCTATGGGACACTCAATGCTGCCTATGCTTCTGTGGGACACTCCACGTGCCCCAGCATTGCAGTACTCACGAGCCACCTGCTACCTAGAGGTATGCAGAAAAAACATTTAAAGCTGTCTCTATGTCCGAATCGCCAAATCTCTGAATTGATTTGGAAAATTCTGATTTGATTCGGAGAATTTAAAGGGTCCTCTGATTTGATTTGGGTGCGGAGGTTTGGCCACCGAATCGGGTCAGATCGAATCAGGGATTTTCCAGGATTCAGGTGTGCTTTTTGTACCTCTGGCATCTGTGCCTTTTTTCTAGTATTATAACCTTGCATTTGGAATCAAAATGCTTTTTGTTCAAATGGACCCATGTTACCAAGTAATCCAGACTCTTCTGTATGACCACCTTATCCTTGTTATTTACTATTCTGCCAGTTTAAGTCGCATTTAGATTTTATGTTTTTTTTCTGGATTATTGATAAAAAATAGTTTCAAGGGTTATAGCAGAACCAGGTTAGGAATTAGTTAGAATCTACAAATCTAAGATGCTCTCAAGTTGGCAGGCCCAGATAGGAAGTGCCCTAGGGTACTGAAGGAATTGGCCGAGGTAATTTTGGAGCTATTAACTATCCTCTTGGAGAACTTGTGGAGGTCGGGAAAGTTCCAGATACTTAGAAAAGAACAAATATATTTCCTGTCTTTAAGAAAGAGAAGGAGGAGAATCTAGGGATTTACAGACCAGTTTGTCTGACCTTGATACCCAGAAAGATCATGGAGCAGGTCCTCAAGCAATCTACTGAGAAGCACCTAAAGGAGAGCAAGGTGATCACAGACAGCTGGAGGGATTCTCCAAGAACAAGTCATGCATGACCAACCTAATTTCCTTCTAAGATAAGGTGACAGGCTCTGTGTATGGGGAAAAGGCAGTGGATGTGATATACCTTGCCTTGAGCAAGGCTTTTGACATTCTCTCTCACAAACTTCTCATTAACAAGCTAAGAAAGTACAAGACAAAAGTACTGTTAGGTGGGTACATAACTGGTTGGATCATCATGCTCAATGAGTAATCATCCATGGCTCTGTTTTAGTTGGGAGCAAGTATCCAGTGGGGTTCCCCAGGGATCTGTCCTGCATCTGATGTTTAGTATCTTCATTAATGAACTGGACAATGGAATCGAGTGTATACTCATCAGCTAACCATTATATTATTGATCAAAACCCATGTCAGGTTTTCTACCATGTTGTATGGGACTAGCTAACTGGCCTGTAGTTACCCGAGTAATCCTGTCTGCAATGTTTTGAATGTTAGAACACTCTTAGTACTCTTTCACTTTTCTGGAATTTCCTTGGAACTTAAGGATTGTTTTTAAAAATAAACCTCTGTCCTTAGACAACATTTTTGGGCTCTTTGTCATATATCTGGGTAGGCTGATTTAAAAATATTTATACTTAGATGATGTTTGACATCCTCCTTTGTTACTTAAAAGACTGGGAAGTAATCCATTCGTAAGTGATAGAAACCGTCATGTTTCCTTTCAAATACAGAAAACAAATATTTATTGGATGCTTCTGGCTTCTGAAGAGTAATTTATAACATTTCACCTAGTAATGGATATGTGCCACAGCTATGTTTTAGCTTTGTTCTTAGCATATTTAAAGTCCTTATTTCCTGTGACCATGCCAGCCAGAGATCTTGGTTTTTTGGAGTTATTTTTTGTTTGTTTTTTCTGAACCTTATAGCTACTCTTACTAACTTTTTGTGAACTAACGCTCATGTTAATTGCTGTTTATTGCCCCCTTTTCAATTCTAGGATTAAAATATTCTGCAAGACTAGTACACCATTGTAGCTGATGTCTGGATGACACCTATCTAAGGGAGAGGAAAATGTGTAATAGAAGAAACTATAGTAAAATTTTGCCTGGGGAATATATTATATTGAAAAAAGGAACCATTCTGTAGTCATTCAAACACCTTGACGATGTGTTGAGCTTCGTCCTATATAACTTGTCAATATCTGAAAAGAAGGGCAGTCCTCTTGACCAGAGGCAAAGAGAATTGAGACCAGCAAAACATTATTCATTATACAGTAATGACCAAACTACCAACATTTGGTGCTTTGTGTGTCATCCTTCAGTGTGCCAGTCTTTGCACCTGCTTTCTTGCAATTTTAAATTTCACATATGAAGTCAAGCTGCTTTTCAAGTTTCTGACTAATTTAATTCCCAAAAGTGACTTTATGTTTAAAGCTGTTCAGTGGAGCCAGCTGAGTTGTCATAATCCTGTTGCTTTTCAGAAGCTGGACCATCTGAAACTTGTTCTCTCTTGAAACTCCTATTCAATGAACTGCCTGCCTCCGGAGGGAATCTCCACCTGCCTCTGGATAATACTCATGAGTAAGCTTCTTGAAATCTAACTAGATGTATTGCTTGCAGTAACTCAGAAGTGTGATCAAAGGCTACCATGCCATTGTTTGCTCTAAGGTATTTCTCTGCTATTGCTCTACCCTGTACCCTATTCCACATCTACTCTTTGTAACCAATAAAGTTCTCCTCTGTACCTAGCATGGGAGACTTACTGGGAGAGGGTCTAGATTATGCCTTGGGGTCCCCTTGGTTTGGTTGACTAAGGGAAACCACTATTTGTGCTTCAGACTGAGGGAAGCACCCCAAGTTCTTGCAGTGGGTCAAGTACCCCTCAGGGACTACTAGGCCTGTGTTTCTCGGGGGGCACAGGGCCAAGATCAATCCAGACCCTGGATGGTGATGGCATTACCCCCAGGCTTGCAGGTGTGCTCCAGGAAGGGGTCGGCTGTATGTGTGGCACCCCCAGGGAGGCACTTGTAGCCTGGAAGGTGGTTGGGCAGTACAGTGGGTGGCTCAGTGCAGGAGCACCCCCTACTGGCCTCCCACACAGGGCCCCAAAAAAATATGGTAACTGTCTTCTGGTGTTTATAGATACCTAAGCCTGGAAATGGCTATAAAGTTTAGAAGAGCACATGAACTATTCAACTGGACTTGAAGATTGTACTGGATTTTTTATTCTGGGGAGGGCAGTCTGTCAGCCGGTGGTCTAAGGGCAGTGTCTAGAAACCCACCTCATCTACTGTGATGAGGGGTGCAGCATCGATCTCAGCAGCCTCTGGCTTGTAGAGGTTCAGTAGACCTACAAGTCCAGCACCCTCAAGCTTCTGGCAGGGAGCAGGATTTCATGTCTTTTCCCATCACAACCTCCTGGGTGCTGAATGGCAGAAGTCTCTGTCTTTGTACCTCTCTCCCAGAGCCTTTAGTCTGCTGTAAAGGGGCTGATCTTAAGTCTGTTAGTGAGAGCCAAAAAATGTCTTTATGAATCCTTACCATTTTTCTTGGCCTGATCTAAGAAGAGGGACTTTCCTGACACATAATCCCCCAGGGCTGGTACATTCAGAAGCAGCATGAAATGGACTGATTGACTGCTTCACTGTGGCCTGACCAGTGCCGCATAGAGGGGGAGGATCACCTCCCTGGACCTGCTCGAGGTGCATCTGTGGATGCATGACAAGGTACGGTTGGCCTTCCTGACCGCATCCCCACACTGCCGGCCCATGTTCGTCTTGGCATCAGTGATGACCCCAAGATCCTTTTCTGCCTCTGCACTGCCGAGAAGGGAGTTCCCCAGCCTGTAGGTGTGGTGCTGGCTCTTCCTTCCGGGTGCAGCACCTTGCACTTATCAATGTTGAATTCCATCCTATTCTCGTCTGCCCACCCCTGTAACCTGTCTAGGTCCGATTGCAGCCTATTCCTCCCTTCTAGCGTGCCCACATCCCCCCACATCTTAGTGTCATCAGCAAATTTGAACAGGTGCTTTTTACCCCCTTGTCCAAGTCACTGATGAAGATGTTGAACAGTGCCGGCCCGAGGACCGAGCCCTGGGGGACCCCACTGCCCGCGTCCCTCCAGGTCGAAAATGACCCGTCCACCACCGCTCTCTGGGTGCGGCCCTCCAGCCAGTTGGGGACACATCTGACTGTGTGGGTGTCCACACCACAGCCCCCAGTTTCTTAATGAGAACGGGGTGAGAGACAGTGTTGAAGGCCTTCCGAAAGTCCAGGAAGACGATGTCCACTGCTACCCCTGCATCTAAGGATTTGGTGACCTGGTCATAGAAGGCCACCAGGTTGGTCTGACAGGACCTGCCTCCAATGAACCCGTGGTGGTTGCCCCTAAGCATAATCTCCCCCACTGGTCCCTCATAGATGTGCTCCTGGATAATTTTGTCAGGGAGCTTCCCCAGGACCGAGGTAAGACTAACTGGCCTATAGTTTCCTGGGTCCTCTTTCCTCCCTTTTTTGAAGATGGGAACCACATTGGCCCTTTTCCAGTCCTCTGGCACCACACCAGAGCACCACGAGTGCTCGTACAGCCGTGCCAGGGGTTCCACCATGACCGCAGCCAATTCCCTTGGGACTCGGGTGGAGATCGTCCAAACCAGCTGATTTGAATACATCCAGTCCTTTGTTTGGGGGCAACCTGGACTAACAGCAGAACGATGTTGTGAGCTCACAAAGACAACACAGTTTCTGTTTCCATTCAGTTCCTATCTGCAAAGTTACTACTGAAATACTAAGGGAAAATTGATTTTTAATAACAAGATTCCATATGTTCTGCGGGCATAGATGGCTTGGGTTCCCTTGCTCACTCAGTACAGTTTCTTTTCCTAGTAGGTATGTTCCAAGCTCTGCTCAGGCCAGAAGGTCAGGGTTAAACCTCTTGGGTGCTTGCAGCAGCTCAAATAGAAGCAGTGCAAATTTGAGTTGGGGCTTTTTGCCTCAGTGCATGTATCCAGACATGTACTTTGGTGTGGGGCGAATTGGGTCATGTGGGGCAAAATAACCCTGCCTGGCTCCTCCTGGATCTGCAGCCAGGGGGAGCTAGAGCCTGAGGCCAGTACCTGTGCTGCTCCCAGCAGTATAAAAAGCTGCCTGGCAAGTAGCTCAAGGCTACTCGCTCTCAGGAGCTTCTGGGACCCGGCCAGTTGGTATGTGGGGACACTACCCCTTGGGCCAGCTGGACTGCTGCAGCAGCTATGAGACTTCCCTACACGCTTTACCCACTGCAGCAGTCTGGCAGTGGGGGCTGCTGCCTGGCTGTGACCTGCTGTGCACCTGCCAGACCCAGTTGGGGACTGCACGGCGAGTAGAGGCATCTGGGCCGGCTGCCAGTGTGCTGTGGCTGCAGGGCTGGCCTTTGTGCAGCACTACTGCCTGGCCATCTGGGTAGCTATCACCTGGAAGATGTTCCCAGTGTGGTTACCTGCTTTGAACTGTCAAAGCATGTCTTCCTGGCCTCAAGTGGCCAGGAGGTCAGCCACCTTCATCTGGGTCCAAGATGCCAGCTCTGCGCAGGCAGGGTCCCTAGCAGGAATTCTGGTGTTCCCTATTGGAAAAGTGAAAAATCTGTGATTTAAAAAAAAAAAAAAAAAAATCCCGAAGTCATTCTGTAAAATACCCCAAAATCCATGTTCCTCCACGATTAAAACAAAAGACCACTATATATAGAGAGAGAGAGAGGAGAGGCAGAGACAGCGGCCAGTTGGGCATGTTTTATTGCTGTATCTACAGTGTTAAAGCAATTTGGACACCTAACGGTGTCTCTATCATCATAGTAGTCCAGACCATATCATGAGTGACTACAGGGCTCTGGGGAACAGGCTTAGGAAGACGGGTGCAGGTGGTCTTCTCATCGATCCCCCCAGTCAGCAGTCACAGGAGACATCACATCACCAGTGTCAGAGAAGTCAACCCGCAGCTCCGGAGTTGGTGCCGTCGTGTGGGTTTTAGCTTCCTGGACCACGTTCTGCACTTCTATGCAAGGGACCTCCTGGGACATGATGGGCTTCATCTCTCCACAAAAGGTAAGAGTCTCTTTTCTTACAGGTTGGCTGACCTCCTATGCTGGGCTTTCAACTAAGTATGATGGGGGATGGGGAGGCAGGAGATGGAGAGAGTCTAGAACCTACAGACTGCGAGACATGCAGCAGTATACCCCAGGTAAGTACCAAGAGGCCCTTTGGGCATCAGATTGGGAGGGCGGGGCAAAGGTATCATTCAGAGGGCTCAAATGCCTCTATTAATGCTAGGAGCATGGGGAACAAGCAGGAAGAACTCGCACTCTTGCTTGCAGATAATAACTTCGATTTAGTGGGGCCAACAGAAACTTGGTGGGACCCTACCCATGACTGGGCTGTACACATTGATGGCTACAGATTGTACAGAAGGGACAGAGTAGGGAGGAAAGGGGGCGGGGTTGCTCTCTATGTAAAGGACACATCTACTCTGATCAAAATGGGATCAGAGGAGGAGAAAGCTGAGGCATTGTGGGTTAAGATACATGGAGGTTGAGGGAAAAGGGGCTTGGTGGTAGGGGTCTGCTACAGACTGCCACACCCAGAGGAAAAGCTAGACTTGGAGTTCTTGAGGCAGCTCTCAAGCCCTGTGGTCTAGGGACGTGGTTGTCATGGGGGACCTAAACTACCTGGACGTCTGCTGGGAGGAGCAGTCAGCCAAATCCAACCTTTCACGTAGGTTCTTAACCTGCATGCAGGACCTTCACCTAGCGCAGGAGGCATACAGTCCCACTATGGGGAATGCCTTACTGGACTTGGTGTTGGCTACAGGGGAGGACCTGGTAGGGGAGCTGCAGATTCGCGGTCACCTTGGGGACAGTGATCACCGATCAGTGGGATTCACCATATGGCGTAGGGTGGGTAAAATAACTAGTAGGGTGGAAGTGCTTGACTTTAGGAAGGCTGACTTCAGCGTGCTCAGGCATCTAGTCAACAGTGCACTGCAGGATAGGAGTACTGGCGAGATGGGAGCCCAGGAAGGGTGGTTGTTTCTAAAGGAAGTGATCCTTCGGGCACAGAGGGAAACTATCTCAGTACTAGAGAAAAGGGAAAGGAGCCAAAAAACTTCCTTGGTTGAACAGGGAAATCCAGGGCAGCCTAAGGGCAAAAAAGAAGGCATATAGGTGGTGAAAACAGGGGGGAGCTACCAAAGAGGAGTAGACCTACTTGGCCCGCACTTGCAGGAAGGCAGTTAGAAAAGCCAAAGCAACTACAGAGCTGAGGCTGGCAACACAAATTAAAAACAAGAAAAAATCTTGTTTTAGGTATGTAGGGAGTAAAAGGAAGGTGCAGGGCAGCATAGGATCCCTACCGAACAAGGAGGAGCAATTAGTGACAGAGAGGGGGGATACGGCTGAGCTATTCAATGAGCTTTTTGCCTCGGTGTTCCTGACCAGGGCTCAAGATAAGTCTCCAAATGGGTTCTTAGAGGGGCATCAGAGGGACACCAACGCTCGATGCTGCCTTGGCGCAGAGTCACTTGGATAGACTGGATGTGTTCAAGTCGGCAGGCCCAGGCGAGCTGCATCCGACGGTACTGAAGCAACTGGCCGGTGTCACAGCAGAACCACTGGCACGGCTGTTTGAGTGCTCGTGGCTCTCGGGTCAGGTCCCGGAGGACTGGAAAAGGGCCAGCATGGTCCCTATTTTCAAGAAGGGGAGGAAGGAGGATCCCAGTAATTATATGTCAGTCAATCTCACCTCCATCCTTGGAAAGGTCTTTGAAAAGATTATGAAGGATCATATCTGTGGGAGTCCAGCAGGAAAAATCATGCAGCAAGGAAACCAGCATGGATTCGTAGCAGGTAGATCATGCCTGACCAATCTGGTTTCGTTTTATGACAGGGTCACAAAATCCTTAGATGCAAGAGTAGAGGTGGATGTCGTTTTCTTGGACGTTAGCAAGACCTTCAATACAGAATCTCATCCCATTCTCATACATGTACTAAGAGGCTGTGACACAGATGTTTACATGGTCCGCTGGCTGGCAAATTGGCTTAGCGGTTGCACCCAGAGAGTAGTAGTAGATGGGTCGGTATTGACCTGGAAAGATGTGGGTAGTGGGGTCCCGCAGGGTTCGATCCTTGGACCTGTGCTCTTCAATATCTTCATCAGTGACTTGGATGTGAGTGTGAAGTGTACTCTGTCCACATTTGTGGACGATACTAAATTGTGGGGTGAAGTGCACGCACCGGAGGGTAGGGAACGATTGCAGGCAGACCTGGACGGGTTAGAAAAGTGGGCAGTACACAATAGGATGCAGCACAATAAGGACGAGTGCAGAGTGCTGCACCTAGGGAGCAAAAATATCCAGTATGTCTACTGGCTGGGAAGTGACCCTCTCAGCAGCACAGAAATGGAAAGGGATCTCAGAGCCATAGTGGACTCCAAGATGAACATGAGGCGTCAGTGTGATGAAATCATCAGCAAAGCTAACCGCACTTCATCATGCATTAGCAGATGCACGACAAATAAATCCAGGGAGGTGATACTTCCCCTCTATGTGGCATTGGGCAGACCACAGTTGGAGGACTGCATCCAGTTTTGGGCGCCGTAGTTCAAGAAGGATGTTGATAGACTCGAGAGGGTCCAGAGGAGGCCACTAGTGGTTAGGGGCTTACAGGACAAGCCCTGAGGAGAGACTGAGGGACCTGGATCTTTTCAGCCTCTGCAAGGGATCTTGTGGCCGCCTACGAATTCATTAGGGGGACGCAGCAAGGGATCGGAGATGCTCTGTTCACCAGGGCGCCTCTTGGGGAAACAAGGAACAATGGTCACAAACTGACAGAGAGCAGATTTAGGCTAGATATCAGGAAACATTTCTTCATGGTACGGGTGGCCAGAATTTGGACTGGGCTCCCAAGGGAGGTGGTGCTCTCCCCTACCCCGGGGGTCTTCAGGAGAAGGCTACATAGGCATCTGGCTGGGGTCATCTGACCCCAGTGCTCTTTCCTGCCTAGGCAGGGAGTCAGACTTGATGATCTGTTGAGGTCCTTTGCGACCCCAGCATCTGTGAATCTATAATAAAAATGAATTCTAAATACCTATGTTTTGTTGCCCCCCCAGGGGTAACAGCCCCCCACCAGGGGTTAAAACCCCCCCCAGCAGGAACCAAATGGACCCCGCAGGGGCTACCCTCCCCCTGCAGGTCCACATGAGCCACCCCAGCCCGCCAATTGATGCCCCTCCTGGCCCCATCCCCCACTGGCTCCTGCAGCCCCCCCAACCCCCCAACTCCCCCAGACCTCTCAAAGGCTGCCCAGCCCTGCCCAGCCCCCACTTGCACCTCCAGGCCCCCATGACTGCCCCCCAACCCCAGGCACCAGCACTTAAAAAAAGAAAAGAAAAAAAAAGCCTCTACTCACCCCAGGAGCAGGGGCTGTGGGACCTCCTGGCAGAGCCCCCCCCAGGGCAGCAGGGCCTGGGCTGGGGCCGCTGGGGCTGTCCCCCTGCTGTGCTGTGCAGGCAGGGCCCCAGTGACCCCCATGGCAGCTAGAACTGCTGGTAAGTGCCAGGGTCTGTTTGGTTTTTGTTTTATTGTGGGGGTGATGGGGTGGAGGGGCAGGGATCGGGGCCGCAGGGGGCTGGGACTGGGGCTGGGCAGGGATCTCAAAGGGGTTTGAGACACTGTAAGAGGCACGTGTGGGCTCATTTGGATGCGTCCCTTGTGGCCTTATCTAGGACTGCCATACTGGCCACTTTCAGATCTTCCAGGGCAGTGCGTATGCACATTTTAGGATGGGCAGGAGAACGGGATGTCATTGCACATTAAGCACCAGGCCTGAATTCATTCTGAGTGGGTGGGTATGAAGGAGAAATAACTGAGAGAGATGCATTGGGTAAGGGAAAGCAAAATCTGTTAAAGTGCTTTGGGTAATGGAGAGAAATGTTTTTAAAGAAGCATCTGTTAAAGTAGCTGTCACAGCATTTTTCTCTTAAATCGATCAATCTCTTGTGACTGGCTTTCCGAAACGCACAGTCCTCCAAGAAGGTCAGGCCTCTGAATCATAATCTAAACCTGGAACAATGTTAAGATAAAAGCCTGGATCTTGCTGAAAATTTGTGTCAACTTTAAATAACTCCATTGCATCAAGGGCTGTAAGTGACTGGTCTTATGAATTGCAGAAGTGTTAAAATGGTGGAAAATATTTAGCAGTTTTAAATTGTAGATGCCCTGCCTGCTGCTTTACTTTTTTCATCTGTTTGTTGAAGCTAAACGGCTTTGTTTGTGAACTTTCACTTGGTACTCTTTCTCATTTACCTCTTCTACCCCGGGGCCTGGACTCAGGGCACATTAACAATAACACACTCTGTGTGTGTGTGTCTGTATATATACGTATGTAATTATGTGTGTGTGTGTGTGTGTGTGTGTTTAGATACAGACAGCTTGTCCCCTGCTACAGACTTCTCTCCTGCTGTCCAAACCAAAAGTTTGCCCATTTCTGGCTGTCTAGCTCAATGTCAGCGAGGCTAAAACAGTGTTTTTAATCCTTACCCACCAAATTCTCCCTGCTCCCTTTATTTTGCAGAGCCTGTGGATGGACAACTCTTCCATCCTGTCTGTCACTCTGGCTTGTAACATGGGCATCTCCCCCTAGGACCTTGGATCCAAACTGCATCCAAGTCTTGCATTCTTAATAAAAGAATCTGCTTTGAATTACAATCTTTCCTGTTCACCTACATGGCTGGAAGATTTGTCCTAGCTCTTGTCTTCTTGTGTGTTGGTTACTTCAGTACTTTTCTCCTATGGTCTTGATGCATGCTATCTTGCTAACTCATCTCCTTCCAGAAGGGCTGCTTCAAAAACATTGTCTTTACCCTAGGCTTCTGACCCTATCCCCCTCTCTTTGTGACCCTATCCCTTCTCTATTGTATCAGACGTAACCGAGTGCCTTTATTTTCAAGACCCATTGTGGCTTATCCATATCCTATCCATCACGGCTCACTCAGTATTATAGGGCCCATGATTCCAACCTCAATATTCAATTATTAAATTGCCCCTCTTTGCTTTCTGTTATGCTGCCTTCACTCTTTTGAAGTCCCACAGTGAACATCCACATTGTTGTCCTCCAGATGCTCCTTCAACCTCTGTTTTGCCACAGAGCCTACAAATCACTTGACAACAGTTAGGTAGGTGGTATATTGAGACCAGCATCTGCCATATACACTAATGGTTTCATAGTAGAGTGGGAAGGGACCCAAGCAGATCATCAAGTCCGACCCCCTGCCATGGCAGGAAAGAGTACTGGGGTCAAACGACCCCCACAAGGTGTTCATCTAGCCTCCTCTGCCAGCACCGCTTCTCTTGGAAGTTGGTTCCAGACCCTAGCCGCCCTGACCGTGAAGTCGTGCCTCCTGATATCTAACCTAAACCTGCCCTCTGCCAGCTTGTGACCGCTATTCCTGGTCACTCCCGGCGGTGCTCGGGGGAACAGGGAATCCCCCAGTGCCTGCTGGTCCCCCCCGACTAGTTTGTAACAGGCCACAAGATCCCCCCTCAGCCTTCTCTTGTGGAGGCTGAACAGGTTCAGGTCCTGCAGCCTCTCCTCGCAGGGCCTGCCCTGCTGCCCCCAATCATGCAAGTGGCTGCCTCTGGCCCCTCTCCATGTTGTCCACATCCCTCCTGAAGTGCGGCGCCCAGACCTGGACGTAGTACTCCAGCTGCGGCCTGACCAGTGCCGCATAGAGGGGGAGGATCACCTCCCTGGACCTGCTCGAGATGCATCTGTGGATGCAGGACAAGGTGCAGTTGGCCTCCCTGACCGCCTCCCCACACTGCCGGCCCATGTTCATCTTGGCATCAATGATGACTCCAAGATCCATTTCTGCCTCTCATAATAGATATCTGATATATAAGATAATAATATTATCTTATTTCTTTGTACTCTCCAACTGCTTGTATGTAGCCATCTGTTACCCTGTCTTATGTTTAGATGGTAAACTCTTTGGGTCACACATCTCTTTCTTCTGTGTATTGCCTGGTAGCTAGTACCATGAGATCCTGGTTCATGGCAAGGGGGTCTCAGTGTCACAGTAAAATTAAAAATAATAAGTGTAGTCTATTTGGGAGGCCAGTCTATAGGGAAAAAATGGGTTTGTGAGAAACTAAGACTACAACTCTTATAGAATTGAAATAAATAAGTCACCTTGCCAGATCATGGAGTTTTTCGCTGAATTGAAATGTTTCCAGTTGATCTGTGAAACCAAAGCTACGTGCTCGGTTGACTGCTCTTTCTGCATTGAAATTTCTTGGACCTCTTCTGTTCCACAAAAAAGTCTAATATTTTGACATTTTCTTCCAGTTACAATGTGGGATTGAAAAAAATATTAAAATATCAATTGTCATTGGGCCAGCAATTCTGACCTCTTCTTTTTTCTTTTCAGTACCACTCCCAGTGGGAAGATGTGTGTTTAGCCATTAAAACTATTGTTTTTCAGTGCTTTTTCCTGCTGTTCTTCACCAGCAGTTGCCCACTGCGAGATCCTTGAGAAGCTGATCAGTGGTGAAGTGTCATAATTGAGTCTTTTGAAGAAAGTAGTAATAGAAATCGCTCTGTGATAGAAGTATGAGGAATACTGGGGCAGATTTAATTTAGAAGTAGTCTAGGGATTATGATTGAATAATAGCGACTGAAGTGCTCTAGTCTCCAGACAGATAGCATGGGTAGTGCCAGCGTTTCCCCATTTTTTTTTTTTGATCCCAAGGGATCGAAAAGATGGGTCAAGGCTTGTTCAGCATGGGCCAGAAGGCATGATGAGATACAACTTCCATTAAATTAATGAGCTGCTGAACACTCAGATGATTTGGGATTAAAGGTTTTCTGGCCATCAGCCTATATTGTTCATCTGCCTCAGTCACAGAAGTGATTTTAAAATAATTCCTCTTATGTCCCTGGTTTTGGTACTCAAACGTCTTTGCTTTTGGACCTGGCTGCAGCTCTATAAAGTTGCCGTTACAGCAAGATGATGCCTTCAGCAGGTTTGGGCAGAAAGAAAATCATCTTGGTACCACCCCTAAAGCCTGAGTATGAATCCCATTGTGTTTGGCTGTATATTAATATTCATCCAGCAGAACCACTCAGTCATTGGAGCATGCCCCTTGTCATTTCATGAGCCACATTTTAGAGTGATATGGAGCAACTCAACAGCGTCACCATCAGATCGGAGAGCATCAGTGCTATTTTTTTGGTATCAGCTGATAGCGCTGTGAAAGAAGACTCAACATTTGTATCAGGCATTATCATAGAAGCGAAGCCCTGGAAGAGGGATTTTTTTTGTGTCAAGAATTTAGTATCAGAGTAAAGGAGAAAACCTTCAGATTATACTTTGTTTAAGATTCGTTGCAATTAACCGTTGCAAAGTGCCCCAATTTCAGTCCCAACTACAGCAAAAAATGTTTCCTTACTTGTGACTTTGTTATTCAAGATCATTCAGGAACCGGCAGATGGCACTGTCTGCATCTGAGCCTTGCCTCTCTTAATGCCATATATAAATAGCCTAATCTCCTTGATGCAGAAAAAATATTTTTTTTTTAAAACATGAAGACCAATTAAGCCTCTATTGAGGCTCACCATAACTATTCAATAAATCCATACACAATTATAATTCAGGAATAATGTTTAAGCTTTGCTGTAGCCAATGTCACTCAGGTTTCCTTGCTATTTTAGTTTTTAACCAACACCATTTTGCTCAAGGCTACTAAATTATTCTCCCATACAAAAACACATTTTTATAGCCACAGTTAGGAAATTCCCAGTTGTCTGAGAATATCACTTATATATAAAAAATATCACTTTTATTATAATAATTTTATGGCAGAAAAGAGGATTTGTAAGATTTCCAGTGTCTTTTGCATGATGGTTGAGATGAATGAGATTTGGGTATCTGTATTCTCTAGGCACCTCTAAAGATCTCAGCCCAAGTTTCTGAAAGCAGTGCTTGGAAAGCCTTTCGGTATATGAGCATGTAACCTAGTAAGTATTGAGGACTGATTATTTTTGCAGAGCACACACAGTGGGGCATTTGCTGATAAGGTGTGGAATAAAGTGCCAGCACCTTAGCATGATTCAGTTCCTAGTGTGGAGGTCAAGTAAGGCAGCCTGAGTAATCAGAAATCAGTGCTGGCTAAGCAGAACAGCTGTTCTCTTTTCAGAGGGCAGGGAAAATTGCCGAAACCTCACATGCATTCACCCTCCACTGAGGCTTAGTTTGAGGGCTAAGTTGCCAGTTCATTAGGGGAGCTGCAGTACTTGGACTCTGGAGGGATGCTGCAATTGGATTGTGCATGCTCATCTTGAATTTCAAGTAAAGACAGTGAGAGGTAGTTAGCTGTGTTAGTCGGAGATCAGGCAGAAGGCAGGGTAGAGTTGTACCTTATAGACTAATGAATGACAGTAAAAGCAATACCATGCAGAGCAGGAGATCTCGTGACATTTTGTAGTGCACTGGTAACTGTAGCATTTAGCTACTCCTGCTCAAACAGCAGGATTTTTTAAAATATAACTTTTTTTCCTGTTTTCTGCAGAATATTTTATAAATGACCTTGGGTGCTTCAGTCTAAACTCCACAGCAGGATCTCAGCTCAGCTGGAGGGCAGGCTGCATAAGCCCCAAGTAATTTTGGTTGTGACTGAATGAGGAAATCCCTTTCTTTCTGTGTAGTGTCCTTGATGACGGATGGTCGTTGGGTCTGAGTGGTGCTACCTTGCTCTCACTGGAATCAGTGCATGTTTTCCCATTGGCTTCGATGGGTGTAGGACCAGCTGGTAGCCACTTGTCTGGAGTTCAGAGACAGCATGTTCGCAGTGGATCAGTCTTCTCCAGCTAGGCGCTGCCTTGTTGGAACAGCCAGAATCTGGCTCAAATGGAAAATTTTGGAAGCGTTTGTCAATTGATACTTGGGGGGGAGATGAAATTCAGCAAATTATTCCTTGCTTGTTATTTGCTCAGCTCTACTATTTGAATGTTTATGTAGATGCACCAAGCATAGATGTAAAACAGCACAATCAGAGATACAAAAATGATCTTTTTATTACTCTGCTCTAGTGTGGAATGGGGACTCAACTCGAATAATGCAAGAAGCAAAATAGAGCTGTAGCTTTGGCCAAGTGAAGCTGAAAAACCCATGCGACTTATTTATTTTTCCCAGATTCTGCAAACTATGTGAAATAAAGTAAGCGCACTGTGTGATTTAGCAATGCATACATACAGTAGATCTAAAACGAGCAGGGAAATAAATAAAAATATTATTTACATTTCAAGTACAAAATCTCGCAGTTGAATTCAGGATGAAGAAGTCAGTTTTGTCCTTTAGTTGTCATCAACTACTGTCCATGTACTTGGGCTGGCAAAGTCTTTAGCACGCCGGGCAATATTTTATGCACAATATTTAACCTCGGGATTTTTTCCCCTTTATTCTAAAGTGTGAAGCTGTTTCATATCAGACAGAAGGATTTTATGGTGGTTGCATTTAGTAAAGGATGTTAAGTCTCTAATGCTCCTGGCCTCAAATGTTTTTTTGCTTCATACCTTTCCTTCGGGGCACACTGTAGAAATCAGATGTTTATGTACCTTTATTATGTCTTGAGAAATTCAGTAAGGCTGCCTAGCTTCTTTAGAGCTTATATGTTTATATGAGCGTATTTGCAGGTAGGTAATATCTTTAGACTATATTGTATCAGGTTATTTATTGATGGTTTGGTATGTTTCTAATGTGCAGGTGAATACTGAGCTCTTGTTGAACTTCCGCTTAGGCTAATTCCTCTCCCTGTGTCCCAACCAGTGCGGCTCCCTCATTGCCTTCTGAGACTCGCTCAGTCTCTTTGGAAACCTCGTGGGGACCGCTGGGCCGAATTCCTCAGAGACTGGAATAAGTTTTGCTGTGGAGCATTTCTTTCTGCGCAGTTGAAAGTTAATGCTATGCCTATGTTGCTCTTCATCACTCTAGAAGAACCATCAGATGTGCCATCAAAACATCTTCCCAGAGCTATTTCCTTGGCTATCCTAGGGTCCTGGTCTGTCACTGTGTAGATCCCATAATTATGGCCGAGAGGGTCAAGAGGAGCCACCATGGTGTACTCGCTTGAGTCGTTATTCACAGCCATGGGAAGATGATTGACTAGGTACTCGTGGAGCATGCTGTTGACACTTTCTCTGTAACAGTTGCCTTGGGGACTGATTCGTACAAGCGTGCGGTCCACACGGTCTTGGTCATAGAGCATGCCGCTGCACTTAAATTCCAGGCAGGCCGTTGAAAGGTTGGGCTGGTCTACATCGCGAATGCTGCGTACGTCTCTGATGCCATAGAGCTGGCCAACCGTGTGCGGGTGCGTGCCGCCCATGTTGCGAGATCTGATGTTCACTTCCTGGGGGCCGTTTATTTTTACTTTGATGTAACAGGCCCTGAATTCTGTGGGTTTAGGCCACCAAGCTAGGTAGTCTTCGGTCCAACTCATAGGGTCATCTTCATTGAAGGGAACTGTGTTGTAGTCATACTCGCCTCCTTCAACTCTGTAAAATCTGAAGTGGGCTGCGCTATATGGAGCTTCCTCACATTCCCTTAGGTTTGCGTAGGCATAAATGGGGCCATTGCTCTCATCTGCAGTGTTTGGTTGCGGTTTGGCCATGCTGATCCTGAAGGCTGTTTTCTTAACATTAGCATCCTCATGGTCAGTCCTCTGGTAGTTCAGCTTATTGAGATATGGCTGTGGGACGCCAATGGCATTTGGATTGAGTTTGGGGGAAGAGGGCACAGCTTCAAGTTCTTCTCCCCCGAGGTTTGCCAAGATGTAAGCTGAGTAGGCATCTGGGTTTTGATCGTCACAGAAAGCTGGTAGGCAAGCCCCATTGGGACCAGTGACCACACTGTCAAAACGACCCCAGGTTCTTGGGTTGGATGCAAAACCTGCCTGTGGCTCCATGTTGATCACTGATACCACAACCCCCTCAATCTGTTCACTTGGCAGAAACCTTTCACTTCTATAGGCTCGTACTTTGACGTAGCACCTCCGGCTCTCTGGCACATCTAAGTTGAAAAGCCGCCTCTCTTTGATTTCCATATTCCCAACCAAAAATGTTCTTTCCTCCCGTTTGCGACGCCTACTTTTTTCAAGTCTGAAGTCCCCTTCTTCCTCCCATAATCCCGTCTCTGGGTTCAGTGACCACAGTTTCATCTTCTTTAGGTGCCCTGGCATCTTGACTTGAGCGGCATCAAGGTGGACCTTTACTTTGCCCGCATTAAGAGACTCCGTGCCTCTTTCATCAGTGAAGTCCACTGAGAACATGCCGTACGTGCGCAGCGGGAACATGTCACCTTCCTCATTTATATAGTTCAGGTCGCTTTGTGTTGCGCTGGCGGTGGAGATATTTCTTGGGTCAAGGAACGTCACGCTGGCCTTGACTTTGCCCCTGTAGAGTTCTCCATTCTGCCTGTAAAATGTGTTGGGAGGAATTTCTAGTTCAGCTATCGGATCATCTCCGACCATGTCCCCCAAGGGGATTGTGTTGGTTGCAGTGGACTCTAGAGTAACGGGGGCTTTCTTTCTGAGCAACTTGATCTCATGGAAAACAGCTCCTCCCTTTTCTTTGAACGGCAGAACCTTTGTTGTATTCACGAATTTTTGGAGGCGGTCAACAAAGGTGAGCACCAGTCTCTCGGTGTCTGCTGAGATGTGGATGGAGAAGGTTCCCTTGTAGCCGGTCATGCTGAGTCTGGTGTTCCCCATGTATATGTGGCCAAATCTCATTGGCTCACCATTATCTGCAGCTACAGCTCTTCCCCGAACAGTCACCTTGGTTTCGGTGCATTTCCTGCAGTCGCACTCCACGGCGACTTTAGTAGGAAGTGTATAGCCACTGCACAAAATCTCCCGCATTTCCATTTTAGAGACCCCGCAGCAGTAAGCAACGCTGTCTCTGCATCGGAGTCCTTTCTCTAACTTCCCGGCACACGTCTTTGCTGGACATTTACCAACATCATAGTAGAAAGAGTTTGTCGCATTTTGAAAGCAGTCGTGTGGGAGTCGAATGAGGTAGCTGTGGGGTCTGGGATTGCAGGCCGCTTCATGTTTCGCTGTTAAAACAGATTTTGTTAAAGAGTGCAGAGCGGCTTCATTGCCGTGCTCTGTGAATGCCTCGGGGTTTGATAAATGTTGTATCAATAGAAATACATTTTTAAAGTCAGAAAAAAGGCAAACAAACCCACCAAACAAATTACTTGTAAGCTTCTGTTTAGCTAAATGCCTCTAACCCTGGTTTAGCTAATCTCATACTTAAACCACATGATTTAGATCAGCCCTCCACTGCAGAAATGGATACTTCCATCCATTGAAATCAAATACATTCCTTGCTTGGCTGTGTTGCTGAGCAGAGATGGACTTTAGCACTTACGGCATGCGCTTACGTGTTCTTGCCCGTGTCCCAATATTTAAAAGTACTGATCTACTGTAGTGTTATGTCAACAAGTGAACAGAGCAATTGCTTTGTATCGGTGTTTAAATTAGGGTTGGTGGTGACCTAACAAAGTTTTAGTTTTTCCTGAAAAACCCCAACTTTTATAGTGAATTTACCTTGCATTAATATGCTACTATTGGAATAGTATGCCCTATGAATAGTATTTCTGCAACATTTGTTCAAAATTGCTGCAAATTTTTTACATGCCAGCAGCTCCTGAGCTGCTTAATCCATTTCTTACTTATTACAGAAACTTTTCTTACCTATTACAGAAAGTTTGGCAGGTTGGGATTTCACAGCTCCTGCGTCATTGCTAGCTTTGCAGAAATACTCTCCTGCCTGGTTTGCCTTCACGTTCTTTAACACCAGCTTATTATCATATTTATACACAGAGGAATCCAGCAAAGTCCCATTGTGATACCTTTAAGAAACAAATCATAAAAATCCAGCAAATTAATAAAACAAAGGAAAGCTGTGCTTGCTGTTGGTGACACTCCTGCCTTTACCCCATGCTTGCAGCGTGACCTTGGAAGAGCCACCAAACCTCTCTTTCTCAGTTTCTCCACTTGCAATATGGCACTAATATTAGGACCTCCTGGGCTCTTTGCAAACTTGTAACTTCCTGATGCACTTTGAAACCCCAAGATGAAAGGTACCGAAGTAGAACAAAGTACTGGGTTTATCCAGATAATGTTACTGCTATTCAAATCTGGCACTGAGGGATGCATTGGCAACTAGCTAGGAACCTGTATGATATGCTAGTTATTTGCATACTTCTAAAATAAGCATTCACATTGCAGCTTTAACATCTGCCTGCGTCTGTGTTGTCATTGATGGATGACTTGGTAAATGAGGTAAAAATCTAGCAGATGCTACAGTGGGAATTTAACTGGGATCTATCTTCTGGGTCTGCCTTTAATTTCTTACCAGATATATTGATCAGGCGAAGGATCCCCAACAGCGTCGCAGCAGAGTGCCACACTTTGCCCAACTCTTCTTGCTTTGTCCACCGGATTCTTTACAAGGTATGGTTTGCCTGCGGGAGACAAGGAAATCCATTCTTTTTTACAATTTCTTAATCGCGTTTATACCTGCTGAATACTCGCAACAAATGGATCCCAGCAGTAAACTTTATCACTGGGGTTATTTGCTAGACCAAAGGAAGGATTTTCAGGCATTCAGCCTTTGTTGTTCATTACCTGCTCGTTTCAGGTGCACGTTGATTGTTGAGAGTCTCTTGGAGCTTTTGGGCACGGTGATAGTAGCAGTTGCGTATTTGGCCTGTTTTATTTTAAGAATGTTTTTGCCATCTGGGCACACTCCAGGAATCCAGAACTTCCCTTTTCTGTCCGACCTGGTTAAGAGTTTCATCTCCTTGGACTGCAGGTAGATCACGGCGTCAGTGGCCGGCGTACCATCCGGTAGGGAGACCATCCCGTGTAGCACGTGGTCCTCACACATGCAGGCATCGCAGTCAGCATTCACATGGCCCATGGTGCAAGTGATGTTGCAGGCTGGAAAAGAGGCATTCCAGGTTAAACTGCAGCACCGAGGCTCGGCCTGGCAGTCCTTACATTATAGTTCCCAGGCCTGTTTGTCATTTAGATTTAATGAGGCAGGTACTGCATGCAAAATAAATTTGATCCAAAACACACGTTTACTGATGGTCAACATCTGTGTCCTAGAAGCAGACGGGCTGGAGAGCTTTTAAATGTATTATTATTGTCAATGGAAACCACAGCTAACTGCCTTGAAATAAGGGAAATTTCCTCTCCAACCCTTTTACCATTAAACTTCAGAGAAACTGGAGTCCAGAACAGGCTGCTCACTTTGTACCCGGGCCCTAGCAGTACAGCGGGAGAAGTTGAAGTTACAAACCCAAATGCCTTAATTTTTGTGGAGGGTTGGCTACAGATCCAAGTGCGAAAGTCACAGTCCAGGCCAGCCCGTAAGGTGTTCTGCGCCTACGAACTCCCTAACCTCAATTCTGTCCTTGTTGGAGTAGTAGGAGATGCCGCTGTCAGGGGATACCAATGCATAATGAAAGATCTAAGCGATCTCCAAAATTGTGATACTCGATCCTCTTTAATATGGGCCGTGATTCAGTTAGAGAAAGTGCGAGTGTTTTGTGGGACTACCCGCTATCCATTCACAGTCACTCAAGCCATGTCCTTGCCCCATTCAGGGTAGCACAACATCTCTGTGGCAACTTTTGTAATATGAGGAGACTAATTAGGAGACTACCGGAAATGTCAGCTGGAAAACAGAACATGGTCTCCAACCATGAGAAGAGTAAAGAGTATGACTCTGATAAGGGTAGGGAAGTAGTAGTTTTAAGAGAGAGCTTCATAGGTTTAGGAATGAGTTATCTGATGAGGTTGCCTACAGTAGCCAATGATTCGATCTGATGACCCGGGGGTCCCGTCCTGTCCTACCGAACAGCCACAAACGAGCAAAGGAGAGGGCTAGCACCATGCAACTGGCCAGCAGATCACCAGCAAACGCTGCTAGTATTGATTCCCCATCCAGCCCCATCACCATGCTTCAAACCTGACCCGCCAGGACCACCATCAGGTGACTGTCATGCAGGCGCGGTGGCTGCTTGCTTATGGGCAGGGGGGTTGAGGGAGGTTCCTGGCCGGTCGGGGCTGAAACAAGACCATGACATCATTTCCTATAGGTCAGGGACACCATAATCGAGTTTATGCGAGCACCTGAGCAAGCATGTCCAGTGCAGAGCCGCCCTTCCTCAGTCGCGTCATTACAGTGCAGACCCCAGAGGCGTTCAGCGAGGCAGGTCCTGGCGCGCTTCTGAACACCGGCTTGGCCACACTTTGCTGAGCACTCACTCCATTTCGACCATGGAGACCAATACTTTTTTGAATCTTGCAGCAAAGTACCTTGAATAACATCATTGCCGGGTTACTAAGACGCACATGACATATACGGCATGTTCCTTCATGCACTTGAATTTAGATCTTTTAATCTCTTTAGATTTTAAAACCCCCCAAAAGCTGTTAAAGGATCTGAGACAAACCATGTGAAGAGTTGTCATTGAATGATTCTGCCTGAAGCCTGTGTACGCTAATGAATTAAAAACCATTAAAGTAAAATTCAAGGCAGCATACCGTGTTTTTATCTCATGACTTTGTTCCCTATTAAATCATACCTTGTCATTTAAATGCGGGCCGATGTATCATACTTGCCTTTGTTTTTTAAAAGAATTACATTTAAATCAATTAGGAAGGACAAAAGGTAGTTGGCACAACCTGGTCTAATCATTCTGATCATAATTAAATGAGTATTGTTCCTTGTAACAGGTACATCCCTCATTGTGAGAATTATTCCTGTTTTACTGCGAGCAGAACAGAACAATACTACTTTGTATATTTATAAAGCTTTTCATGGGCCAACTTGTTTGCAGTAATGGTTTCATGTGTCATTAGGCACTTAAGACTTCCTCTGAAAACTTATTAGAAGGAATTGGCTGGAACTCCTGTCTGGCAAAATGACAAAGCATGGGTCAACGCTGAGCACTTTAAAAAGGTACTATACGATATGTATTAACAATTCTTTTAACTTAAATATGGACAAATCCGTTGTTTCGTAAATGCAGTCATCCATCTGAGTTGTTATAAACCAGCTAGGCAGTCAGACTATTGGCTAGCAAGGCAGACAGATGCCTAGCTAACTTTGAATAGCCGTGCTGGAAAATGAAATTCTTATAAAGACAGATGCTTTTCAATGGGCTCTTATGGTTGGGGACTACAAACTACATTATAGCAGTCCCAGAACCATAATGGCTGTTTTGAAAGGTAGCGTCTCCACTTAAATGGACAGTTTAAAACTGCTGGCAAGCTGGCATCTCAGGTCCTGTTTTCTGATGGCCTGATCAGGGCCTCTTGTGCGACATGCAGTGGTCCTACAGGATACTGTACAAGGTACAGCCCTTCCTGCGGGCTGTGATGGATGCTGCTTTATGGCTGGGGCAGGGCAGAGCTCCATCACTAGGGAGCCCCGGGTGATGCATCTCCCAAGGAGGTGCCCTCACAACAGCCCAGCTGCCTCTGACCTCAGATGCACAGTTAATGTATGGGCAGTTTTACTCATGTCCTGCAGACCTGTGCTTTTTCATTTGGACTAGGGCTAGAAGAATGGGAACGCCTTCAGGCACTTGCCTGTTATTTCATGTCTGTAGTACCTATCGGAAACCCTTCAGGACAGACTGCCAGTCACTATATGTTCATACAGTGGCTAACGCAATGGGGCCCAGATCTCCTGTGGAAGTCAGCAAGCGTTATTCATATAATACGTGATCTGTATACAACCAGCTAGAGAAGTATCATCCAATTTTGTACTCTTGAAGCCAATGAGAGTTCCCCCATTGACTTCAATGAGAGAAGCTCTATGGATAAGGACATAAGGCAAGACCCAGAAAAGTAGCATAACAGGGCCTCAGCCCTGCAGCACTCTGGTCCCAAAGCCAAAGAGATGCTTATGGGTGTACTTAATTGTAAATACACCTGTTGTCCCATTGAAATCATGGGCTCTGCTGGGTTGGGGCTAGAGGCATCAAAATGTTGTGGGTTCAAGCCTGAGTAGAGACAAGGAGGCTGTAATGATGGACTAGGAATACATGATAGCGGTAGTGATGAGGGTGATGATGAGAAAAAAGGAAAGTAGGCAGATCTTGTGGCAGATCTGAAGGTGGAGAGGGAGATCCCATGGTTACAATGAAGAGGTTGAAGGTCCTGCCACGGAAAATGGAGAAAGCGTATGGTAGGTAGGGGTGAAAGCCTAAAAACTAAGAGCATGGACAATAGCAAAGATGTAGGCAGGGCGCCAGATTATGCAGAGTCTTGCAAGCAAGGCTGGTATCTGCATAGTCTTGTTGGATGGCAGGTTGGACTGTACCGCTCAAGACGTAACGCAGCAAACATCACTGCTCACCCCGGGGAGAGCCGCCGCACTTACCTGTAGGGCAGAGGAAGCGTACAGCATAATTCAAGCAGGCTTTTCCTGCAGGCTGCTCCTTATTCAAACACCAGAATCCCTCCCGTGGGCTAGAGTGGACCACTTGGCCCGTCTGCTCTGCAGGAACCCAGTCTGTGGTTTGCGCTTCAATTCGCGTGG